>NC_059133.1:86616147-86919177 GCF_020740605.2 Lemur catta | reverse complement strand
ATTGCCACCTATGGTAAATGGCCAATAACAGAGCCCTAACTTCAGCAAAATGGACATTGGACATGTGTAAGTATTTGGGAAGGGGATAGTAAGAAAGATACCAAAATAGAGTTATTAGTATGAAAAGTAAACTCTGTTGCCCTATTCCCATTCTGCAAGGGATAGGCCCTATTTCCAGATGACAAAGGTCCTCCCTATGCCAGTACAATGATGTTCTGTACAATATTACTTATCTGAGTGTCACAACGTGCACTTTCCTTCACAAAGCAGAACACTCTGGGCTTAATATATGAAGCTGCAGGATCTGGCAACTAACACAATAGCTTGAGAGAGTGGAGAATGACACTAAAGCTTCTGGTTTGGGGTTGGGCACAGAGGTCATCTTTTAAGGAATATAAGAAATAGAGTCGACATCAAGAGAAATATATAAATGTGGAGTAGGCACCCTTAGCCTGGGGTTTATGAATGGACCTCAAGTGATCCATGAATCCCCTAAAACTGCATGCAGAATTTAGTAAGTGGATACTTATCTGGAAAAGGGGTCTATAGCTTCTGTCAGGTTCTCAAAGGGCTCCGTGACTCATGGCCACTGTTTTATAGAAGTCTCAAAGAAAAAAAAGTACATATGTCCTGTGACTCTTAAGATATACTGGTGTTCACAGGCAGGGTCAAATTTTTCAGTCAATCAACCAATCAAATCTCCATAGAAATCGATTCAACGACTATTTACTAAGCCCCAGACCATATACAAGACACTATGGAGCACCACTACTAGGTGTATGTCCAACAGCAGAAACTGCAAGAAAATGTTAGGAAGCTTTTTCTTCTATGTGGGAACAAAATTCTTAGCAATATGTTGACTAAAATAACTTCTGGGATCAAACATTTGGACTGAATTTTATTTGCCTATTATATTAGCATTTCTCTCTACATATTCTACTTAATCTCTATTTTCACCTGTATGTATCATTTTAAACCTATTTCAACTTTGAACATTTTCCATGAGCAAAATTCTGCTATAGTTCTTTGCATTCAATAAAGGAAGGCTAGTATAAAATCCAACAAATAAAAAGTACAAATGAAATAAAAAATTCAGGGCTTTTTATTCCATTAAATCTGAGGAAGCTGCAAGAGATTAAATCATAATGTCTGAAAGAAATGGAAAAGAGGAAGAGAACTAAGAAAAGGAATGGTAAGATCAGATATGTTGATCAGGGTGTCTATTATAGACACAAGATATTTAAAACCATGAAACCATTTGCATTGGGAATGGAAAAATAATGGACTTGTCCTTAAAGTGACAACTGTAGAGATCAGTAAAGGCATTTCAAGAAGCTCAGCATGATGGTATCCAGACATTATTAGTACTTACAATTTGGTAAGTCATTGGAAAGTTTGGGAAAATTTTATGCAAAACTGGAAATCAAAAAAAAGTATAGACCAAGCAATAAAGCTATTTAGAGTCATCCATTTGAATACTGAGTATCAGAATTATGATATAAGGGCAGAATAAGAGTGAGGCAAAAATGGGAACCAGATGGCAAAGGAAGCACGTGAGAATGTTGTAAATCCCAAACATTGCGACACTTCTGGGACTCTGGGCACCAAGAACTGGAAGCAGGATAAGGATAAAATGTTTGGTGGCAGCAATAACAACAAGAGCAGCAGCAGCAGCAGCAAAATAATAGTAACAAGGATAGCTAATATTCATGAGCACTTACTATGTGCCAGCACTTTATACAGATTCTCATTGCGTCCTAATGACCGCTCTACAAGCTTCTGTAGCAAATGAGGAAGCTGAAGGTTAGAAAGATGAAGGCACTTATTTCCACAGGACTAGATCCAAGCCTGCCTAATTCCAAAGTGCTAATTCATTCAATAAGGTGCAAAAGTAAAAGGCAAAAGATTTACTCTACAATCTGAAGAGACATCAGAGTATTAATAAGATGCAAAAGTAGTGAACAATTTAGAATTCACTCCTTTTTGGAGTACACACACATCGATAAAGGTGTGTCCAATCTCACAAAACAGGTAATAAAATTACCCCTTTCGAGTTGTTTCCTTTTTATCCTGGCCTTGCTTTAATAAAGCTGAACAGCCTCACTTTTGGAGAAATTTGAAAATCACAAGACTGGCCGTGTGTGTGCCTCTGTGCACACAGCTCCTCAAGCACCATCAGTCGAGTCTTCAGAGAGACCTGGGCAATGACTCAGAGGTGGAAATGATGAACGTGACACAACTTGAGGATTCCCCAAAATGGCTCCTTTTGGAGGAAATAGGAAAGTTACCATAGACAAGGAGTCATAAAGAAGGAAACAGCAGACATTTAAAGTTGAGCTTAAACATTTGGGTTTCCAGGGAACCTGGACAGTTTTTAGATTTAGGAACTTAATACCTAACGTGCAAAACTCTTTCAAAAGAAGTGAAGGCAGGCAAATGCTAGCTTTCCTTGTCAGAGCGCTCCTCAGTGTGCATGAATCCTCAGCGAGAGAACTGCACAGACAGCGAAGGGCCAGGTCAGGTCGCAAGTGTTACGTTTAGCCACTGGGGTTGGCAGGACAGCCGGCAAAGAAAAGAGTCTGCTACCAGGTGTGTGTGTGTGTGTGTGTGTGTGTGTGTGTGTGTGTGTGTGTGTGTGTGTGTGTGTGTGTGTGTGTGTCTGTGTTGCTTATTTTATATATTCTGAGATTTGTAACAAATTTCACTGGGCCCCTGACAGTTACAAAACAGCCACAAGGATCAGTACCTAAGAAGAGAACCAATGAATTTCAGTAAATAATCGGAGGTGCCTCCAAGTCACTAAACCCTCCCTCTATCATTACAGATTCTCATAAGGAAGTTTTAGTTGCCTTGACCTACATTTCCTTCCACGGTCAAGTCCTTCTGTGCCTGGCAGTACCATCCAGTAGAACTTCCAGTGATGACGGGAATGTTTTCTATCTGTGCTGTCTGATGTGATAGCCAATAGCCACACGTGGCTAGAATTTAACTTTTAACTTGATTTAATTTTAAGTAATTTAAATCGAAATTTCAATAGCCACATGTGGTTAGTGGCTACTGTAACGGTCACTATCGTCACTTTAGAGCACTGAGAGGGCCTGGATCATGATTTTCTAGTTCCTCCTGTCTGTGAATGTTATTTTCAACTCTTCTCTTAACTTTCACCTCTTTGATTTTTTTTTTAAATCTATCTTTAAGTGTCAATCTCATTATTCTAGATTTTGTTTACACTGTACCTATATCTTAGGTTAAAACATATAAAATTGCCCTTGTATAGGTCAAAAACAGCACAATATCAGCATCTTATATGGTTCAACTTTATGTAATGTAACGTGGGCTTCTTTTGCAGCACAGTGCTCTGCACATAGGAGCCGTCTGCAGTTGAATGAATAAAAGAATAGATGACTAAATATTGGTTGAATAAGTGAGTGACAAAGTCAGTCAACAGCCCGTGTCAGGAGACCCAGTACTCAGGAACGTTTCCTCAGATCAACTCAATATGTTGGTAGTGAGCTTAAGCCATGAGGCCAAAACCTCTCAAATAAAAAACCTCCTACAGGAATATGTTTCAGCCCTGAATTTAGTGAAGGCACCATTCAAAACAGACAATAAAGAAACACATAGGAACTTCTGACCCCATAACAATAAAACAATCACTGAGTATCCAGGGATTCACAAATTCCTTGAGCAGAAACTGATTCAAAATAATTAAGGGTGGGTTGTTTATTGAGGAGGGAAATGGAGTCCATTAGAGAAAGGAGATTCAGGGATATGTACTAGAGAAACTTGAAGAGACTATAGAAAAGATATATTCACATGCTAACAAAGGGCCTTGGGGAATGTTTCTGTGTATAATGAGAACTGGAGAAGTAAAAAAAAAAAAAAAAAAAAAAAAAAGATTGCCAGTTTTTAAAGTCTAACAAAACAAGCTCTCTCACTACAAACACCCTTGCCTGGTGGTGTTTATGAAAGCCCATTGTGCCGGTCTTTGAAGTGGAAAGGTAGGGTTAAAACACTCTGTATTTTCTTTCTCTCATTCTAAAAATGTGCCTGTAGACTTTAGCATTTTTTTCTTCTGGTACTTATATTCATGGGCTTCATCTGACGTCATTCCTTACACAACAATCTTTCCATTAAAAGAATACAAGTAGGTGATAATTGCAAGTGTAAATCAACAGCCCGTGTCAGGAGACCCAACACAAATGCACACATGCATGCATGCGCGCGTGCGCGCGCACACACACACACACACACACACACACACACACACACCTGCAGCTCCCCATGTATGAAATGATGCCACAGACCCAATGCCAGCAGGGCATATACTTGAGAGGCATTTGCCCAGTGAAAAAGAATTTACAGTGACTCATCCATGAACTTTCATCTGGCCCCTGGATGAAAAATAGCACACATGTAACCAGTCATATGAAGGGTGCGACCGCCATATGTGGCTAGATATGAGAGATGACAGGTTCCTAAAGGGATATTTCCTACGCCTCTAGTTCAGCAGATTAAAAAATATATATATATATGTATAAGAACTGACATCCACAATACTAAGGGATTTAACAATGCTATAAAATGGAACCCAGAAAAGTGAATACTTATGGAAATGACAACTGATATACAATAAAACTATTCTCTTCATCCTGTGGGAAAATGCACAGAAAATTTAAGGTTCAGAGTTTCTACTAGTGTTTTGAACTAGGTTCCTTTTTTTTTTTCCCATTCCTCCCTTCTCTCCCACTTATAAGAAGCCTGACTAATAGGTTACAATGAGGTCACAATGATAAAGTCACAGTTTGTATAAGATGCCAGCAGGCTTTTTGGGGCCCATGCTATATGAAGCATGGAAATCCCACTCTGGGAAGGAGTGAGCGGCAGAACCTGGTTTCCATAGCACTGCCATGGAAACAGCGCTCCGTGACTCTGTGCCTCCAGGCCCTCTGAAGCTGAAGCACTGCTCCAACACCCACCTCTGTATCACACGCCCCCAAGCCCCTCGCAAGTGATTAAGGAGTGTGCTGAGAAAGTGGGGCCCTCACCAGACATTTACCTGGTTATCTTAATAGGAGTTAATGTCCTAGAAAGAAGTGAAAGAAAATTCAGATGTTTCCTCCTCTTTCATTGCAGGGTGGGGGTGGGTGGGTGGGAGAGGGCTGGTGGGAGAGAAGGGAAAAGTAAAAATCTGAAGGCCAAAAACCCTACACTTGAAATTGCAAAAATACAAATCATGCCAAGTAGTTTATTAAAAAGATGGGCCTACTAATCCCATGCACTGGATTCTTTTATCTTCTTTTGTCTGCTTGGAATGCCAGCGTGTAAGAACAAAGGGTTTAATTAACTATTAGAGTTTTCAAGAGGCTCTCCCCTAATCTTTACCACTGGTGGCCAATGGACGGCTTGATAGGAATTTTTTTTTTCTCAATTCCGATCCCTTTGTCATGATTTTGAAAGAAGAATAAAAGTTTGGAAATGGCAGAAAATTCCAACAGAAGGAAGCATGGGCTCTTTCGCTAGCTTTGCATCCCTCATGCCTCTTTCTCTGATGGCTCTGAGCGGGTGAGTGACAGCCAGCCAGCGGTGCACTGGCTCAGAATCTGCCTCTGCAACGTGTGCTATAGCCGAGCTGGAGCAATGCCCACTGACCAGGAGCAAACGAAAGGTCAGGAAGCCTGTTAGTCAGCAGATGCTCAGGAACCTGACAGGGCATGTCAGAAAGGCTCCCAGCCCAGCAGCATGGCCCACACACCGGCCAGGGCATTGCAGCTGGGACCCTTGGAATCCCATTCCTGTTTTCAGCTCTTTCCTTACCTGATAAAATGAACTTGGGACAGTGACCCTGGCACATGTGTAATGCACACATGCACAAAAGCCTTACGCCTCAGAAGAACCTGAAGCTACCTTTTGCTGGTAAAATCATTGAGAAGAAACATAATAAAGGAGAGCTTCAAAATTTGCTGATTGGAAAAAGTTGATTGTTTTTAGCCTCTTGACAATAACCCAATGGTGAGTAGAGAGGAGGGAGAGTCCACACAACAGTAATATAAGCAAAGAGGATAAAAGTGAGGCCGTGGGTTTCCAGCCGCTCAGGAATGGTTCTGCTGGGGCAAACAACTAAAACGCTCTGTCTTTATTTCTATACCTGGAAATTCTCGTCTGCCTACCTTGCTGAGTGCTGTGAAATAGAAAGCAAAGCCAGGATCAGTCAGAATTAGACAAAGGAGAGTAAAATAAGACTGGAGTTCTGAATTATTCATTTTTATTTATGTATTATATTGGCAATTGTCACAGTTTTTTGTTTCTCCTAGATGTCGAAATTGTAAAAACAGGGCTGAATAATTCAGCGTGACTCAAGAAATCATAAATGGAGAACTGTCTGGGCAGTGACAGCCTACGAAATAGGCTCATTTTTTGTTGTTATTCTTAACATTTGCATGATACATTGATTTATAATTTAATTAACAACCTATGATGGCTCTAATGAATGTGATAATATTTGCAAGGCGTTTCAACTTTCTAAACGTGAGAGGGACTGAATTGTCCCACTCCCTTCATTTTTACCAAAGGCAAGGAGGAACAAGTGACCCAGTGGGAAAGAAAAGGGGTATGCTGGGACCAAAGGCCATGCCAGGAAGAAGTCGGAGCCCACACATGCCAGAGGCACATTTCTGGGTACTAAGTCATGCCCTGGTTGTTTGAGCACTTGTGCTAAGCTCTGCATGCAATTTTATTTCATACCACTGCAAGCCTGCAGGCAAGGCAGGATTTACTTTTTTAGAAGGGTGTTATTTCAGTCTAAGAGTCACAGGTGAGTCGAGGAAACACAGAAAAGTACAAATTTCTCATTATTCTTAGAGATTGAGGAGCCAAAACTCCAATCCAAACATTATATAGCTAAATCCATTTCTTCAATATGCCTGCTTCACAAAGTCTAGGAATGCAGTTTGAGGGAACCAACTAAACAGTAAGTAAAGAGGAGAGAAGAGAAAGGAGTTTTAAAAAGAGAACATTCATTGCCTTAAGATGACCAGCCCTCAACTTTCCGTCAAAAACAGCACCGCCATGACAGATCCCACCCTAGGGACTGGTCCAAGCCCTTCTTTGCATCTCCCATCAGTGTTTCACACCAGAGTCACCGATGGCCTTTGGGACAGACAAGTCTTCACCACATAGGGCTCTCTCTTATACTACAGGCTGTTTAGCAGCCCTGGCCCTGTCCATTAAGTGAAAGTAACACTCCACAGTTACTGTACCCTCTAAAGAATGCATTCACACATTGCCCAGTGCCCCATGGGAGCTTCAAGGGGTGAACTGTGTCCCTCAAAAATTCACATATTGAAGCCTTAATCCCTAGGACCTCAGAATGTGACTGTATTTGGAGACAGGCCCTTTAAAGAGGTGATCAAGTTAAAGGGAAACTGTTAGGGTGGGTCCTAGTCCAATATGACTGTTGTCTTTATAAGAGGAAGAATTTAGGACACACAAAGAAACACCAGGACACACCCACATTGAGAAAGACCACGGTGGCCACAGTGAGAGGGTGGCCCTCTGCAAGCCAAGGAGGGAGCCTCAGGAGAAACCGAACCTGCCTGACACCTAACACCATCCTAGGTGTCTCTGGGGCAAGACCCTGGAATCAAACACATACATGTTTCTACCAAAAACATGAAAACATGAGCACTTTAAAGATGAAATTAAGATTATTAAATAGTTTCATATCATTTTGCATCTGCTTTTGTTGCCAAATGGACTCATATTAGGTCAGGTTTTAACACTAAACAAAAAGAAAATGTTTTGGTTTTCAGAGCTTGTTGGCTTTCAGAGTTGCAAGTAAAAGATGGCAGACTGGGTCAACTTCCCTTAATAAAATGAAACCCAGAACTTCCAGGATCATCATTTAAATGGAGACTCCGCTGGTGGAGCCGGAGCAACCAGCAGACAGCAGACCACGCGGAGGGCTCGCTCCCTCGCAGGGTTCTCCCACTCGGCTCCTGGCCCCGGGGGGATACTCCTCACCTTGAATCCCTGACCCAAGTCTGAACCAGGCTTTTCCCTTCATTTCCCTTATCTCTGATAGAATAAACTGGGACTTTCCAAAAGACATCAGGAAATTCCAAGGGATACCAAAGGGAAAACAAACAGAGCTCCTCCCACCCTCTGCTTGCTGGATATCAGAGGCTGACAGCCCCGATGCAGTCCGCATGAGCCACCAAGAGAAAAGAGATTGGATCCATAGCCAACTACTCAGTGCCCCTACCCCTATCACCTAGGAACACAACCCCATATATTTGGGCCTTTCCGTCTTCAAAACCAAAAGAAAAGGCCCTTCTCTGGCCTACAATACAGTGGGGAAGAAACTGCTATTCCCTTGCCCATATACCCATTCACCCAAGCTCACCTCTTGTTCAATAAATACTTTTTAAGCACCTAGTGACTTCTGCAACTCAAGTGAGTGTGAGGGATACAAACAACAGTGAGTAAAACACTGAATTTATCCTCACGGAGCTTTTAGAAATATTTCTTCTCTGCGTTCTGACAGCACACATCGCTTATCCCTGTTAGAGTACTCATTGTCTTGCATTTTAATTGCTAAATGTCAACCTCCCTTCCTAAACTTTGGGCTTATTAAGGGAAGAAGCTATGTCCTATTTATTTTTCAAGCATTTAGCACAATGCTCAGCCTACATTAAGGGGCCAGGTAAATGTTGATTGAATTAATGAATAAGTGAACAGGGATGAGGGGGAACTTGGTCACTGAATGCTACCTACCCATTCTCTCTTTTAACTACATGAAAGACAGTCTTTTCTCTTTATCCCCACTGCTGTGCCTTCACTATCTCCTGGCTGGATTGCTAGAACAGTCTAGTAACTAGTCTTCCTGACCACAAAATCCACCCTCCACACTGCTACCAAGGAGAGCTTTCTACAATAGGAATTGGATTATTCTCCCTTTTAAATTCCACTGCCTACAGGATGAGGCTCAAACTCCTTTAAATAACATACATGGCCCTTTGCAATACGCCCCAACTTGCTTTCTTCTTTTTCTTTCCAGTTTTCTTCCACTTCCTACCAGTCAACGTTTGTCCCATTTACCCAGAACTACTCAATGCCCCTAAAATAGCCCCTGCTCCTCCAACTCTGTACCTCTGCCTGTGGTGCTGTTCTACTTTTCTCTAATGCTTTCTTACTGTTCCTCTTTAGCCTCTGTGTCTCTACCCCAAATTAGCTCCCAACTGGAAAAACTCATTTATTGTTTAGGGCCCAATTCAAATGTCTTACATGGAACTTCTCAACTCCTCAGGCAAAGTCATGCTTATCCTCTGAAACCAAGAAATATAGTCAAAGTGGGTCCCAGAAGGGAGGGCTGTGTTCATCCCACACACACACACACACACACACACACACACACACACACACACACACTGTACACTTCACACACACCATGTGCTTGGAGGAGGTAATTCCTAGCCCCAAACTGGAATTGGGAAATGCGTCCCTCTGCCTCTAAGTGGCTGCTGTTAAATTGCAAATATCTGAAAGATGCATCATATGCAAAAGTTCCTTGTTACCAGGGATTGGTTAAAGTCCAGCTGAGCTACAGAAAGGGACTGGTGCCAGGAAAGAAGACAGAATGCAGAAAAGAAGAAAGGTGCTACATAAAAAGAGGCAGGAAGGAACATAAAATTCTTTATTTCACCATTTGCCTGGGATCAATCCTGGCCCTATGTAGTAAACCTTGACCATTTTTGGTCATTTAGGAAAAATTTAGTACCAGGTGCTGTGAAAATGTTCCTTTGGAGCCAGGTATGATTAAGATATGGCCGCTATCCGCAAACAGCTAATAATCTAATCAACTATTACATTCACAAGAATTTCAAGCCTACCATTCTATACAGGGCCAGAATTTTTTCTAACAACCAAACTTAAAATGAAGGAAATACATTCCTTGGAGTTTTCTAGACTTTTGAACATAACCAACTACACAGAATAAATGTGGGAAGCAAGTAAGCAGCAGGAGTTGACCATAAATATTCTCAATCCCAGCTATGAAATATGTCCTTATTCTAACATATATACGGTAATGAGCTAAATAAAAATCAGAGAATGAGATTCAAAACAATTTAATTTGCTTTGCCTGCTTATTCTGCTTTCTGTATTCTATAGACTTCCTAAAGGACTGGGCTTAAAGTCTCATGAATTTTTAACATAGGAGCTTCAAAGGGAATTTGGATGTGGAAAAACAGAGGGAGACAACTCTATGAAGAAATAATGGAATCATACTTGTAACATATTTGGTGAAAGATAATGACACCACCCTTCTAATGTATTGGGTCAAAAGGAAAGGAACAATCTAGCAGATTCTAAGAGGTATCTGCAAGGTAGTTCTCCTCTCTCAAGTAAGCAGTAATCAAAAATCAATGGAACACATAAAATACAGGTCCATTTCTGAGCCTCATTCAGATTTATGGATGTATATGTCTAGCCTCATGCCAATACCACACTGTCTTTATCACTGTAGCTTTATAGCAAGTTTTAAATCAAGTTATGTAAGTCCTCCAACTTTGTTCCTTTTCTGAATTGCATTGACTATTCTAGGTCCTTTGTATTTTTATAAAATTTTTATAATGACTTCAATTTCTATTAAAAAAAACTACTGGGATTTGTACTGTGATTGAGAGAAATCTAAAGATAAAGGTGAAGAGAACTGAAATCTTAAAATACTCTTTTGATCCATGAGAACAGTATAACTTTCCATTTATTAAGTCTTTAGTTTTTCTCATCAGTGCTTCACAGTCTCTGGTGTAGAAGTCTTGAATATATTTTGTTATACTTATCCCTAGATAGTTCATGGTTTTGATGCTATTATAAATAGTCTTTTATTTAAGTTTTTAAAATGTACACTAATTCTCTTCTAGTATATAAAAATACAATTGATTTTTGTATATTGACTTTGTATACTGTGACCTTCCTAATTTCATGTAAGTTCTAGCGATATTATGTAAATAAATTTTCTTCATAGATCATGTCTTATGTGAAGGAAGATAGAATTACTTTTTCCTTTCTCATCAGTATGCTTTCTATTCCTTTTTCATACCTTATTCCATATGCTACACCCCTAGTATAATGCTGAGTAGAAGTAGTAAAGGTAGACATCCTTGCCTTGTTCCCAGTCTTAGGGGAAAAGTATTCAGTCTTTTGCCAATAAGTATGATGTCAGCTGTAGTTTTCTCATAAATATCTTTGTCAGGTTGAGGACGTTACCTTCTATTTTTAGTTTGTTGAGAGTTCTTACCATGAGAGAGTGTTGAATTTTTTTCAAATTGTTTTCCTGCATCTATTGAAATGGTCTCTCTCTTTTTTCCTGTTAATGTGATGAACTACATTGATTGATTTTCAAACATTAAACCAACATACAATTACTGAGATAAACACCTCTTGGACATGATGTATTATCCTTTTTATAGTTTGCTGGATTTTCTATTCACTAATATTTTGCTGAAGGTTTTTGCTTCTATATTCATGAGGAATATAGTGACATAGTTTCCTTGTAATATCTTGTCGCATAATGATACCACAAGAATACTGATTAGGAGTAAGAAAATGTTCCCTCCTCTCCTATTACCTGAAAGAGTTTACATAGAATTGGTATTATTCTTTCTTTATACATTTGGTAGAATTAACCAGTGAAGCCATCTGGGCCTGTTATTATCTTTGCAAAAAAGATTTTACCTAAAAATTCAGTCTCTCTGATAGATATACAATTATTCATTCATGTTATTTTTTCTTCTTAGGTGGGCTTTAGTAATTTTGTGTCTTTCAAGGAATTTGTCCATTTACCTAATTTGTCAAATTTATTGGCATAAAGGTAGTCATAGTATTCTTTCATTGGCCTTTTAATTTCTGTACAATCTATAGTGATATCTTTCTTTCATGCTTGATATTGGTAATTTATGTTTTATGTCTTCAATTCCTTAGCCGGTCTTACAAGAGGTTTATCAATTCTATTGATCTTTTCAAAGATTCTGGGCTTCATTGATTTTTCTCTTTCATTTGTCTATATTCTATTTCATTGATGTCCCCTCTTTATCTTTTTCTTCTGTTTATTCTGGATTTATATTGCTCTTCTTTTTCCAGATTCCTAAGGTAGAAGCTTAGGCCATTGATTGCAGACCTTTCTTCTTTTCTAATATAACCTTTCATTTCTATAAATGGCCCTCTAAGCACTGCATTAGTGGTAATGCACAAATTTTAGTATGCTGTTTTTCATTTCAATTCAGTCCAAAATATTTGGAAAGACCCTTGTGATTTCTTTTCTGACCCATGTATTACTTAGAAGTGTATTGTTTAATTTCCCAAATTTGGGTATTTTTCAAATATAGTTCTGTTTAATTCTGATGTGGTCACAGAACACATTGTGTATGATTTCAGTCAACTTAAATTTATAACATTTGTTTTGTGGCCCAGAATATTGTCTTATCTTGGTAAATATAGCATATGAACTAGAAAAGAATGTATGTTCTCTCTTCTGTTGTTAGATGTAATATTGTATAAAAGTCCATTAGGTCAAGTTGGTGGATAATGTTTAAGTCACCTATATTGTTAATATGTTTTGGCATACTTGTTCTGTAAATAACTGAAATTGTTGAAATCAACCATAAATGTAGTTAGTTTTGTTTTCTTTTTCATCAGTATTGTATTAGTTCCATCAGAGTTTGCTTGCATCTTTGTAATTAGGTGCACATGCATTTAGGATTGTTACTTCTTCTTGAAAAAGTAGCACATTTTTCATTACAAAATGTTCCTCTTTATACCTAGTAATAATCCTTGTCCTGAAGTCTATTTTGTCTGATATTAATATAGCCTACCCAACTTTCTTTTGATTAACACTTATATAGTATATCTTGATTAATATCTTTACTTTTAACCTATCTATGTCTTTATATTTAAGGTAAATTTCTCACAGATAGCATATAATTAGGTCTTGGTTTTTATTTAATCTGACAACATGTGCCTTTCAGTGGAGTATTTAGGCCATTTACATTTAATGTTATTATTAATATGTCTGGTTCTAAATCTATCATTTACAAATTGTTTTCTATTTTTTACATCTATTATTTATTTCTTTTCTGTGTTTCTTGCCTTTTCTTGGGTTCACTGTTTTTGGTAGTTCTGTGTTATTTCCGCGATTATTAGCTCTACTCCTTGTCACTGTCTGATGGTTTCTTTAGGACTTATAATGTACATCTTGAAATTATTACATTCTTTCTTCAAATAATGTTATAACACTACTCAGATAGTATAAGAAACTTACAACAGTAATTTTCATCCTTCCCCTCATTTCTAGGGCTGATGTTATCATATGTTTTATTTCAATATATATTATAAACCCCACAGTATATTGCTGTTATTTTTGCTTTAAACAATCATTTTTTTGGAAGACACTTAACAATGTTTCTAAATTCTAAATTCCCACCAATTTACTATGTCACACAGTTTTAATTCCATTGTCTAGATCCACATTTCCATCTGCTAGCATATTCTTTTTGACTGAAAAACTTTAATATTTCTTAAGTACAATGTACCACTAAATAATTAACTCAGCTTTCATTCTCCTGAAAATCTTTATTTTGCCTTCATATTTAAAAGATATTTTTGCTGGGTGTGGAATGCTTTGTTGAGGAGTGCTTTGTTTTGTTTTGTTTTCAGTATTTTAAAGACATTGGTCCATTTCTGCTCACTTGCTACTTTGTGGTGCAAAGTCTGCTATGATTCTTACGTTTTCTAGTCTGAATATAATTTGTCTTTTTTTCTCTAGATGTTTTTGAGATTTTTCTCTTTATCACTGCTTTTCAGTAATTTTATTATAATGCGCCTTACTGTCATTTTCTTCATTTTTTGTTTGTTTGGGATTTGCTGATTTCTTAAATGTGTGGATTTTTAGTTTTCACAATTTTTTTATCAAATAGCTTCATACAGTTATCATCAAACATAGAATTCTATTTTAGGAATTAATTCTTCTAATATTTTTTCTTTGCTTTTCCCTTCTGGGTCTCCAGTGATATACAAGTTGGACTGATTGATATCATCCTATGAATCTCTGAAACTGTTCTTATTGTTCTGCCTTTTTTTTCTCTCAGTACTCTATTTTGGGTATTTTCCATTGCTGTCTTCTAATTCCTTCATATTTTATTACAATGTCTAATCTACTGTTAATCTTATCCTGTTTATTTTTTAATTTGAATATTATTCCCCCCCTTTAAGTTCCATTGGTTCTTTTTAAAAAGTCTTCTATTTTTTCTTCCTCATCATGTTCATGTCCTCCTTTACATCATTTGAACATATTTATAATAACTCTTTTAGTCTTTTACTAATATTGTATATTAGCAAAGGATACTAACACATATCCTCTACTGACAATATGAACATCTTTGTTATTTCTGCATTTGTTCCTGCTGGGTTTTTTTTTCCTATTTATAGATCAAATTTCCTGAGCTATATGTGTTTACATGCACATGTGTAATAATTTTTCAAATTCCTTTTAAAAAGTGGGCCTTTTTGGCAGGATGTTCCTTGCAGATTAGTTTGTTCCTTTTTATGGCATTTTCAACCTTTATTTTATCACTGTTAACCCTGCCTCTGAGACATGGCTCTTCTGAGATCTCTATTAAATGCCCCATGTATTCAATGATTTCTTTCTACTCTGGCTTAAGGGAACTAGAATGGTCCCCCAGGCTTTGTGGGAATCCTCCTTGCTAATTATTATTTTTCCAGAAAGTGTTCTTGTCCAGCCATGGAGTTTCATTTAAAATATGCACAGATTTGGGCAAAGACTCAAGAGGAACCCAGTGCATATTTCTAGAGCTCTTTCTCACTTTATGAATTCTGTCTCACAAAAATCTTACTGCCTTAGTCTCCCCAAACCTCTGATCTCTGTTTCCTCAACTCAGTGAAACTACTGAAATCTGCTTGGGTTATCCCTCTTAGTAGCTGGCCCTGGAATTATGTCCAGGTAAACAGCCTAGAAAAACCTTATTTCTCTTTCTCAGGAATATTAGTCCTATGCTGCCTATTTTCCAACATCTAAAGGTATCCATTTCCTTGTTTCCCCTTACAAGTTTCTAGGTATTTATGGCGGGAGGATAATTCCAGATTGCCTTACTTCCTCATGACTGGAAGTAAAAATCTCACGGTTTTTATTTATAATGTTGAAATCAGATTACTTAGTCCCTGCTTGTAAACGTTCAATGGCTTCATATTACAAATGGAATTAAATCCTAAGTCTTTACCATGGCCTCCAAAGATACACATGATCCGGTGCCTGTCTTTTCTTCTGACCTTGATTCCTACCAATCACCCCTTGCTTACTATATTCTGGCCATATTTGCCTTTTTTCTGCCCCACAGTTCCACATCAGAGCCCTTCCCCTTGCCATTAACCCTTCCTAGGGTGCTTCTACCATAGAAAAGGCCATCACATAGGTGGCCTCTTCTTGTCATTTAACCTCAGTTCAAATTTTGCCTTCTCAGTAACAGCTTCACTGAACACACAATATAAACTAGCTACTCTCCCAGTCACCTTTCATTAAAATATCCCACTTTAGTTTCTTAATAGAAATTACCACTATCTTAGATTATTGTGTTTATTATCTGATCACCCCCAAGAGTAGAAGATAAAAACTCCATTAGACCTGTGAGATGGCTGTTTGCCCCTAAATATCCTCCACCTACAAGAGTGCCTGCATATACTAGGTACTCAATTAATATTTGTTCAATTAAATTTGTTCATTTTAATAATAATTCAGAATACAGAGATAGGCTCATGGTCTAGATTGATGACAAAAGATGGTGAGGGAACTGAGCCCTAAAGTTTGCTGCTACCCTTTCTTTCTAATTCTTCTTGTTTTGCTCCCACTCCTGCTTTAGCATCTGCAATCCTAGCCTAACAGCTAAATTTGAGAAGACCCAATGACAATGTGGATTTACTAAGCCTTGGTGGAATATTTGGGATTTATCTTTATCCAAATTAAAACTGGAATCCTCTGAGATGCCCATTTCTAAGAGAGATGTGGGAGGCAAAAAAAAAAAAAAAAAAAAAAACACCAGCCCCAGTAAGTCCATCTGTTCAAATTTCAGAAAACCTTTCTCTTTCTTTCTCAGGTGAGGATATCCCTGAATTCAGAGGGAAGGAGGGGAAGATTAGTTTTACCAAAGCAGTTGTTGCATGTTCGTACTATGGAGTCTCTGGATGGCTCTCTGTCTCGAAGAAAGGAGCCACCCCTCAAAAAGAGTTCTCTCCTCCCTGTCCCTAATATGTTGCAAGAAGTTAAAGGAGTGAGGTGGTGCAGGGAGTCGATGGGGGAGGCGAGGGTGGGGGATGAGACCAGAGTCTGTGCGGCAGTTCTAATCCTCTCTACAGAGCACCTGAGACCCACTATCTGGCAGGCAGAGATGGCGAGTCTGTCACTGTGTCATCAGAAAATGTCTGAGTTCTGTCAACAAGTGGAATCCTTTTAGACTCCCACATATAAGATATTTGACAAAAGCCGGGGACTTCACAGAAGGAAGTATTTAAGGTCAAGAATCATAACTCAGGGAGCAGTCCAAAACAAAAGCAGGATGAAGTTAGTAAATTCGTTCTTATACCTTGTGTTATGACTGAAGCATACTCTTTTTGTGACTTGTATTATAAATCATTAGCACATAGACTCTTTCAGATCAGAAAACTATCCGTTTTATTATAAAAGCTAAAACAAATAAGGTTAACTTATTTATGCTGCTATGTCAAGGAATAAGTTTTTTTTTTTTTTTTTGACATATGACTTCTAGCTTTATAGCCCTGCACAAACCCAGAGATATCTTTTCTTTCAATTCTTTATGAAAATGAGAGTAATAGAGAAACTACCAGGAATACTGTGGGAGAAAAAAACAAATGCCCTAATCTTCTCTGAAGCAAAGAAGCATTAGTTTTTCTTTCATAAGCATTAGTTTATCTTTAAAACACCTTATCAGAGGAGGAAGGCCAAAAAGGAATATATATATGGATGTATGTATATTTTATATATATAACTTTCCCTCCCCAGCTAAGAAAGTAAGCCACAAAACAGAATCAGGCATACAGATCAAAAACCATGTTCCCTAACAAAGCAGGCTTAAATCACAGGCAACATTTGTACCGAAATGTCTCACCTTAAAGGATCGTTATCTGCAAGAGGAGAGATGAGGCCCAGCGGGGAAGGCCCTATGCATATAAAATCGTGGTCATCCCCAGCCTCCCATTACAGCTACAGAGTGAAAAACGCAGGTGCTATAGTTTGGCTACTGGACTCTCTAAACTTCATGTTGAAATCTGATCCCTAATGTTGAAGGTAAGGCCTAATGGGAGGTGTTTGGGTCATGGGGGTGAGTCCTTCCAGAATGGCTTGAGGTAATGAGTGAGTTCTTGCTTTATTAGTTCCCCTGAGAGTTCCCCAAGAGCTGCATGTTAAAAATAGCCTGGCACCTTCCTCTCCTCTCTTGCTCTCCTCCACTCTCTCGCTTCCCTTCCCTTCCCACCATGCAGCTCCCCTCCCTTCCCACCATGCAGCTCCCTTCCCTTCCCACCAGAAGCAGACACTGGTGCCCTGTTTCTTATACACAGCCTGCAGAACTGTGAGCCAAATAAACTTCTTTTCTTTATAAATCACCCAGCCTCAGGTATTCCTTTATAGCAACACAAATGAACTAAGATAACAGGTAAGTTGATTTTCTGATTCTCTGTCGAACCAATAGGAGTAAATTCTAAGTTGCCCCAAATGACAATGACAAAGCTAGGAGAATTCTCAGTGTTTACTAATTGCTGGTGGCCCTCTCTTCTAGGGCAGGAGCCAACAGCGCCCCTTCTGTCCACTGGAGATGCCAGCGCAGGCCCCACAGGCATGAATGCACAGGAGGGGTTACTAAAACCAAAGGATGTGGAGACCGGCACGATGCTGACGCACAGCAACACTCAATAAATGTGAGGCATTGAAAGGGACTGAGACTGAGTAGGGGAAGGGAACTAGGGACAGGCGAGGACAGGAGAAAGGAGAAAAAGAGGCTCATGTGGGGGAACCCAGCGACTGCAGACACAGTTCCCTCCAGATCCTCTCAGCTGACCCATGTCACAAGCCCCTGGTCTCTGCAGCACGCCAGGTCAGGCTGGGCTGCCTCCATGGTGAAATGCTTTCAGTTTCTTTTCTTATTCAGCCTTATAAAGACTGTGTGCAGACATAGCCAGAAACAAAAGTTAATCTGACTGGACTTAAGAGAAACAAATCAGCAGGCCCCAAATTCATGCAACAAGGAGTATTCTGCATTTCATTAGTCATCCATAACCTTTTCAGGGGAATGAATGTGCCTTTAGAAGAGGAACTTGCATCTATCCTTTCCAAAATATATGCTTCTACATACGTAGAGATTTTTTTTCCTCTTGTGGTGGAGGGTCAGAGTGGGACATGTTTTGTTAGTTTATTTTTATTTATTGATGCTGTCCAGTAGAAGTAGAGGGACAAATTTAAAGAAAGGTGGTGTTCATAAATGAAAATAAAGTCTGTGAAGATTTAGCAACTTTCCTAAGACTTATATGTTTCTTTTTTTATACCTATTTATTCTTATTATAATACATACTAATTGTAAAAATTAAAGAACTATAAAATGCACCCAGAAGAATTTTTAAGTCACCTGTGCTACTTTCATTCAGGAATAACAACATTTTTTTTTTTTGGTATGTATACGGTATCTATATGCCAATCGTTTTGAATGGCCGTATCTTCGTAGTGTATTTATTTTTACAAACACGTGGTCCTCCTGATCTCATTCCTATGCTCTGAAATACACCACACTGAACACAGTCTTCCAGGGTGTTCATCCCCAACACCTCGACTGGATAAAACCTCCCAGCGCATGCACCTCCCAACCCCACAAGATGTAACCTTCTAGAGTCGAGGGTGAGTGAGGGTCTGTCTGATTTAACACTTTATTCTTGGTGTCCAGTACACTGTTCCAAACACAGTAGGTCACTCAATAAATATTTGTTGGCTATAATTAATATTACAATATACCATTTTTCATGTATTTACAGAAACGACATCTTCCCATTTCACTCAATATTCTTTTCTTCTATAATGTAATTTTTAATGGTCATTTATCATCCGTACCATAATTTCGTTTAACCAGCCCTTCATCACGGAACATGTAAATTGTTTCAAATTAGTCACTATGATAAATAGTGCTCTGATGGCTGTTTCTCAAATATATATGTGTGCATTGCCACGGGATCGGTTTCTATAAGTTGAACAGCTGTAATGGGTAAACATATTTCTGAGGCTTTTATTGCCAAACTGCCTTCTACAAAGATCATTCTAATTGATATTTTTACCACTAATTTATGAAAGCATCTATTTCCCCACACTCCATCCATGTTAAGTATTTCAATTTTTTCAAAAAAGTTGTCACTCTGATGATGACAATACATCATAAATAAATAGCATGGGGAAACAAAGGGAATAACGTGAAAATGGATTTGTATCCTGCATGGTACACAAATGGCCGTAGTTAAGTTACAGCTATTTCTGTGGTTGTGTCTTGAGAACAATGCCTAGCACATTAGGTGGCACATGGTTTGGTATTAAAAATTACAGTCTCTTGAATTCAAAGTAGATAGAGGATGCAGATCAGTATTAACCCATGGGCATGTCGTCAGTCTGAACTTGGAAGAGGCCTGACTGCTAACACACCTCGCAAGGTCAACCCATCTATTCAGAGAGCTGGGGGCCCTCGGACATTAGCATTGCTAGGTCCATTGTTTGGGCCTGGTCCTCACAAGGAGAGAGACACCTAGAACCTGCCTTGGGACAGTCACAAGGGGCCTTGGAACCTCCTTCCTCTCCGTCTCCTCAGAACCTTGGCCTTTTATTTTATTCTATTTTTACTGACAATTCTTTTGAAAAAAATTAAAATACTTAATGTTGATGGAGTGTGGGGAAATAGACACTTTCATAAACTAATGGTAAAAATGTAAATTCGAATGACCTTTGTAGAAGGCAGTTTGGCTGCCTTCCCTAGCTTTTCCCTGATTCCCAAGTCTGTGGCTCCTTAAGCTAACTGAGAATATGTTTTGTTACAAATTCAGTTGTGTTCTGATTAGCTTTCCTGAATAACCCCTGAGCCTAAGATACTCCAGATCTGGAATTCCTCTCATCTGACTTTTCTACCACCCTGGTCTAAGACGAGGCTGTCACCGTGTTGCCACCTGATGGGTAACTTTCAACAAACGGCAGGTGCGAACACGACGCTGCTGGAAACACACAACACCCTTCCAACCAAGGAGGCCCTGACAGCCGCCACCTCACTCCCATTCCCACCTCATTCTGCAAATGCAGAAATGAGGTCCCCAGTGGACAAGGGACTTCACAGCAGCATGAGTCGCTAATGGCAAAATAGGTATCAGGATGCCTCCCTAATGGAAATCTCAGAAAGGGAAAAAAGGATGTTTTCTGAATTACAGATTCAGAAGTCTGTAATTTGACAGCTCACTACCTCTTGCTGCACTTAAGCCCACTGCTTACAGGCAACTGCAAGAAAACCAGAAGGTGAAAACACAGGTGTCTGTTTGCTAACTTCTAGAACTAAAAGACACCCTCCACAGGGAGTTCCATCAGCAGCCTTAGGTCAAGCCCCGGAAGCAAATCAAAATGCCAAGTCATGTTTCCCTCAGGATCACAACTAAGTGTCCTCTTTCGACCTAAGCGTTATTTCCCACTCTTTGCCCACCCTCGCGTTAGCAACCCCTGACACCGCCTGGGTTCCCGTCCTGTTATCGCCTGCCTGCAGTGGCCCTTGGCCCTGTGTCTTGTTTCCCTAGCTAATTGCGCTGGTGTTTTCCCTTCACCCCTTTCACAGGTCAAAAAATGGGCATTTTCATGAGGTCCAGGCAGGGACCTTGCATTTTCTAAAAGGGATATGCAGGGAAGAGAGGAGAAGGTTTGAATTAACTAAATCTGAGAATAGATGTCTTTTGTCCAAGGATTTCAGAGATGGCTACTTTACAGCTATATGTTTAGAAGCTATGACTACTGCCTTCTAAAAACAATTACCATCTAAGCCAGTAAATCTCAACTTCTGTTGTGCATTAGAATCAACTGGAGAGCATTTTCTAAAAAAAATTCTGGTGCCCATGCTACACCCCAAAACAATTACATCAAACTCTCTACGGGAGGGACCCAGGCATCGGTATTTTTTTTTAACTCCCAGGTAATTCCAAAGTGCCAAGTGCCAAAGTGCCAAGTTTGTGCATCCCTGCTCTGAGCATGGGCCAGGGGAACCTTTTCTAATTGGCCTTCACACGCTGAGGACGGAGCACGGCACCAGCGACGAAAATGAGAGAGATGAGTTAAATCTGTTGTGCTTTTCTCACTCTCGTTCTTCCCCCATTTTTATCACAGACTGTAACTCAAGTGGCTCAAAGAGCTATCTACAATCTACAGAGCAGAAATAATCCCAAAGGAAAGAAACACCTCCATCCCACGGCCTTTTCTTTTTCTTTTTTTAAAACATTGACCAGTTTTTGTCCTTACCCTCAGGATTTCAGAGCTTTCTGGATTTGAAGTTCCTGTTTTCCTGGGATCCTAAAATGAATTGTATGGAAAAGGCTGAGAAGCACACACCTGAGTCTACCCTGAGTCTTGTTCATCGTGTGAGCGTCCCCTAAAGGGATCATGCGCCTAGGGAGAAGTTTCTGAGAAATAATATTTAAAATCCAAGCTGCAGCCTTCTCTTCCTTACCTCTTTCCATTCACAAAAGGTTTTTATGTAAAACAGAAATTCATTTGCTATGAGTCCAGCCCAGAGAAAACAGGTGTCAGGAGTGAACCTTGCAGAAAGGACTCTCTGAAGGCCTGTGGACTGGCAGCCCCACAGACAGACCCTGCGCCGTGGGCTGGGGGGTGGGCAGGACATCAGAAAAGCACCTCCTGAGCCTGCAGACCTACCCAGTTCTGGGGACAGGTACTTAAATTAGCATTCTGGAGGAGAACAGCAGGGAAGGATATGAAGAAGCAAAGGAGTTGTATGAGAGAGAAAACATAGCACATTAAAAAAGAAAAAGGCAGCAGGAATATGTCCTAATTTGGAGAAACAGGCCACGTTGCCATGGCAACGCTGAATCTCCACAAGGCAGCCAGGCATGCCTTTAAACATCATGTTAAATAGTTCAACTATGAGGAAGAAGAAAGAAAAGAGCGTAGGGGGGTGTTGAGAGAGAAAGAGGAGGCCCGAAGCCTGCCGAGGGCCAGAGAGAGACGCAGCCCAAGGCCCAGCCACTCATCAAGGGAAATTTCACACGGTGAGGCTGCAGGTTCTGAACCTGATCTTGTCCCTGTGATCTGGGCAGGTTGGGGACTGCATGTGTGTACAGTTAACCCGTACCTTAAGAAAGATTCTCCCAAAGGCACATAGGTGCTAACTCAGTACTTGTCAATCTTTTTACCAGGACGGTCCACAGAACGCCATCCTGACAGCAAACCCACCTGCTGTACTCAGGCCTTTTCCCAGGAGCCCCGAGGGGGTTGTGGTCTTGTGCCAAGGGGGAAGGAAACCTGGCCACCCTGAGGGCTGACCAGAGCACTAATTTGGCCACACCTGAAACCCATTCATGGCACCTTTCGTTGGGAATTCTGGCCTAAGGGGGGAAAAAAACATTTTATTTATTAAAAGAATGTAAAAGCCACCTGGAAAACACACCTAAATAAAGTTATGCCATGTGCAGTTCTTTGAGATCAAACCTGTGATGAGAGCGATTCAGGAAATAGTTTACTGAGTGGCTCTGAACCTTTGGAAAATATGAACAAGAATATAAAACTGCTCTCCCATCTGGAACATTAATTACTCAAATTATGCATGTAATGTTCAGCATTTATTTTACTTTGCAACTAGTTCTCAGCCACGTTGCCTTCTGCATTACTTTGCATCCTTCCTTTGCACAAGTCTCTCTCCTTGTCCCTTCTGGCCTGCTTGCCTACCCTGCCTTCCCTGTTTCTCCTCTGTTAGGGCCACAGGATCCCCTGAGCAGCTCCAGCAGGCGACAGCCAAGCCAGGGATGGAGGAGAGAAGGGACCTGTGCCTTATGGCCCAATCAGCGCCACAGCGGGGAGTGGTGTGTGTCATAGGCGGCCAGGCAACCTGATGAACTCCCACAAGACATGGGGAACGGAGAGCGCATTCTCCTTTTAGCTTAACGACATAATAATAGAAGCAGATGGGGGCACTGCCATCCCCAGGCACACACATTCTCTCCCTTTTCTTATTCATCGGCTTACATCAAATCAGTTTCTGTATAGATTTATTCTTAGCATGTGAAACTGGATTTTCTACTTGCTCCACTATGCTCTATCACAAAGTTTCCATGGCATAAACATCCCACGGCTCAGAATGGGGCTGTCTGGTCTCATCTCCCGTGGCCTTGTCTCAAGGCCCCTAGGAGGCTTTGCTAGATCCCAAGCTAAAGGAAATCACATCTCTCCCACTATGAACACCCTCTCCCAGCCGCATCTCCTCCAACTGAGAACACCTGAGAACACATCTTTCTCTGAGGCGTGTCCTCCCCTACCCCTTCGCACCTGCATGGCCTAGCTCAAACCACAGTCCCCCTGAGCCCTGGATTTCTTCCCTTGCACAATAATCTCCACCTGACAGGAGTGCTGGAAGGACTGAATGAAATACCTGCCGAGGCATGAGTCATGGGGCCTGGCCCATTTGCAAGCCCACAATGAGAAGGGCTCCCTTCCCCGGCCAGTGTTGCAGTGAGCCTTTGGGTGAGGCGTTTCCTTCTCTGCTAACCCCACAAGGTTAGTATTATTGCCCTGTTTTACCAGTGAGGAGCCTGTAGTTCGAAAAGGTTGAGTAATTGCCTAAGTTCAAACGTGTAGGAGCCAGCAAAATCTGATTTTGACTTTCAAATTCACTGCCCTTAACCCTTCCCCACCCCAATGGCGGCTCAGGACTTCCGCGTAGAGGGGGTTGGCAATCTGTCTGGGAGGCAGGGCTTCAGCAGCTGTGCTGAGGCTGCAAGGCATAGCAAGCACAACATCTGCATTTAGCATGCATATTTATCTGGGATAGCTCCCGGGCAGGGGAGGGAGGGTAGCTGACGGAAATCTGTGAACAACAAAAGCCTCCTACTTCCCCCACCCCCACCTCTTCTGGAGCTGCCCTGAGCACCCTTCCTTTCTAATAAATGCAAATAAATATTTGTTTAATAGAAAATATCATGCCATGCATTCCTTGATTGCATCTCTGCTTTTTCTCTTGCTGGATCTCCATGAATTACCAAGGGATTTAAAGACTTAGGAGGGAGTTACAAGAGGAAAGTGAAACCATTCATTTTTACCAAAATTAAATGAGCAAGAGACTACATCTCAGAGGGGTGAAAAAAGGGAAGAATAAGAAATAAATGGCAGATGGAGTAAAATGAAAGAGGAAAACAGGAAACATTTAACAAACTCACTACTTAAAATTCTCCTCAGGACCAAACCTGCAGCACAGCCAGATGTGGGCAAGGCACCTGTGTGGTCCCTTTGCTACCCTTCAAGCCCCTGATAGTCCCTTGGATGCTTCATTCTCTGAGAAAAAAAACTCCTAGCCTAGGTCAATCGATTCTGAAAAAACAAACGTCCATATCTGAAGCACCCCAGCCCCTCGGTACAACCTTTCTTCCCTTCCTAGCTCTCTCTGCTCCTCAGTGGAATTAACCCACATTGTAACAATAATTGAATTGTCCGATTATCCGTGCATTGTTTCATCCCCTTCCTTCAACAGCCTCTCCTGATTACAGTGCCAGCCTTCTGGCCTCCACCTCCTGTGATGTCTGTCTCTGCTCACCCTGATCTTACCTAGTCCCTCTCCTGTCACCTCTTCCAGGATTAGCAGGGTCAAAACACTCACTCCACACTCCACCCATACTCACTGATGCTCAGGTGTGGCCCAGGAAAATGTCCACCATGGCCTGGAAGCAATCTAATGGGAAAGGAATAGGGAAGGAGGGTGGATGGAGAAGCCAGATATCTCGTTCAAGAGACAAGTGCATTTCAGGGTGGCTGTGTAGGGGGAACTGCCAGCTTGCTCCTGGTGCCCTGCTGATGCAGACTGGCATAAATCTGCCTCTCTGCCCCTTTGATGTTATTTCGGGCACTCCTGCATTCCCATCCCCGCTCTTACTGACAACCTGCCCCTCTCGGACACACTCCACCGGGGGGCTCTCATCATCAAATCAGCAGTCCTTTAGCAAGTCCCCCAATGCCTGAACCACTTTTTTGCCAGCATTTTTAGCCATTCAGTCTGCCAACACATGGCAAAGGAGATGCCACCGTGGACTCTTCTGTTGATAACACTTACTGATCACACTCTGAGGTGGAGTCAGCTCTGGCACTGTGAAGCATGCATGTGCAGAAAGGTGAATGAAGCTACAAGAGAAATAGCAAAGAATCAGTGATCTCTAGAGCAGCCTGGCAGGCTGATGTTCTCTCATCTAAAATTAATTATATGGCATAACGTGCACAGACATCCACAGAACAAGGTAGGCAGGCTGGATAAGGGGTAAGAAGTAAAAGAATGAGGCTGATGGACCCAGAAGCGGCTTTGCTGTGATTTCCTTACACAGAGGTGTTTGAGCTAGAATCTTTTCCAGACGTGGAAATTTGAAAGTGATTCGATCAGTGAAATGTAACCACACATATAATCGTCAGGGTAAAAATCCCTGAGATTGTTTTCAATTCCTTCTCATCAGAATACGAAGAGTACCTACTGCTTGTACAGTGCTTGTAGCTTAATGAAGCACTCTCGCGTATCTCATTTCAGTCATTACATCATCCATCATCATTATATGGGCAAAGGAACTTTGGCTCAGAGAGGTCCAGTGATCTGCCCAAGGTCACGCAGCTGGCAAGAGACAGAGCCAAATGGAAGACCCAGGTATTAGACAAAGGGCTCGTGACTACAAACCTTAGATTTATGCCACTGTAGTCCACAGTGCTCAGAGAAACAAGGACAGGCACAAGGTAAGCCCAAAGAACCAAGAAAAATGTGCATGTTAAAAGCCATCCAACAGCATCAATTGCCTATTAAAAATTCAGCTTCTAATAACCAGGTCAAAGCTTTGACTTTACTGAATGGACCAATACAGCTCATTCAATGAACACAGAAATTCTCCATAATAGAAAATCTGCATATGTGATGTATTTATGTTACATAGAAACCACAGGATATTTTTATACTTGACTCTTTCAGAATTAAATGTAATGTTTCTTCCCACCTAGCTAGAGGAAGAATAAGTGAGCTTATCCTCAAATGCAGGACCGAACCACTTGAAACACAAATGGCGAGGCGTGTTTCTCTCCACCTCTAAGAGGACATTCTGTATGCTACCACCGTGCACAGCGCTCTGCCCTGTCTCATTCCGCGCCTCCCAGTTCTGCCCCCCTGCATCCTCCGTATCACTGGGGCCAGCTCTGCTCCCTCTGCAACCTGTTCATTCAGTAAGAATCCAAGCATTCTAGAAACATACAGCTGGAAAGGAATTCAAGGTCACCCTGTTGGAAATGAAAAGCAGTAGAATAAGATAGGTCAAAATCACAGGGCTGGGAGCAGTGCCTTGGATGTTTATTCTACGTTAGGAAGTGGCAATGAATAAACGTATCAGTGCAGGGGGTATCTTGTGATTTGGAATCAAAGATACTTAGTTTAAATCCTGGCTACGCCTCTTACCTGATGTGCAACCTTGACAGCTACTCAGTGTCTCTGGGCCCCTGTTTTCTCCTATGTAAAATGGAAGTCACAATATTTACCTCACAGGATTATAGGAAAATCAAAACAATATCATTTAGGTAATACATTAATTAATATAATGCAATTAAATAATATAACCAGTGTAATAAAATAAAATATAGAGCATGCAACAAAGTATCTATTCAGTTCAAGTTTGGTTACTTCCTGCCTTTTAGATGTCTAAAAATCACTGGATGTTTCTTTATTGATTTATTTTAAAAATAATACTCCATAGCTGATTTGTATCTTTGATATTCTACATCTTCTGGTGTTTTTTTTTTTTTTTTTTTTGTATGTGTGTGTGTGTCTTCTCTAAGCCTTGAATTGTTTATCCTATCATTTTTTACACATTTCTACAAAGTAAATATCTGAAGAACTCCTTCTGTCTCCAGGGGACAGAAGCAAGAAGAAGTAAAGAAAAATTGTTCTCCACTATGGGAATAAATAATCCCCCATATCTAGGCATTTCTTAAGTAACCCTAGTTTTCTTCTTTTTACAAATAGATACAGCATGAGATAACTGCACATCAATGAGCAAAGAAACATATTTTTCTTAGCTAGTTGTGAGCAAATGTAAAGTTCCCATTGGGTTTTTTAACACTGAAGATAAGTCAAGGAGCCCCAAGGGCAACAATTCTCATCTTGCAGATGAGAAAACTGAGACCCAGTGAAGGAAGTGCTGTGTCCAGACCACACAGCTAGCCATGCCAGAGCCTGGATGCCAACACGGCATTCCCACCTCTCGGGTGAGCCCTCCCTCCTCTACACTGCAGTTTTGAAATCACCTTCCAACCATAAAGTTGCATCTGGATTCTATCTTCTCAGATTATTGATGATTATGTCACACACAAGCAGAAATAAAAGGTTTGCTGAAGTTAAGACAGAGTACATCGATCACTGCCCCCAAATCCCCAGCCCTCGTCCGTCTGTCACTGAAGGAGATTATGATATCCCATAGAATCTCCGTGCAAAACTGCTCATTGTGCTGCAATTTCTGTCAGAGAAACAGGATACCAGCAGAGCCCTCGACCTGTCAAGCTCCAGACCAACAGTCCAGAAGACGCATCTGAACCCAGAGCTCTTAGAAATAATTTCCTTGGAAACGCCGCCTCTAGCAATAATATCCACACTAGTGCCTCCCAAACACGGGCCCATGGATCAATGACAATCCATGGTAAAGTTATCAGTGGCCCACAGAGAAACGAGAAAAATAAGAACAATGTAGCAAGTTGTTGATACAGCTAAACGTATTCAATTTCAAGGATTGTCCTTTATTCTGAGATTATGTATTTCCTTAGTTTTGTTCTGTTTGTAGTTTCCATGTCCTTTCTTTTTCTAAGAAAAATGTGGTACGGGGTTATAAAAAAAATCTCTAATTGGGAAAATAAAGATTCACCATGTTACATCATGCCACCACTGCCACCATTATGAAATAATTAGTCTGCAAATGGAGAAACCAGGAAACCCCTCCTCTAAGCAACTAGCAACAGAGCCTGTGCGCCTGGAAGCACCAAGCTCCCCACTGAGACTGGAGCCCTCCAGCAGAAGAGGAGGCTCAGGGAAAGGACTGTCACTGCCAATGGTCAAGGGACTGTAGGATGCTTCGTAAAACCATATTCCAACAGGACACTCCCCAGGCAGGTATCTTCTGCATTCAGTCACGTGGGGTTTTCATTGTGTTATAGCTGGGATTTTTGTTTTCATTTTCTTGCTTCCATTTTTCACATTTTATTAACATTGGTGGGTAACCATCTATTAAGTGTCAACATCACCAGCAGTCTTAACATACATTATTTTTCTTAGCCCTACGAGATAAGCCTTTAAAGTGTCCAGGATTACCATGCCTGCCTTTTGTAACTCACTGCTGCAAACTTTCCATGATGGCTTTCTAGATCTCGGTGGCTCAAATTCAGCCTTCCACATCTGATTTCTGCACCATTTTCTCCTTTAGAGAAGCATTCTACACGTCACTATTGATTAAGACACTTTGCATGTCCATGTATTTCTCCGACTTTACCACTGCACCCTCAGTGATTTGCACTATGTCTGACACACAACAGACGTTCTGAATGGACGCATTAATCCTGGACCACTTTCCAAGGAGCTAATCATAAGACAATTTGAGGAAATTACCAAAATGCTGACTTTTTTGTGAAATTGGGCCTTAAAAAGATGCTAACTTCTACAGTTCATTATGGAAAAAGGGTGAAAGGGAGGTCTGGGGAAGTGATGGGTTTTCACCAGCAAAATTAATTAAGAGAGTTATAATGAGATAACAGGTATAAAGCTCTTACACAAAGCAGATATTCTATACACCATAATCTTCCCTTTCCAACTCCCGATTAGTTACTCATTGGAATGTTGGGGTGATTAGTTTTTCCTTTTTTAGAAAATCTACTTTATTGTTATCGAAACACTGCTTTTTAAAAAATTATGACATCAACACTGGGCCCAGAAAAGTCACCTTGAAAACATCATTTTGCCATTTATTATGTTCTCCAGAATCCCCACACACACTAAACACATATGTGTGCATACATGTGCTCACACATACTTTTCCAAAATTTTGATTGACATCAGATTGCTGATTACTATGACTATGATCCTCCAGACAACTGTGTCCACAGCAAATGCTTCTAGGAGCCATTCATATTTGACTTTGTTTTAATATTTTTCCAATTTTTCATGGGTGATCAAATCAAAATCTTCTTCAAACTAAAGATTAAATATGCTTTGTTTTTTTCTTAAAAATGTCTGCACTTTCAGGCTTTCACAGGATATTAAATCAGTGTGACAGCACTCTAGGTAAGCTACTAGAAAGTGAGTACTATTTAATTCTAAGAACACCTGGTAGTTGACAAATATTAAATA
Source organism: Lemur catta (assembly GCF_020740605.2). Lineage (NCBI taxonomy): Eukaryota > Metazoa > Chordata > Mammalia > Primates > Lemuridae > Lemur > Lemur catta. The sequence goes on along the minus strand of NC_059133.1, from coordinate 86,889,466 downwards.
GCCAAAAGACATTGATTAGGGCACCAGCATTCTAAGAGTCACAAAGATTGTTCTGTTTTTGAAAGAAGCATTTTTTAAAATAATAGGTACAAGTTGCAAATCTATCAAGATCCCATCATTTGTGAAATCCAACACAACTCAGATTGTTCTCATTTATTTGCAGCAAATCACCACATCTCTCTGAAACGCGTCATGTTATATTGGCGTGCATGCCTCTTTCTGTTTGTGCCTATGTATTCTATTTATGCTGCCCAGTGTAAAGTGATGTTTAATATCCATTTTAAAGCCAATGTTATCAAAATATGTTTTCACCTACATTCAACAACTCTAGAGTAGGCCAAAAACCTAGTACATTTTCTCCTCATTATCACCTCAGTAAGAGTCCCTTGCCAGGATCTGGCTAGGAGGCTGATATCTGACAAAGCTTAATGAAGTGTTAATGAAGGGAAAATGTCCCAACCCATGTTGGGCTTTGTTCAGAACAGGTTTCAGTGTACCCTGGTAAAGACCTTTAATAGTGGCTCTTTTTATCCCCATGAGAGGACAAACAAAGTGAGAGGTTGTAGACAAGGAATGGTCATCTTTCCCTTGAATGATATTGCCTTTTGTTCACTAAACTGAGGCTTAATTCTTGTTACCCTGATTTTAAAAGTCCTCTGCATGGGCCTTTCTCCATGAGTTCCCCACCTTAGATCCTGCCCAACCTTTGCAATATGTCTAGGTTCTTAAGCATGTGCCCACAGCTTCTCTTTCTTCCCTGTAACTTCTGGATCCTCTCCAGTCCTGTCTAAGCTCTTCATTGAACTTAAAGTTCACCAGCCAAGGTCTACAAAGAATTCTGGGGGCCAAACCCTCTGCATTCCGTTTCACTCCGCTGTGCTAGCCGGACACTGCCCTCACTCGTCGGCACCCAACACACTTCAGTGTGGCTTACACGCTTCTCTTCTCCTGCAGGCGGGAAATTAAGGGCTAGAAGATCTAGATTCTAGTCCCAGCTCTGCCACTCAGAACTTCCCCATCTCTGATAGATCATTTAACTTCTCAGAGTCTTATGGGGACAATGGGCATGACAATAATAGTGATCTCCACTTTTCAGAGAGGCAATCTGAGACTCGGTTTCCCATCTCACGCAATTGTTATGGGTATCAAATTAAGACAAAGTATATAAATTTATTCTGAAAACTACAGAACATTACAAAATGTGAGATTTGGTTATTTATCTCCCACCTCCAGCCATATATACTATGGGGTTTCTTCCTGATCTCTGACTTCCCTTTCCTTTCTTTCTGGAACCCTCCCTGTGGTTCCCCGTGAATCCCCTGCTGCACACACATTTCCCTGATTATCTGGGCCCTTCTTTCCTAAGTGTCTCAGTTAGGGCAATGCTGCAAGCTGAGAAGTGAAAGGGATAACCTCAGGGTACCGTTTTTGGAGAACAGGGAAGAGCTATCTCTGGCCCATGAGTAGTTGGGACACACCAGTTTCTGAAGTTGTCTTTGATCATTGAGGACTCTCACCCCCACAGAATTCACTTTATTTGGATTTGCTTTCCATCTGCCTGCCTATGGTTATCAAAAGTTTATACAACCAACAATATATAGGTTTTCTACCATATATACTTCAAAAATTCTTTAACTGGTATTTACTTTTATCAATGTCTGAGATATTTGTGAGTATACTTTTAATCAACTATCTCAAGCGACATTAAAATGTCATATCCTTCCCCCACCCCAGACCTAATTTTAATTTGCCCTTGTCTTTACCTCTAGTCAGGAGAGAGGAGAGACAGCAATTCATTATGTCGTATTTTCTGCTCGGCTATGAACTAGTAGAGAGAACTGGTATTTTGTTGAGGTTAAAGTCCTACCAGAGACAGCCGTGGTAATCTAGAAAAGTAGGCCAACTCTGGGAGAGAATTGAGGTGTGGCCTCAGGCAAGTCACTTAATCATCTTGGCCTCAGTGTCTTCTACTGTGAAAGAAGGGTGTTAGACTCGGCTCTGAGGTCCCTTCCAGGCTGAATGGCCTTGACAAAGTGTAGCAAGATAACGTGTCCGGCCCCATTTCTGTGGAGGGGTGAGTGGGGATGAAAATCGGGTGCTCCTTCTCGTAATTCCCTTTCCTTTCCCCACTGCATGTAAACAGCTACAGCCTTCTCTTTGCAACCCTCTGTGTGCCAAATCTTAGAATTTCTCAGCAGGGATGCAGTTTAAAAACTCATAATTTGACCACATATCTTCATATTTTGCCATAGTTCCTCATTGCCTTTGTTTACTTTTAATCTACTCACCCTGACTCCTGTACATTTTGGTGGCTTCCCTCCTATTCATTTGCTTACCTTTCCTTCAATCAACATCTTCTTCTCATAGATACTGTATCAGAAACTTTTTGAATGGATTATAAATCCCAACCCCTTTATTTTCAGATGGAAAAAAAAAGAGGCCAAGAGAGAGAAGGAACATGCCCAGATCAAATAGCTACAGTGTAAAGCAAAGTCCTTCTGACTTGGCAGTTGAGTCTAGGCTCTTGCCATTGTAATGCCCATTCCAATGAATGAAAATTTCCATTCAACTCAGTGGAGTAACCCAAAGGAGAATAAAGTTCCTAAAAAGTGAGTAGCAGCACTCCATCCACTACATTGTCCATAAGACCAAATTTATTTTAAAATAATAATAATTAGTCCCACTCCCTTTCCCTCCAATTCAAATATTGGTGACATAAACGGCCCATTTTATATAATGCTACTTGTATATAATTGCCTGTTGGGTATTTTTTTCCATTTTCTTTGACAAATGTGATTAAAGCTTCAATAGACTCTTTACAGCTGCATCCTCAGCTCACATCCACCCAAGCCAACCCTCTTTCTCATATCCAGTGTGCCTGCTGACATGCTCTGACTCCACCACCATCTAGCCCAGAGATGCTGTTAGAATCTATGTGAAAAAAGTAATTAAATCATTTCTGTAATTATTCTCCCATGCTTATAAATAATTAAGAGCTGCACATTGTCCCAGAAGCCACGAAGGGCCCAGAAACAGTGAATGATGGAGGTAATGGATCAGGAAATGTATTATACAAAAAGTGAAAATTCAGGGTTGGGGGGGTGACGAAGGAGAAAGCAAGAAACCAAGAATGAGGAATAGGCCAAGCGTCAGGAAAATGGAAAGAGAAGCACAGAACTGGGATAAGAGAAGGGGGGATTCCTAGAAACATTGGCCAAAATCAAAGGATGATGAGGAGGGAAAACAGTGTAACAATATAGGCCCAGGAATGAGAGAGGAAGAGAATGAGTGCAGGCAGAGGGACAGAGGGAGGCTGAAACACGTTTTGCAGTTTCTATTGTTTTCTTTATTGCACAGCTGAGGAAACTGAGGCACAGAAGAGGTAAGTAGGCCAAGATCACGGAACTAATAAAGAAGAGCCAGAATCCGAATCCAGGTCTGTCTGGGCCTGAATTCTATCTGTTACGTTGAGCTCAAATTCTCCTTAGACTTATAACATTACAAAATGTGAACCTACAATGATCTCGAAATAAAAAGTTTAATTAAAAAATTTATATTATTATTAGTGATATCCCTTATCAATAAATTAGCACTAACGCAGCCACAGCTCCAGGCTGTGAACATGGAGGGCATCTCTTCTCTGCAAGGGAAAAGTGCAAACGGGGTCTCACGGAGAGAGGACATGTGTCCTTGGGTGGCCTCGTTAAATGCTGAGTTCTGACCAACAGACCACAAAGCTAACGTCTGACATCTCCGAAGGCCAAGAGCAGACCACCTGGGAACTTTTAACTATGCCAGGTCCAAAGGTAGGCCACGGAGGGGCCCCGGCGCTGACAGGATGAAGCATGACAAGGGAGCACGTGCCACAGAAAGTACAAGTCACGTGGAAGACCCGGTCACAGGAGACGGGGAGGGGCCAAGGTGGGCGAAGGGCAGGGAAACGCGGACCAGACAGGAGACGACGGGGAGCGGGCAGCAGGGCGAGGAGGGAGAGGACGGGGAGGAGAGGACCTGAGGAGCCAAGACAGGAAGAGACGGAGAAGGACCCACGCACAGGCGACCGGCCAAGGGGCAGTAGAAGGCAGCCAAGGGCTCTGCGTGCAGAAAGTAGGGTTCAAGCCCTCTCTCCGGCGTGGAAGATGAAAGCAGTCTAGAAATCGTCAGAGGTCACCAATTAATGCAGGCTTCCCTCTTCCATCTCATTCCCGTGACTCCCCCGCAGGAGGTCCTGAAGTCCCCTCCGCCTTAACGAACAAAACGTTCTCCAAGGCTCCAAGCAGGTTCCGACCGTCCCCTGCGCAGCTGAGCACGGCCGACCCCTCCCCCAGCCAGTGGCGCCCTTCAGTGTCCGCGCGCTGCAAGGTCTGTGGCCCCGCGGGGCCTCGTGCCAGGACCGGCGGCTCCCCGCAAAAGGCGTGACGTGCGGCAGTGGGGACAGCACCTTCTGTCGGAAACACACATTCCCCTTAGGGCCCAGCGTGGAATCCGAAATTCCAGCATTACACAGTTCCTCCCCCGAGTTAAAATACCCGTGTCCACGGACAGGGGAACACATTAGTTGCTCTTGTCTATTTGGACCCTGGCAAGGACTTAGTTTTACAGACAGTGTCCTGAGTTTGAAATGAAACAGGGACTTGTAAGGAGGAAGTACTGGGGGGCCACGTGGGGGACAGACCCAGAACTGATTCGTGCAGTGCTGCTTGGAGAAGCCCCTGCACTGGGAGGGAAAGGGAGTCTTCTAGGCAGCTGCAGGGTAGGAAAGGGGTCGGGGCCACTCAAGGAGGTAGGAGTTGTCAAAGGGGAGATACGAATGTGGGAGACGGGAGTAAAACACAAAAGATTAAATGTACATTCTTTTCCAATTGCATAACTTTCCCCAGGGCTGACCATCAACATCAGGATGGCAAAGGCGGCCTGGTTGCTGCTTGCAAGTTACAGAAACATAGGGAAGAACCCTGTTGGAGCCCTAATGCTGCCTCCCACGGACAAAACCCAGTTCCAGATACCTGCAACTTTTAGAAGCATCAGAGGCCCCCATTATAAGGACTAGGTGGCCTTTCTCTTGGATCAAAGCGTGCTGAAGAGTAGAATTCTCCAAGTGGAGAGAAAATGCCCTTCTGCCAGAGCACCTGGACAGCTAAACTGTGCTCTTATCCCCCTCTCTGCTCAACAGACTAGTTTCTACAGTAATCACTGGACTGGTCTTCCTTCAGGAAGAACTGAAATGACACTCACAGGGTGACCAATTCTTCCCTTTCATTGACCAATGAGACTTCCCCTTGGGCACAGAAACTGCAGGACCCAAAGGGCACATGACTTTCCTCAGTAAAATTAGCTACCAATTTAATCTCAGAGAGCAACAGTGATCAGAGACCAGGACATTCACAAGAATAGTATTATTGTCTCTGAGCTTCTCCTGACACAGACAAACTAGAGGTCTAGGAAAATGACAAAATGACACGGCAGGCAGGCAAACAGGATGAGAACTGAGACTGGCCACTGCCCTCTCTCTCTACCCTGCAGAGCAGCCCGGCCTTGGGTCCAGTGCCCCTATGGGGCCTGAAAAAAGCTTCCATGGACTAAACGAGTGCAGCGGGACCTGTCGCTGTCATCGTCATTGGACAACTTCAGCTATGTTGGTCTGAGCCCTCAGTTCCCCACTCCTCTCCTGCCTGGTTCTGGGAATTGTTGCACTCACACCTCCTGCCCAAATTCCTCTATCCCTGGGCTCTGACTCCAGAATTCAGACCTTCTTTCCTGCTTTCAGTATCAACTCTGGCTTCCAGAGCCATCCGTCCAAAATGGGAGACCCTCTGTGATCCCCATGCAGAGGGGTGGTGGGGAGAAGGCTCTGGCAGAGACTCCAGGCAAGCAGCCAGCCGGGGCCAAGGGGAAGAGAATTATTCACAGGATCACAGATGTTAGAGATAAAAAGAACTTGCAAAAACACATCTCACTCATCCATCCCACCTTGTAATGTAGGCCCTCTTCCAAGAGCATATGGCCTGTTCCCATCTGATTTCAAAGGATCTATCATTACAGACAAAGACGCACTGAGTGCGCCCGTACACTCTGTGTTGTCTCGATCATAAAGGGAGGAAATGAAGGGGCTCCCTCCCTCTGGAAAGAGCCTGCACACTGTGTGATCAATTTACTTCTCACGTGCACTGCCTGAGCCCACCAAGATATCTGTCCCATCACCCTGACACAGATATTCACACACCTGAACACCACTCTTGCACATAAACAGGCCTCTGATCATCCCAGGAAAATAACAGGGAGAGTGGGTGCTGGAAGCCCAGCCAAAAGAGAGGTGCAGCAGGAGGGTGCTGAGGAGCGGGCCAGGGGAAGCTCTTTGGGTACCACCTCCAGTAACTGGTAAGGATTTTGGTCCAGGGCAACAGTAGTTATAGCCGATTCTCTAAGATTATTCAAGAAGTAGGAAGAAAAAGTTGCTCCAAGACCTACAGCCAACCAGGACAGTGAGGCAAAAACATTATTCCTTCTTTGTCAATTTCTCATCTACTGAAATGGAATCCTAGACCTTAGACAGATATAAATTTAATCCTGCTACACACCAAGGTAGAAAAAAAAAATCCCTCAATCCCAGAAACGTCAGTGAAGACTTTGATCTGACCCAGGAGTCAAATCCTGGAATATCCACTTGAAAGTGTTCTGAGCTTGAGGGTCCAGGTCTACTTGTGACCAGAGTCCAGAGTTTGGAGGGAATTGGAGTTCGTGTGCAGCTGCAGGCCCAGGCCCCACCAGACTGGAAATGGACCTGACAGTTTTCCCTCCTCTACGTGCCGTCTCCTCTAATTCTCTTTCCCTTTCTGCTTCCTGTCTCTCATCCCACTCTCCTCTCATTCACCTGTTCTGTTGTTCTGAATGTTTAGATCTTAGTCGAGATTTACTGGGAAAGGGAGGAATCAACTCTGCCCAAGCTCCAGTTGGCCCCTGTTTGGACGGTTGGGATATCCTATTCCCAGGCTAAATGCTAGATGCCCCAAGAAGACTGAACAAATAAAAGTGCTCAAGAGAAAGGGGAGTGACGCTGGTGAAATCCATGGACTTCACTGTCACTCAGACAAGGGTTCCAGTTTCCACACTGCCACTACTGGTGTGAGACAGTGGGCAGCTACTCTCCTTTCTGATCCTGTTTCTTCACCTCTAAGGAGGGAGAACGGTACTACTGCCTAAACCCTAGGTCTCCTTTGAGCATTAAATTGGCTCAAGGCAGGCAAAGCACCGCCTCCTACGGAGAGCAGCAAGGACACGTAGTGGGTACTGCACAGAGTGAAGCTGACCTCTTCTGAAACTCCAGATCCAGGCCCGCCCCAGACTCCCACCAACCAGAGCAAATCTAGGATTCAGAACATATCCAAAAGAGCACGCTAATCAATTCTAGGCCAAGACCCTTAAGAGCCTGCACTTGCACTGAAAATGAGACATGAGAAAGTCACAGAACCGGCACCTGGTGGTCGACTGTCACCACCCCCAATACAGTGCCTCTCCTCCTGTTCACAGTGCCCTCCCTTCTGTTTCCCTTTCCGCTCCTTTAGCTTCTTCCCATCTCTCTCCAACTCTTCCTCCTCCTCCTTAATCTTCATTAAGCAGCCACACAAATACATTACACTGGGAACCATAAAAAGAAAGCTCAACAAATAGATCTGAACCCATCACAAACTTTACAGCCTAAACAACATGACACGTCCTACCCATTGGTGGTTCCCAAACCTGGCTGTCTCTCAGGTCCCTTGGGGGGAGTTTATAAAAACAGCAATTAGTGGGGCATTGCCCCAAACCCATTAAATCAGAATCTTTGGGAATGGGGCCAGAGAATATGTATTAAAATAATGATAATAATAAAGTGAAAAGCTCCCCAGTTGATTCTGAGGTCCAGCCAGTTTAAGAACCACTACCATACACTAAAATAAAGTATAAATCCTATCAAGCTTCTTTCCCTCTTTCTTGCTGTTTCTTTTAACTCCTTCATTTCCACCATCCACTCAACTGATTATGTCAAGCAGTTTTATTTTCTGAGAATTTATAATATTTGCTTTCATAGGAGCAATGAGGGTGGTGAGAGAATAAAAGGCATAGGGCCGGGGGCAGCTGGAAGAAGTACGTAGACAGTGGGTCTATGAAGGCCAAAGAAGTGGAGTGATGCAGATGGAAGGCAGCAGGAATGAGAGTAGGCCGCGGGAGGAGGAGGGAGGCGTGGGCAGCAGCAGCATGCAGAAACCACCGTGCAGCCTGTTGTCCTAGCAACGTGATGCTGAAAGGTTAAAGGCTGTTGCTCTCTACAACTCTGGACAACATGTTTCCAAGGCAACAGAATGCATCCAAAACACATGTGGCAGGACTTGGGGGCGTGCCAGGAGTCCTCGCTTCAAGGCAGGCCACCCTGGCTGGCTGTGCCCATCACACTACCTTCAACTCTCAACACCCAAAACCCTCACCTCAAAATCTCACCCCTGCTGCTCCATGCCCTGTGCCATCACCTCCCTTTGGGAAGAAGGGAAGTAATATCCAGCTGCAGCTATGTAGACACAAATCCAGGACATTGGTGCATGGGAACTCTAAGAACTCAAAAGGAGAGGCAGCTATGTGGTTAGAGGAAAGCCAACCATAATGTTTCTAACTTCCTACATTGCTTTGCTAATTTGTTTGCAAGTTTATAAACAAATTTTATAAAAACAGCAAAACAAAACCAAACCTGCGTAATCAATAGAGCTATCAAAAAAAAAGGATGCCTGAATCAAGAGGAATTTGTATTTCAATACCAGTAGCAATGATAATAGCAGCCATTTATGCAAAACCAGGTGTGTACCTGGCAGAGTAATGAGTGACTTAAAAGGTTATTTCATTTAATGCTCATAATAGCACTTTAAGGTTGATGAGTATTAACCACAATCATAGGGATAAAAAAAAAAGAGATCACAGAAGTCACACATGGCAAGAGGTCATGCAGCTTCTGAAAGGTAGAGTCAAAACTCAGAATGGCGGCAAGGTAAGTGCTCCATCCCCCATATCACACCGCCTCCACCTGAAAAGACATTAAGTCAGGTTACATCACTCCCTTCTTACACCCAGAATGAATCCAGAAATATCCAACTCCACACCAAGACTCTTGGGCCCGATATGATCTGGTCCCAGAGCACTTCTTCACCCTCCACTATGCTGACCTTCCTACCACTCATCAACAAAGAACAGCAGCAAGAACATGTTCCCCCTTCAAGGACTTCACACCTGCTGTTCTCTCTGCCAAAATGCTGCCCCTCAGATCTTCACATGTCTTGATCCCTCTCACCATACAAATCCCAAGTGCTACCTCTGAGACCTTTCCTAACAACCCTAACTCATATAGCTCACAATACCCCTTCCCGCTATTTTCATTAAAGCATTTACCACTACCTAAAATAATATCGTTTAATTGATGTGTCTGTTTATTGTCACTCAATGCTCCATGAGGACATGTCCTTCTAATTGACTATACCTCCAGGACCCTGAACAGTTCCTGATACCTAGTAGATAACAGATATTTCTTGAATGAATAAATAAATAAAGAAGAAAGGATGTTGTTAGCTAAAGGAAGTTTCAAAATCTCCTGCTACTACCGTTGGAAACTTAATTGCATTGATTAAATATAGTTGGGTGATATCTTGCTGATTAGCATGTCATATGAATTGCATATCTTTATTTTTCAAAAATTTTAAAAATGTTTACTTCTTTCTGCTTCCTCTTTTGAAGGAACACTAATAAAGTCAAGATTATCACTGGTGCCTAAATGTTTTACATGATAAAAGATTTGCTCTGCTCCCTCCTAACCTGAGACGGTCCTTTTGCCATGTCTGTCTGCTAGAAATAAAGTGGACATGACTGTTGTAACTCCAGATGGGAATGCCAGGCTGTCGATTGCTGGTATCTGGCCCTTATATCTGCAAGGAAGGGAAGAGTGATAGACACAGCCTCCCAGAGAGACATAAGGAATGTGTTTGCCAGGAACCAGAGGGATTATCCTATCAGCCATTTTCATGTGGGTTTAAAATACTTTTCTCTTAATTGCAACTGACATCTACTGCTCCCAAATAATTAATTCATCCATACACTTAATGAATGTGTATTAAGGGCTTACTATGTGCCAAGCTATATGTTAGGTTCTGGAGATACAAAAACAAAAAAGACACAGTCCATGCCCTTGTAAAACTTATGGTCTAGCGGCACAGATAGCTAATAAAAAAAATTATGATTACTTATAGCTGTGGTGTGGACTATCAAAAGTATTAAGTGAAAGGAAAAAGAAAAAAACAGTTTTGATTTTAGGGTAGAGAAGAAAAAAAAACTGAAGGACATTGGGTCAGGAAGGGAGCTCTAGGTGAGATGTGCCATCTGGAAAGCGTACAGATATCAGCAACCACATTTGAAAACACACACACACACACACACACACAGACATGCGCACGCACATAAAACAGAGAAGCAGAAATAAACACAAGGAGAGAGGAGAGCGAAAAGAGAAGTACCAGGGCTGAAAGGCAGACTTCGCTGCCCCCCAGTCCCACCAAGGGCTTCAGTAGTGGAATAGCTAAGAGAGCACCCACACTTCACCTCTCAGCATTGTCTCAGGCCTGGGAGGCCCAGAAAGTCAGAGAGCCGCCTTTGGACAGAGCGCCCGAAGTGCATGCCAATTACCACGCAGCTAGGTTAGTTCAAGATCATGCTGCTGAGGGCTGATGCTTCTGTTTACCTCGTTCATTTATTCCACGGTGAGTTACTCAACACCTCTCGTAGACCCACACTTACTGATTCCTACTATTGCCAGGCCTTCTCTAAGCACTTTCCATAACCTTACTTAATATCTTAAGAAATAGGGTCTAGTTTTTTAATCACTATTTTATTGATAGAACTAAGGCTCAGAGAAGTTAAGTAATTTACCAAAGGTCACACAGTTAATGGTGAGTGGAGCGCTGAGATTCCAGAACTCTGCCTTTTAACTGTGGTGTGCATATTAGTTTTCTAGGGCTGCTGTAACAAATTGCTATACACTCAGTGGCTTAAAACAACACAAATATATTCTCTTCTCAGTTCTGGGGTGTCAGTAGCCTGAAATCAAGGTGTCGGCAGGGTCGTGCTCTCCCGGAAGGCTCTAGGGGAGATTTCTCCCTTGTTTCTTCCAGCTTCCGGTGGCTCTCTCGGCTTCTGGCTCAGTAACTCCAACCTCTGCCTCTCTTAACACAACCTTTTCCTCTGTGTCTGTGTCTTGTCCTCTTCTCCTTCTTCTAAGGACATTTGTCATTGAATTTAGAGCCCACTCAAGTGAATCTTATCATGAGATCCTTAACTTAATTACATCTGCAAGGATCCTTATTTAGAAAAAGGTCACATTTACAGATTAGCACATGGACACATCGTTTTGGGGATCACCATGCGACCCACTACTGTGTGTCCATAAAGTGCACAGTTTAACGTGTATGAATTGCTTAATATAAGTTAACTGTTACTATATACCAGACACAATGGTGTGTTCTAGGAAGTCAAAAATTAGTAAAACATAGGCCTGGCCCACAAGGATCCCTTGTATAGCAAGGGAGAAAGATATGTAAACAAGACAGGTTAAAGTAAAAGCAAAAATAGGGCACAGACAAAACGAAAAAGAAATGCTAAATTCTGTGAAGATGGGTTCACCGCAGAAGTGCCACAACTTCTCTTGAAAAGTGAATAGGTATTTCTGGGTGGACAAGAAAGAGGACATTCTAAGGAGAGGAGGTGGCACAAACAAAGGCACAGAGATATAGAACAGCCAGGACCATTTGGGGAGCTGTAAATAATTTAGTGTGGCTTGACATCACTGCTCAAGGGCGGGGAGGTTAAGAGAAATCCTGGAGAGGTGGCCTGGGACCAGATCAAAAAGGATGCTGTACTCCAAGCTGTGGGAGGCCACTGCAGAGTTTTAAAGGAAAATGTAACAATCAGATTTGAGTTCCTGAAGAAATCAGAGGTGAGCCTCCATGGGGCAGTGCAGGCAAGAGAGAATGAGCGTGAGACACATGGCAGCGTGCACAGGGTGGAGGGGACCGATGGGAGAAGGGGGGAAGGGAGTGGTCTGGGTTGATTCCCAGACTTAGTGACTACTCCCGTCTTAAAAATCTCCCTCACTTTCTGTAACTCCTCTCTTTCCTTATTCTTCTTGTTCTCTTCTCTCTCCAGTAACTCTGGCTTAGCTCCTCTGTCATCTGTTCCTCCTCTGGCCATCCCTCAAACGGTGGCACATCCCAAGGTTCTGCTCTGACCCACTTCTCTCCCCATCCCGATGTCCACTCCGAGCCATCCCATCCCCCCTCATGGTTCAGCACCTTCTCCTCGCTAGTGAGGCTCATATCTATATGCCCAGACCAAGTCACTCTCTAAACCTCAAGGCCCAAATCCAAATTCTGCCTAGACTTTTCCACTGATGTGACCCACCCATGTTCTAAATTCCACTCCATCTCATTCCTACTGTCACCAAGACTGTCACAAATCCAATTACTCTTGTCATCGTAATTTTTGTGACTAGCACTAAAAGGGTCAGCGGTGTTCAGTGTCGCAGAAGGTCAAGAACAGCTTGCAAAGTCCACTGGATTTGGCACTTTGGAGAAAGTGAGAGATGAGGGAGTGAAAAAGGCAAGTTCAAACTACCCTTTCAGGATCTTAACTGTGAAAAGGAGCGAAAGAGGGAGGAAGAATGAGAATTGAGGAAAGCTTTCATGTTTGCTAATTAATGCGGGAGTGATCTGAACACACTTATTGGCCTCAGCGATGTTTTACAAGGGGGGCACAATTGATAACGTGGGTGAGGCTATTCTTGACAATGGGGCACTAACATGTATATTGCAGCACATTTAACATGCCTGGCCTCTAGGTTCTAAGTGCCCATAGCACACAGACACACACACACCAGTCATTCTGATATCTAAAAAAACACCCCATACATTTCCAAACATCTCCTAAGAATCCTTAAGAGGGAAGACACCATTTCGGCTCATGAGATCAAGGATGGGGGGAAGATGTTTCCTGGTCCAATATCCACCCACCCCTTTTTCCTCCTTTGAGTAGGGGCATGATGCCTAGCGCTGGGGCAGGCACCTCCCAACCCTGCCCAAAATGCCAACAGAGCCCCAGCTGTCAACTCTGACGTCACTGAGCCACTGAACCACCCTAGGAGGTTCTGTCTCCAGACTCTTTGTTCTGAGACACCAACAAACATCTACTTGTTTAAGCTGCTATGAACAAATCACTACCTAAAGGTCTTGGGCAACACAGTCAACCTCTCTGACCTATAATCTCCTTGTCTGTAAATGGAGACCAAATACGTGCCTCATAAATGCAATGACAACATTAAATGAAATAACATATTAAGGTGACTAGCTCATATAAGTGACTAACTCAGAGCTTAGTCTTTAAATGATCAATGTTAGTCCTTTTCATTATAACCTCCTAACAACTTATGATAATTAGGTCTTCTTTGTCCATGTAAAATATAATTATAGCAATAAACTTCTTGTCCTCAGAGAAGTGGAATAAAAATAGCCTTTATTGCTACTCTTCTGCATGCTGGACCCTTAAACTACAAAATCAAAATATAATTTTGAATACAACATAGATCTACCATCTAAGAATAAAGCAAAAAGAATCACAGAAGTCTCAAATAGGGAAATAAAAATATACTCTTGATGTAAAAGTCATAATTCAAGGAATTTTTCAGCAGTATCAGTGTAATCTATTAAAAATGGCTGGGGACATATAGTAAATTAACTGTCCTCCTGTATCTATAACATTTTACTCCTTCTTACCTAGCACCTTTAATATTTCCCTCATCTAAGAATTCATTACACACACACACACACACACACACACACACACATATATGTCAACACTTCCAAATCTATGACCCTGGATTCAAACACTCTTTTATTATGGATTTTTTTTTAAATGTTCTTGACTTGTCTTCATTGATTATATCCTATGTATATCAGCTTGTTGAAATCACTGTATGTCTCTGCTTTGAAAATCTTGACAAGTTCTGATCCAGTCACAGTCAGTAACTGCATCACCATAGAGGTGGAACCCACTGAGCTCCTGCTTACCCGCCAGGTCTAAATGGAAGCATGTTAACATCCCAAGCTCTTCTCTTTCAATTAATAGGAAAAATTAGAACCCCACTTTCTTGAAATTACTTAGGTAAGGTCTGTTACATGAAAATACTGAAGGCCTGCTGTTTACCAAGCACTGGGCATATTGCTTCATAAGGTTCATTACCCACTCTGAGCTATTTTTGTTTCCATTTTATAGGTGGAGATTTTGAGGCTCAGAGAGTTTGAAAAGTACAGCCTAGGTCACATGGCTGGGAATGAGCAGAGCTCAAGCCCACTGGCTCCAAAGCCTGCATTGTCTCCTGGTTGTGCCGCTGCCTTCTTATGGACACGCCGTCACTTTCCTGGAGGATGTATGAGAAGTGATGGCTCATGTGTCACTTTCTAGCACCCAGCACCTTTACGTCTATGAATGTCTAAGCAATTTCTGGGCCTTCAGTTTTTACAAGCATTAAAACTGTACCTGGATTTCAAGTGGCCAATCTCATTAAAGAAAATCCTATCCCAATTTTAAAAGAGAGCGTGTTCTGGCCAACAAGAAACGCAGTGCACAGAAATAGGTGGAAAGACCTGAAATCCAGGCAGACTTGAGGGCTGCATCACTGCAAGCTTACCATGTTTTAGAACGAACTGCCTACCCTTTCCCACAAAATATAGTTCAAGGAAGTAGGGAAAACTGGGGAGCAGAAACTGAACTCCAGGCAGGCAATTCGATCCTGGCTTTTTTTCTTACTTCCTCAGTGTGGGAAAAAGTTTTAAAGTCAAGTACACCTGGACTCAGATCCAGTCCCGCTATTGTTCTAGCTGTGTGACTTTGGCCAAGGGGCATAAACTCTGATTTAGTCCCCCCTTCCCTCACAGGACTGCAAAAGAATTAAAATGCTCATTAACATCATGCCAGGTTCAAAGGCGGCATACTATATTAGCTTTTCCCTCTCGCTTTTCCCACCTCTGTATCTTAACTCTTCTCATCCAAGAAATGCTATAACAGCAAGGTTTGTTCCTGAATTCTGTCCCAAGGAATACCACATCACAGACAACTGACGGCAAGGTCAACTAAGAGACACCAGAAATTAGCAGAGAAGCATAGGGTGAGGTATGAGCAACACAGCCATCTTGGTTTCAAAATTATGTTGGATATGGAAACCCCACATGAGCAAGGGGAGGCAATAGTCTATTCATAGTGTCACACACCACAGCTGGCTCATCTAGTTTCCATCTACTCCTCCCAATTAGGCAAGGGGGGTAGTGTAGGAGATGGGGAAGAAAGGGAGAAGAACTGTAGGGCCATCTTCCTAGCCCCAGTTAGATTCCGAAATGTGGCTCCCTGCACAGAAAATGAGAGTGCTTCCATGTTTATTGCAGCACTATCACAATAGCCAAGATTTGGAATCAACCTAAGTGTCCATCAACTGATGAATGGATAAAGAAATGGTGGTATCTAAAGACAATGGAATATTTTATGGCCATAAAAAAGAACAAAATCCTGCCATTTGCAACACCATGGATGGAACTGGAGAACATTATGTTAAGTGAAATAAGCCAAGCACAGAAAGACAAATCTTGCACGTTCTCACTCACATGTAGGAGCTGAATATTGAAAACAATTGATCTTATAGAGACAGAGAGTAGAATGGTTACTAGAGGCTGGGAAGGGCAGCAGGGAGGAGGGGATAAAGTAGGAATGGTTAATGGGCACAAAATTATAGTTAGATAGAGTGAACAATATTTGATAGCACAACAAAGTGACTATAATCAACAATAAGTTAGGATATACTTTAAAATAACTGAAAGAGTGGAATTGGAATGTTCCTAACACAAAGAAATGATACATGCCTGAGATGATGGATACCCCAATTACCCTGATTTGATTAATTCACATTGTATGCCTGATCAAAATGCTGCATGTATCCTATAAATATATATAACTATTATGTACCCATAATGATTAAAAATAAAGAATTTTTTAAAAAAGAAAATGAGAGTGCTATTCAAAGCTTCAACTCCCAAACAAGCAATGTACAAAGGAAGGAATCATAGCAACGGACTCCCACAATATTTTTGCATATCCTCTAATGAGGAATCAGATACAGAGTATGATGCATGTGTGAGCTGCTGTACTTCACCCTGGTCAACCCACCTATTTCCAGACCCTGACCCTTTACTCACACACCCTTTCTCTCCCATTCTTGCAGCATTAATGGATCTGGCATCCTCTTCCCGGTCCTACTAAACCTTCCAGCTTTCTGTTTGCCTTTCCACCTCCTGACCAAGCCATTTTTATTGGTCCTAATGCTGGTGACAAAGCAGTTGTCATTGACTCTGTTACTTCCTATCAACACTTCTCATCTTCCTCCCATGAAGTGTCTATCTGCACTCTTCCAAAATTTTCCACATATATTCCATTGTATCTTCAAAATGCTGGGTAGAGCAGAAAACAAAAAATATATATCGTATGAGATATACACTGAGTATCATGTAGCTATACACTGAGTATCATGCCCAAATTTCCCAGACTCGTCAGAATGGAGGCTGAAACTCAGGACTTACAATTCTCAGTTCAGTGTTTGGTGAAGCAGAATTGTATACTAGAAAGCACAAGCTTCAAAATAGGTATTCCTGGGGTTTGACTCCTAGGCCCCTTGCTAATTGTGAGCTGTGATAGCCTGGATTAGTTACTTAACCTTTCTAAGCTAAAATCCAAAAACCCAAGAAAGATTTCAGACAATCAGTAGAGAAACCTCCTAGACAGAAATGGAAATACATCTAGCTTTAGTTCATTATTCGGATTCAGATGGGCATCTTAAATCCAGGATCTCAGGGAGAATAAAAGCAATTATAACAAGGCAAAATAAAATAGGTTCTTTATACTCAGGTGGGGAACTGCCAAGAAGCACCTCGTACATTTTTAAACATTCTCCATTACTATTCTAAACAGCGTTCTGTTATGAGCGCCTAGCAATTCTTTCCTGGTTAGAGCTTTCCTTTAATCGAGCATGCCCTTCTTGGCTATTGCAGGCTTCCGTAACACTCACGAGCCTTGGCTTCCCCGGTGGGGCGAGACCAAGACTTGTCCCCTGCACCCCCCATAGCAGAGCCTCCCCTAGACTTTCCCCTGAGCTCCCTTCTTGGTTAGTCTCCAAGTCAGAACTGTCTCCACAATTCCATGATGCTTTTCAATTCCCATTCTTTTCCTGTATCGTGAAACTTTCTCACTTTCTTCGAAGTACTCCACACAACCTTCAGCCTAACCTACAGAATCTGTGCTGGACACTTAGTGAGGTGCTTGCTACAAATCATTTCATTTAATCTTCACCAACCCTATAATGGATATAATGGGTATGTTATTGTACCCGCTATACAGGAAACCAAGGTTGAGAGTCAAGGGTTGGTGACTAGTCCAGATTCCCAACGTCTGGGAAAGAATGCCTGAACCCAGCTCAGACCCTGAACACTGAGCTTTTAACAGCTCTTCTCTGCTAGCTCCCAGGCTTCTTTCTGCCATCCTACAAAGTGTATTTCCTCTTTCAGAAAGCAGAGCACTGATTAACGTGTTTACTCACTAACTAGCATGTGCAAAAAGTGAGCATGTACTGTTTGACCAGATGCTGAGCTGCCGAACTGTGTCTCTGCTTTGGTCCAAAGTCTTAACAATGCTGTCTTTCCTATGTCAAAAACTGCTTGAAGACAGAGAGGCTTTATCCCTGTAACACAATCTTCCACAAGAGCACTTAACAAGTGGATTTTATTCAAAACAAACTAACAACAAAAACCTCAGTTCAAACAGACCGGCAATTACTGCTCTCCTGGAAGGGGGAGGCAAGATGGAAGGCTTCTCTGTGGTGGCTCAGACAGTTACGATATGCCTGAAACTCGGCCAAGCTACATGTCTTAACTCTCGGCATCCGTTCCACTTTCAGCTGTTTCGTCCCATTGCCCCATTGTCGTTTCACAGTTGTCAAACTGTGCGTCCTCATTCCATGTTTGTAAAATATGCACATGGTACCTAAAAATAAACTTCTATTTAAGACAAACAAACAAACCTGGCCTTAGTTTTGAGGTGTTCTATTTTTGAAACTTGTCCCCAAGGCTTATTTCTCTGAGATCTAAGGGATTCTTTTTCTTTGCCTCCATGCAAATCCTTTAAGCCTGCGAACACTCCTCTGGACGGCTCCTGGGAGTCTGGGTGCTGCCACCCATGAGGCTCCTGCTCCAGGGTCACTACCATTCAGCATCCAACTGTGACTGAGCCTCCAACTTTCCAGTGTATCCATTATTAGGATCTCCCTCTCTCTTATTTTTCCTCCTGCTGCCTACCCTTTAAAAACTCTTCTTTTCAGGTCAAAAGTCAGTTCGATATTTTGGCTATTTTAGAAAATTGTCTGAAAATCATTGCCCACCTCCTTTTCTTAATGGAGAGAAGAGAAAAGATGGAATATTTGAGTGTGGTAGCAATGGGGAGAGTAGGAATGGGGGAGGGACCAGTGGGGATCGTATGACATTGATCTGGAAGAATCCACCTTACTGGCTTCAATTCTCCCTTTTACCCAAAGGACAGTAGCCATGGGCCCTCTCTGGAACTGTACTACACCTAAGAGCTCCACCATTTCATATCTTTGTTAATGCTCTCTTGTTGTTAGATTCCAGTACTGACTGATTATGAATCAAGTGATGGATCCACTTGCATCAGATGACATGCCCCACAATGCTACATAATGGAGGAGAAAGTTAGGATAGAAAGGTGTATGAGACCTTAACAATCCCCATCATTTTCTTAAGAGCCCATAGAGCACTTGGCCTTTGGAGCCAGCAACCAGTGTTAAAGTCCTGGCTGCCACTTACTAGCTACAGCACTTTGGATACGTTATTTAAGCTCCCCGAGCCTCAGTTTCCCCATCTGTAAGATAGAGATTAAAAAATACCACTTAGCTCACTGGGTAGTTAAGAGTATTAAATAAGATACTGCATGCACAGCACTAAGTGCCTAACACATGGTACACACGCTCAAAGCACCTAGGATACACCAGTGAACAAAAGTGAGAAAGTGAGAACAAAAGAGTTCAGTCTCTCCACATGGTCTGCATCTTACCCTCATATTTTTTTCTTGATGTTGTGGATTTGTAAGAGGTACCAGAGAGAGAAGCAACCAACCAGTTTAGGCATAACATTTCTACTGGGAGAAATAATATGGGCTGCATAATAGCCCACATGAGCAAATAAACAAAAAAAAAATTATTTTACCTGTTGTGCTCTCAAAATAACTTACTTTGATTTAAAATAAGTGTACTCTCAAAATAGTTATTTATGATTTTAAAATATGGCTCTTATCCATATTGTCAGTCTTTCATAACAATATTGTGGCCTCAAAATACCACTGTTAAAATAAAATATAATTTGCTAAGGATAAGAATGTCTAAAAAAAAAAAAATCTACCTGAAGCAAACCTCAATGGGTTTTGCCATGGTCAGTCTACATTTTCCATTTTGCTGAAGTTTATGCCACTTCCCTTAGCATGAGCTGTTCATGCCAGCATTTGTTTTCTAACATCTGTACCTGCACCCATGTAAACGGACACTGAAATTTCCCCACTTAACACTTTCAACTTGACCTTTCACAGACTGAAGACAAAGGGAAGCTCTTAAACAGAAATTAGTCATCTCTGCCTGCAGCCGACAGATGGCGACGGTGGTCACGCCAGGTTATTTTAGGCTCTGCTAAGCCAGCTCCACTGTGGTGGTTCTCAACTGGTCAAGTACACGCCTGTGGTGTCTGTGCCAGGTTTTAAAGTATATACAAACACCACTAAATCCACAGTACGTCTTTTAGTAAAAAGCTAAAGGCTGTTTTGGAAGTGGTGATAAGTGTAAGATTCACAACGACAATCATAAAAATCCAAAATGATGAAAAATAATACAGGTTGCACTTGTGATGAAATGAACCATTCTAAGATATGAATGACTGCAAAGGACGATGCATATGTGAGAAGGGCTGTATCTAAGCAATGAGCAATAATCAATAAAGCAAAGAAAATAACTGAATAACTGAAAACACATAAAAACGCCATATAACCAGACATAAAGTATTTAATAAAACACCACTTCTGCAGTCAGAGAATAAGCATCAATGTCAGACGCTAATCAGTCATACGACAATGGATCTAACATTAATGCAGGAGAGGCTGGGATTTATTGGAGACTTTAAAGCAGTGTTGTCAATCTTAACTGCACACTGGAGTCTCCTGGGGAGCTTATAAGAACCCTGAAGGCGAGGCCAGGCCAGTGATGAGAATTCCAGTGTGTGACCAAGCTCAAGGACCAATGCCTTCACATCCAAGCATGAGGAAAACGAGGCGGCTACTGGTTCCATGGGTTAAAATCTATCTGAACATGCAGATCAGTATGTGTGACAAGCATGGGTATCTCAGCAAGAATTACTTCCCTTTGACACTTGTCTCTGTCTTCAGGAGAGGAATCCCCGACCTCAGGGAATTTTTCTTTTCATATTCTTGAAACCAGTTTGGGGGAGAACATGTATTACCAAGGAATAATGGAGTATGTCTTATTTTGAATGTGTTATTCATGTACCTATTTGAAGAAAATGTGCCACACAGCTACAAGCACCAACATCTATCTCTTAGTCACGTCAGTGAGTCTATTTATAAACAAACGGACACACAAAGCTATTGAAATCTGTAGGAGCTTCTAGACACCAGCAGCTTTCCCTCACTTTCATCTTCACATGATTAGACTAATTCCTGGTCTATCTACTCTCCCAATGCATGCTGGTCCCTTCATTAACAACCAAGACTGGCATTAAAACAAACATATCGTTTAATCCTCAGCACAAGCCCCCAGCTCTTGTCACTGAAGCCCCTGTTACCTTATCTGCCATTATCATAGAGGAGCCCCCGTGGATTCCCAGGATGGGGGTGAGAGTCTGGGCTGAAATAAAATCGAGGATCTGGGCGATGGCTTCCTGGTCTGTGTCGTCAGCAAACACCACCCCCTGGATCTTCCGGTCAGACATGAGGTCACAGATGCGGGTGATGATGCTCTTTGGGTCAGTCTCATTCATGGCTACCAGCTCCACCCGGGGCACCACGGAGAGATGGTGGAAATCATCTTTCTCGTGGGCATCCTTGATGGCCACCTCGTCTGAAGTGCCCACGAGGATGACGGCAATGCCAATGCTGGGGGGGCTCTTCTGAGAACGAGCTCTGCTGCCTGACACGGCCAGGACGGCCAACACCAACCAGAACTTGGGAGAACAGCACTCTGCTCTGGGCTTCATCTTCAACTCGTTGACTCCCTGAAAACACAAAGAGAGAGAACGGTTAAAATAGGACCCACGCCACATAACCTGTCTCTGAAGAGCCTGGGTACTGCAAGTCAAGGACTTTATCTCCTTTCACGGACCATCGCATCCAACCTCTATCTACTGAGCTAGTCTCTCAACTCTGGTGTTTGCTCAGTAGAATGAGAGAAAAGGAAACTTTCAAAGGCCTCAGAAATCCTTGAGCAAGACAATAAAGGATGCTACTGCTATAGCCATCAGCAGCTACAGAGACAAAAGAGGGAAAGTGGACGCAAGTGGTCCAGGTGGCCATGCCAAGAACACACACTCAGAAGTCTCTGGGAGGGGGTCTGCTATTGCTACATGACCCCTGGCACACCTGTCATAACCCACCCCTGAACTGCTCTCGGGCCGAAGGAAAGCAGCAGCTAGCAACAGAACATGGCCCGGACACGCCGGAGACAGGGAACTGCAGATACATAAGCCCCACCTTCCTGCTGCCCGCACCTCATGTTTGCCTCAAAGAGGACGACAGCCAGAAAATTCTTCAGTGGCCGTTTTAGTATCTGGCTCTTAATATTAAATCACAAGAACAACCAATACTTGGGCAGTACTTTTAAAAACATCATCTCAATTGATCTTTACAATAATTGAGTAGGAAAAAAAATAAGAAAAATATTAGTATCCCCATTTTATAGATGTCGAAGCCAAGGCTCAAAGAAGCTAAGTGATCTGTCCAAGATCACAAACCAATTAAGTGAACCTGAACCTAGATCTTCTGATTTTTGTAATCTAATTTTTATTCCATTGCATTATACTACACTGCCTCTCCTATCATCAATTATTATAAGGAACACTATCATTCTGATCTGTTTATACATCAAAATATGGGAACAGAAAAATAATTATTAACAGCTACAGTAATAAAGCCACATTTGAAACATTTTCCATTTTTTTTTCTGATGGCATCTTATAGCAGTGACTTCCCTCAAATGACTGACTCTATATTTGCATATGATTCACCACTTTTTACCTACAAAGAACTCCTGCCTTTTTAACTTCCACATATGCCCCTAAATCTTGCACTTTGCACCAGACTAAGGACACAGTGCTCTACAGAGTATATGCCTTGGTCATTTCTCTTTATGTTTCCCATCATTCTCCAAGAGCTCCTCTTATTTTAACAGAACTATTTCTGCTTGTGTTGCTTTGATTTGTTTTAAATAATCCTTTATTGTACATCTGTTATATGCTGTGCACTGTGTTAGGCATTTTCTTATATTCAATATCTTTGGTCCTCATGGAAACTCTATAAATTAGACATTTTATTCCCCTTTCTCAAATGGAGAAACTGAAGCTCAAAACAGTTATGTAATTGCCCACGGTCAATGGCATTATAACACCAGAATGCCAATACATAAATGTAGCATTTTTATATTCCAAGAAAATATTCTACGAACTGCACCCAGAACCCAAACCAGGGACTCTCTTTCTTCTACAAAGAGAGAGAGATGCAATCAAGGATGAAAATGCTGCTTAAGTTCTCCTGCTTGTTTGAAAAAAAAAAAGGTGAGAGGTTAGAAATCTAAAAACTTTGAGAGTTTAGCTAACAGAAAGAAAACAATTATTATGAAGTCATTGAATAAAGAAACATAAAGCAGCCTTCAGGCTAAGCAGTCAGTCTTGACGGCAAAGGGCATTAATGATTTGAGAGTAAGATGCTGGGGACATTTTTTGGCTGAGGAAGCACAAAATCCAATCCAGTTCTTGGCAGAAAACATTTTGGAACTCTTACTGTTGTAGTCATCCTTCACCACTGCCAAGAAGGAGACCTATATCGATCGCCTTGTCTCTCTCCTGTGAATAAGGCGAGTAGCTCAGTAGTTCACACCTGAGCAAAGTTTACTCCTGACAGTTTTCTGGTCTCAGTGTCTCTGTGAAAACAGGAATGACTACACCAGCCCTAAAAACCCAGGCTGACCGCTGTAGCCAATCTAGCAGGTGAAGCAGGGCCTGAATTCCTCCTCCCAGAACTGAAAGAAAAGCAACACTGTATAGAGAGTTGAGCAGCAGTGACTATTCAGAGGAAGACAGATGAGTTTAGCATCACAAAGAGCTATGGCCAAAAAAATTTATGTATACATATATATAATCTGTTCAATTCCAAGAACTGGTTCTCAAGAAGAACCAAAAGATTTGGAATTTGGCAAAACTCATGGCTAACATCATTCCAATGGAATTCTGATCCTACAGTCGTAAGTCACTAAATTAGTTTCTTTCACTTTTTTTTTTTTTTTTTTTTGAGACAGAGTCTCACTCTGTTGCCCGGGCTAGAGTGAGTGCCGTGGCATCAGCCTAGCTCACAGCAACCTCAAACTCCTGGGCTTAAGTGATCCTCCTGCCTCAGCCTCCCGAGTAGCTGGGACTACAGGCATCCACCACCATGCCCGGCTAATTTTTTCTATATATATTTTTAGTTGTCCAGATAATTTCTTTCTATTTTTAGTAGAGACAGGGTCTCGCTCTTGCTCAGGCTGGTCTCGAACTCCTGACCTCAAGCGATCTACCCACCTCGGCCTCCCAGAGGGCTAGGATTACAGGCGTGAGCCACTGCGCCCGGCAGTTTCTTTCACATTTAAAAGTGGTCCACTCTGCCATGACAGTTTATTAACTTTAATGCACTCTACTACACTCTCCCACTTTGATGTTTTATTTGCCCTCTTTAAAACATCTCGTGTTCCTCTATCTCTTCTTACACAATATATATTATGCTTTGTTATGCAATAGCTAGTTGTGACACTCAAAGAATAGGATCTGGTTTTACCGAGCATCTCTTTTATACTCAGAATAGAGCGAAGCACTTTACAGAGCAATACATTATGGGAAATACCAGGAACAGAGGGACTGTGAGACAAACAAAGAGGCTGCTTTGAATGCAAACTCAATTTCAAATGTTAGAAGGGGGTGAGCTGGGAGAAAGCATGTAGTCTAAGATAAGCAAAGTGGTTTTGCTCCCCTGCTCATACAGGCCCTGACGAGTGTTGACGCACCTGCTCTGTGAAGTTTTGCCCCCTGCTGTCCCCTGCACTTCACCCTCCCCCAGTATCACTGAGCACTGCTTCCTTCTGACTCTCACCACAGCCTGTGTGTGTCTAACTACATGTGACGCTCTATTATAACTACACGATTATGTGTCTGCCTACCTTAACTAGTTGATAACCTCCTTGTGAGCAGGGACCTTTTCAGTTTAGCAAGCACTTACTGAGCACCTCCTCCCTAGCAAACGTTGTTTTCGATGCTGAGGATGCAACAGACACAGGCTCTACCCCTCAGGACCATGGTCTAGCAGAAGATATAGACACATAAAGAACATGTTCTCTCATTTCTACTTACATTCTCGGGGTCTAACAGAGCCTCATGTACAATAGGAAAGAACTCAGTAAATGGTAGCCAATATTGTGTTTCTACCATTAGGTTAAATCATATAAAATTGCTGATATTGGACCATTTTTGACTTCTAAGAGTTCAACTTACTATGTGCCACTCACTATGATTGCCAGGCAATTTTCATGCATTAGTAGATCCTCATAAAAACATCATAAGTCATAATTTTTCCCTACATTACACATGTAGGGAAACTGATCTTCTGAAGGGTTTAAGGACATGGCCAAGATTACACAGCTAATAAGGAATGGCCTCAAGTTTGAGACCCAAGCTCGTCTGGTTCAAAAGCCCTGGCTCTTTCCATTCTGGGGCCTCTCCGTATAACATGAGTGGATGGATGAATTAATGAATGAGTGAATGAAACCACCCAGCAAAACCAACTGGGGTTTTAGTACCAGTTCCACATTAACAAAGTGCCTGAGGATAGGCAAGTCACCTAATTACCATCTTTATTTCATCATCGGTGCAGTCAGGATAATATGCCTAACCTACATACCTGAAAGGTTTTTGTGAAGATCAAACAATAATATGTACACTGAAGTGCTTTGAAGAATATAAAATACTCTACCGATGCAAAAGATGTTACCTTTAAGCTTCTACAGAAGCTGTTCAAGGAGCCTGGCTATTTATGACAGCACAAAGAAAGCACGGGGGAGGTGAGGGTGAGGGAATGGCAGACAGAGGCTGAGAGGAATGTTAAGAGGAACCGCACAGGGGGCAAGAGATATTAGTTCCCTGAGTAATATAACTCCCTGAAAAAGATGTCACACAGTGGCCTCAGGGAAGAAGCAAACTCCACCAACATTTTACCAGTCATGCAGTATAATTCAAGAGTCATTCAGGCCAGGGCCAACATTGGGAATCAGTGAAGCTCAACATATCCAAATCACGCTAAGAATTCAGGCACCAGGGTGCACAAGCAGAACCAACAGCCAAGCAGCAGGATTACAGAGTCTACTGTTCACCTGTTTGGCCTCAGCCTCCTTGAAGCTTGGGCTGAGTGAGCACCAGATCAACAATAAGCACAAGGCCACAGTAGCCCGTCTTTGTGCATGGAACTGATGCAGGGTAACTACGATAGGAAACCGTCTACACTCTGCTCACAGCACAGGGAAAGACACATCTGGGTGAGAAGCTGGGCCAACCCCATCCTCAGAGAAAACTGAGTCCTCGGGCAACCCCAACAGGAAGGATAAAATGTGATTTAATACATAATTAAGTCAGATTTTCCAAGCACCATCGTTTAATGCAGTCAGGACACTGTTTTGAGTGAACCAATTAAGAAGATTGTGATTGGAATATGATAGGCAGTAAGTAAAATTAAAAGTGCCACAACTATGTGTCAGGTCCAGTTTCCTAAGCTACAATAAAGAGAGCTAGCCTTAAACTGCATCACTTAGAGAGTGTGGGGAAACAAGGAGTCTCATACAGTGTAAGTCAAGTGAAGTATAAATGAGCATAACCTTTTTATCAGTCAAAGTGGGAATATCTATCAAAATTTTAATATCAAGACAAAATAAAATTCAAAGGCAAAAGCATCCAAAGGGACAATGAGAGATGTCACTGGTACCAAGAAGATACAATAATCATGAACATATATGAAGCTAAAAATATATGCTTGACATAACAAAACAACTAAAATTTCCATGGGGAGAAACAGATAAATTCAACAGACAAAAGGTCTTATCAACTAAGACATAAAAGATCAATAAAAAAAAAGCATGAGTTAGAGGTTTGAACTAGTTCAGATACCTAGAAATACATATAGAACGGAGAATACACGTTCTTTTTAATATTAAATCAACAATAATGCATCAGTAAATTCTAAAGGATCAATATGAAATAATTGTCATTTTTCCATTGTGTGATTAAATTACAAGTAAATTTTTAAAAGGTAGCTAAAAAATATCACATATCCAAAAACTTTTTCTAAAAACTTATGGTTAAATAACTCTAAGGTTAAAGAGGAAATCATAAGGGAAACTAAAAATTCCTTTGAAAAGAATAACAATGAAAATACTAAATGTTAAAATTTCTAGAGCATAACTGAAGCAGTTTAGAAAGAAAACTATACCTTTAAATACATTTATAAGAAAACAAGAAAATAAAATATGATTAATTATAATTAAATTTTCACTTATTGAATTGGACATATTACAGAGTCAATCCTAAGGAAAATATAAGTAAGAAATGAATGAAATAAGACAAAGAAAAAACAAAACTGATCTATTAAAAGACACAAAGCTCTGACAAGATGAATCAAGGAAAAAAATAGAAAAAATTCAAATGAAATTCATAATTAAAAAGAGAAAATAACAAATAGAAATTTTAAAATAATAAAATATGAAAACTACTTGCTTTTAAACTTAATGTATAATATCTAATAAAAATAGCAAATAGGGAAGGGCCTAAAAGAATGTACAAAATTTGAATATAATAATAACCATTAAAGAAAGCAAAATGGTTATCAAAGCCCCCAACCCTAATCCACCAAGACTAGCCCTACCCCTGCTCCTCCCACTTGACCTCTGCCAAAATAAAAGGAAGTAAAACAGGTACAGATGATTTTATAGATTAAGTATACCAAACTTATAAGGAAGAAATGAGCCTTGCTCATGCAAGTTGAACAAAATAGAAAAAGAAGGAAAGCTTAATTCTAAATTAAGTATAGAACAAGATAAGTATAGAACAAGAAAAGATTTTTTATATGTCTCTTTCACTTATGAACATAAATGCAAAAAAAAAACCCTAAAACTATTAGCTAACCCAAACACAGTATATTTTCAAAATCATCATCATCATCATCATCATCATCATAATCAAATGTAGTTTATACCAAGAATGCAAGGATGGCTTAACTTCAGAATATATCAAAATAATTCACCACATTAAAGGGCTAAAGGAGATATTTACATGAATATCTCAAAAAATGAAAACACATTTGATTAAGGAAAACACCTATATATGAGAGAAATGTTAAATTATGTTTAAACAAACAAACAATAAATAACTCTTTGATAATAGGAAATGAAGATCATCCCCTTTTACCTGGTAAGTGTACATACCCAAAACTTTTGATCCCATTCCCTTTGACACTGAGAAAAAGGCAATCTTAACGCTATCAGTGCTACTGGAAATCCTGGTAAAGTAGTCAAGAAAGCAAAAGTTTTAAGGATAAGAAGGAAAGAGAAAGAACTGGCATTATATGAAGACAATATGATCACCTACATAGAAAACCTGATAGAATTTTAAAACTATTCAAATTAATATGAGTACAGCAATCTTGCTAGATAAATTATCTTCTTATAAAACATCAATATTTTTCTTCCAACCAACTAGAAAATACACATAATAGCAAAAACAACTGTAAATTATTTAGGAATTAACAAAAAAGATCTTAAAAAGACCTCTACAAAGAAAATTTGAAAACTCTATTAATAGAGTAGAAAGAAAACCCGAACAATATAACCACACATCACATTCATGAATGTGATAACATACTTTAAGGAGTTCTATTTTCTCCTGAATTAATCTATAAATTCAAGGCAATTCCTATCAATATAACAACAGGATTTTTAAGGAATTTTATAAACTCATTCTAAAATGTATAGGAAAGAATAAGGTACATAAAGAACTCATAATAGTTAAACATGATGTCCTTATCTGAACCAATAATGAAAATGTGCCATGAACCAATAAGTATGATTGACTCAACTCCACAGAACAGATACAAAAGAATTTTTTAATTTTACATATTTTAAAAAATTTCGAGTTTCAAGTCAGTTTGGAATTGTACATTATACACTCTAAATTCAAATTTATAGGAGCACGGTAAATGTTGAACCAAAGTGGTGCTCTTGAGTCAGAATGCTTAGCTTAAGCAATAAATGTGTCTATCAACAATCTGAAGTGGGAGCTGTGAGTATCACAAATGTCAAACATCCACTATCTAATGCCATTATGAAGTACAAGACCAATATCTGCTTCCATCAAATAAAATACAACAGTGTCTATAAATTCAGGTCATTTGGAAATCCAGTTTCAATCCTCTAAATGCACTTGAGGTCTGATATACTATTAAATATTATCTAAATCTGTAGACATAACATAAAAGGAATCAACCTTTGACTTCAGTTAACTTAGAACCTAACACACCTGAGTTCTGCTATTCTCCCCCTCCTCACACTGTTATCCTTACCCATTACTCTTTTAGAGCTTTTAAGTTCCCTTTTCCCTGATCCTTCTTCAGAAAGGAACAAGGTATGAAATCCTGATAGTCTGGGGTGTATGGGAAGGTGCTGAGACTGTGCCCCAATAAAACCAGTGAAGAAAAATGTCTACCTGGACATGCTACCAACATGCCAAATCCATTTGTAACTCAGTGTCCTACATGGCAATAAACAGGGCTCCTTGATCCTGTTTAGGTATTTACTTACCTAAATATACTTCTGTGGGGAGTCAACCCCAAATCCATTTCAACATATCATAGCCACAACAAATAATGTAAATAGAAAATCAAAGAAAACACAGTCTCAGTTAAGTCTCTTTTGGGAAAGTGTTTGATTAGAGAAGAGCAGGATAGATGGATACAGATAGACATCATCCAAACCCCTGGCCCAGCAGATGGATCACCAACACAGGTAAGGATGTCCTTCCTAAGACCACAGCTCCCCGAGACCTCTAGGAGAAGGTGGCCTCATCACCGCCAGGGGCAAAGGCAAGACCGGATTCCTTGGCAGAGATGTTCCCGCCAAGTCTTTCCTGGGACAGCTCCTGAGTAAGAGTCTTCTTGTTCTTCCTTGGTCCAACCACACCTACTGCCTGAGCTCCTTCCTTGTTCTACACTTCCAGTGGCTGGATCCAGATTTTTCCATCTGAGCTGTTCTTTCCTGCTGTATGCACAAAGCAGGTGTATCTCTTCTACTGTCACCCAATTTCTTGACACAAGGATTGTACAGATAACTAATATAGGATTATAAATCACTTGTGTGCATTTTAATAGAAATTTGTAATACCAATGTAGATGATTATCTGAACTCTCACTAGCAGCAACCACTCCTGGGCTTTTTTTCCTTAATATTCTGCCTGAGCAGACATCAAAATTGTTCAAAGTTTCTCTTTTAACATCTGCACACGGTTCTTAATTATAATTAATTTATATGCCTCCAAGGACAGTGTGGGCAGCCCTGCTGAAATCCGAACCTTTGGAAACCTGATTCTGATGATTACCATTTGGCAGCAGATTAAGGCAATTGTGTATATTGGTTTAACAGCAAAATAGCATTTTCAAGTGTTAATAAAAATTATTGGCTTGTCACTGACTATTAAGAGGGGGATGAGCAGTGAAAATAGGTGGGATAGCACAGGGGCAGGGCAGCAGGAAAATCTCCACTGGGAAGGAAGTCAAAGGAAGAAACTGGAAGGATGAGAGAGAGAGAATGGGGGGGTGGACCACCAAACCTAGGGGCATCTACCCAGAAAACACTGGTGTTCTGAGCTGCAGATACTCTGTGCTAGAATAGATTTAAAATGTAGGTGTTGAAGAAGATTATTTCCGACCCCTTCCCCAAAACGATCTGCTCCATAGCCTAAGTGTGTTCCAAGCAACTGCACCACTCAACAAAGCCTCTTCTGCAAACTCCAGCCCCAAACAGCATAACCGTGTTAGGTTGTAGTGGAGAGAGCAAAGCTTTAGAATTAATGGACTCGTGTTGAACATTTACTCTTAACTTGCTGTGTGATCTGGGATCAGTTTCTTTACCTCCCTGACCCTCAGCTCTTCATCTGTAAAATGTAAGATAATAACTGCCTTCACAGAATTACTGTGAGAACCGATTCATTTGACAGATGTGTACTGAACATTTTCCATGTGCCCGGGAATGTGCTAGGAGATGGGATCCAACACTGAATGGGATCCAAGCTACGGGGAGCCTTTAGACTAGCAGCCAAGACAGACGAACAAACAGGAAATTACAGCATCATGCGGTAAGAGTCAGGACAGAGCGTGCCCGGTGCTACCTGGGAGATGATCGGGAGAGTAACAAGCCACGGACTCACAGATGAGTGGGAAATAGTCATGAAAATCAGAGATTGAAATTACAAAAATAATACCATGTTATCTAGAGGGGCCTTATGGTACAGTGAAGAAAGCAAACACCTGAAGTCAAAAGATTTAGAATTGAAACTTGGCTTTGACACAGACTTATCTCGAGGGTAAGGGAAAGAGGAACGTAAATTACCTGGACTTCATTTTCCTCTTTGTAAGTTGAGGATCATCATCGTCATCTCACAGAGTTGTTGTGAATGTTAAACAATTTACTTGAAAGCATCTAGCAAAATGCAAGCCCCTGATATTTATTCTTTGAATGTTAATATACCCTGCTCAGACTCAGATAAGGAGCTTCTTTTACTCAAATTACTTAGAAAGGAGTCAAAGAGCTCCTTACCTCCCTGCTTTGGTACAATTTCTACTGATTTCTGAAACAGGTTGTTTTAAAAAGTCTGTAAGGAACAACCCGATATGTAATATAGACAATATTTAAAATAGATTTTAAATACCATGGCCAGCCAGCACTCACTCCTTCCCTCCCCCCACCAGCCACCAAATAGCCACCAAATTTTACGTAAAGTAACATGATAGCTTCAACTACATCAAACTAGCCATCTATTATATTTGGAATCCATATCTTCACTCACTAAGAATATGGGAAGGGAGTATAGGAAAGGGAGAATCCAACTCTCACTATTTCCCTTAGTAAAATGGCTTTTCTTGCAAACCCTAATGAAGTCAGGCAGGGACTGCATCATTATCTATCTCCAGTACTTAGCAAAGTGTCTGGCATATGGTAGGTGCTCAATGAACATTTGTTAATGGTATTAATGAATGAATAAGACCAACGATGAGTTGCCACTCTCCAACTCCACCGTGCTAGGTCCTTCATTTCCCAAAGGTTATGACAACATAAGAGGAAACACCATAAACACCAATATCATTTCCAGCTTCTTGATATTACACAGGCATCATTCCCAGGTCCATGTTGTGAGCTGGTAATTGCCTATGCAACTGGGCGTTTATCTTCATGTGTCTGTGTGTGTAAATCAATGTCTATACGAGTGATGTGTGTGTGTTCAAATTAGCCCTCTTTCACTTGGTCTCTGAGCTCTAAGACAGTTCTGCTAATTAAACATGGCACTCAAACATGACTCAGCCTTCAACCTCGGAGCCTCAGTTTAAAACAAGTCTAAGACCATACCTCACAGAGAGCCCCGTAGCCTGGCTGGAATCAGTAGGGAATGAAAGCTGCCCTGTTTGAATTGGTGGTTATCTGGCCACCTGTGGGTGCAATCATACATTCCCTAATATAAAATGCTGTCTTTATTATTCTCACCACTAGACGTATTTGTTAACCACACGACTAAGCATAACTGAATTCTGAACTCGCTTAAATCCCTCTAACATCACATATGGAACTGAACACATACTCAGAGCATTAATCATAAGTCAAAACTTAACTCCCTAATTGTACTTGCCCTTCCTGCCCTCTCTCCTCCCTCCAAAATGACTTTATGAGCAGAATAGTGTGCTAGAAGGTACTCAGAACTGATGATTAGGAAATTTTAGGCCCTGTTACAATTCGGCCACTAACAAGCCTGTGGCTCTAATTCCTTATCTGTGAAGTAAGAGAAATGGACTGGTTCTCCACGTCTCTTCCAGCTTTAAAATTCTGTGAGCTCCTCTCCTCCATTCACCACACAAGAACCACTCTCTACTCCACTCTGAGCCCTGGGGGCAGGCCTGTCTGGACCACAGCAGTGCACTTCCTAGTCCCCTGGCTTTCCGCTGGGTCTGACCAATAGAGCACAAGCAGGAGAGGCCAAGCCCGGCTCTCTACTCCCCACACCTCTCTTTCTGTGGTCCGCTGTGGGCTGGCTGTGTCACTTGCCTGAAAGTCACAGCTTCCACTAAGTGACCCTCTTCCCATTGCTTTCTCCACACAGTCTCCCTCCAGATTCCAGAAATTGTTCCCACTTTCCTCCTTTGGGACTGCAGGTGATGGTAGCTACACCAGCCTGCTACTATGCCAGGATGCTGGATGACTTCTTGTGGTTTCTGGGTACTATCCACACCTTAACAATACTTTTATTAAACTGTCTTCAAATTAAACAAATTGGGTGTACCATCTGTTTGCTGCTCTGACCGTAAACGGTACAGATTTCTCCTGAGTGCCAAAACAGTGCCTACCAGTCTCTCTTCGGTTCAAAATGGCAAAAGCAAGACCTCAATTCCGCCACCAGCCCACCACTGAACAGGGCACGGCCCCTCCTGATAATGCTCCCTGTTCGCCCTCAGGCCCCGGCCAGCAGCAGCGTAAGCAGCAGTGGTCTCCAGGTGCCCAGCCCTCTGCAAAAAGTGGATAAACATCTGTAGAATACTTTAAGAGAACAGCCTTCAGGAGCCAGCATTTTGAGAATGAGAAATGTAAAAGCATTGGGAGTTAGAAAAATACACCCAGCAATTATCAAAATGACTACGAGATAAAATTCAGAGAGAGGCAGAGCATTTTCACTAAGGAAAATGTGGTCATTAAATGGGACTTCACATTGCTGAAGAAACAAACTGGTTAATGAAAGCCCGAACTTCCTTTTCTTCTTCTGTTTCATTTTGTTGGAATGTGGTTCATGAAAAAAAAAAATTGAGCTATAGAATCAATTTTTACTGAATATACAAATTAGAAGCCAAAGTATAATGAAAGACAGCCACGCATCCCTTAACGACTGGGATATGTTCTGAGAAACGCAGCATTAGGTAATTTTGTTACTGTGTGACCATCATAGAGTGCACTTATAGAGACCGGGATGGTGTAGCCCACTACACACGTGGGCTATACAAGACAGCCTGTTGCTCCAAGGCTACAAAGCTGTGCAACATGCTACTGTACTGGAAGTATCTATATGTCTAAACATATCTAAACATAAAAAGGTACAGTAAAAATACCGTTGTATGTCATAGGGTGCATGATTGCATAGCAACACAAGAAGATAAAAAGGTAATATTTCAAGGAAATATATGTCAGTTAACTTTGTATTTTTTTCTTATCATGCAGAAAAGAAATTAAATGAATTAATGAAAAAAATGAGAAAATTTTTGTGAATCTTTTCTTGTAATAGTAGTCATATGTTACAGTTGTGATTTGGTCACCCTGCACATTTTGTATTGTTTTTTAAAGCAAGTAGCTGCTCTGAATCCAGTATTTGGACACAGTGAGAACAGCATGTACATTAGGCCTAAATTACCATGTCCACCGTCACCATAGAAATTGTTGGGGGAGGGTGGGAACAGGCTGGCATGGCCGGTGCCTCCTTCTCATGCCCTGCTGAGGCCAAATGATGCTCCTCCCTGACTTGCTGGACCCAGCTGCAGGCCCGGCCAGAGGCCATGGGCAGAATCTCCAAAACCAGAGACAGGGAGTACAATTGGAGCACCTATAGCCTTCCCATTTTTAATTAAAATTGGAAAACAGAAAACTTGACTAACAACTCTCTACACCGGCTCCCACCCCTTAGTCCTTAAACATCCAATGAATCAACAAGTCTTTATTGTGTGCCCATCTTGCGAGTCACTGTGAAGTGTGTCAGTGAGTCAGGGCTCAGCCTCTGCCCACAAGGACCAGCCACCCCCACACAGGACAGCACACACATGGTCCCAGCACAGGACTGTCAGAAGGGTGGAGAGGGCGGAGGGAGGATAAAGATAAGGGCAGACAGACTGCCCTGGGCTTGGGTCCTGGCGGCCCCTCTATCGGGATGCGGCTTTTGAGCCGGGCTAAAGCGTGCGGAGGCACAAACGTGAGGCTGCGCTAAGTGGGAAAATCAGCCAGGCACGAAGCATATCAGGGGATGGTGAGTAGCCCGGCCCGGCCAGGAGCGAGAGCTCACAGAGAGAGGAGTGGGAGACAAAGCTTAAGGCACGTGCAGGAATAGTGGTGCCCAGCTAAGGCACCCAGGCTTAATGCTAGAGATGTGACAAGAAGCCAAGAAAGAGGGGAGGGAAAAGGACAGAGCTCCGATCACCAAATCCAAGTTACTCTCAACCTCCAAGGAGCACGAAGCTGGGGCTGCCTCTGAGAAGGCTGCCTCTGAGAGCCGTCTGGGAGATCAAGTAGGCTGTTCATGACAGCGTGGAAACCCCTGCCCTGGCTCCCGGTAACAGCAAATGAACAGCCACTGTTGAGAAGTTAAGACCCTAGTTTTACAATGATTAAGCAACCGAAGTGGTTACTAAATAACATTCACTGAAGTGCTTGTGATTGAAATAATATTCATGGAAACAGTGTTCTTCCCAGCATGAACATTCCCTTGTGGTGATGAGAACCTAAGCACAATGACCCTGGGCTGCTGCCTGACGTTGTCTTTGAGTTCAGAGATTTCTCTTCTCTTATCTCTGAGCTAAGTCTGCTGTTTCCGCTCTTTCCTCCCTGTTTCCTGCTTTCCCTCGCTCATGCAAAGGTTGTTCCACAGCCTCTCTGAGACCCTCTAGCCACAGGCAGCTTTTTTCAGTTTTCCAATTCTCTCTTGCCTGACTTTGGCTGATGAAGGGCTGTAAGGCCGTGTGTGTGTACGTGTGTGCAGGTGTATGTGCGCACGCACGTGTGCGTGTATGCATGAAAAAGAGGCAGAATTTCACATCCATTCATCTGCTTCTCCTACCCCATCTTCTTTGCTCTAGTTCTCACCTTACATCTTACATGTCTTCTCTATTTCTTAAAATGTCCTTTTCTAGAGTTCTTTTTTGAGTGTCTTCACATTTTCATCCATTCCATTTCACCAAAAACACCTCGACACAAGTCACTAACAATATGTTTGTGAACAACTCCAGTTGCCTCTTTTTTCCTGCTGTTCTAATTGTTCCTTGCTGTGCTTGACAAGATTTATCACATGTTTCTTCCCCATTAAACCATCTCTCTCAACACTTAACCTCTGCATTTCCTTGGTTGGCTTGTACCTGGAGGTCTCTTTGGGCACCTCTTCCTCTACTCTCCTCCCTTCTCTGAGACACTCTCTTCTTTCTTCCTCCTGTCTCTCCAGGGGGCTTCATTCCCACCCAAGATGTAACCATGACCCCCTTCCCCAACTGAGCTAGTGACTCAGACCTTACTCTTCCTTAACCTGTGAGAAAGGTCCAGTTTGACACTTTTATCCATCTGTCTAGCTTCCTGGCTTCTCTTCAATGTCAACACATCTGAAACGTTTTCACAAGCTCTTCACGTGCCCTTATCATTTTCCTTTGTCTCATTTATATTCGGGTCAATCCCTGACACTTTCTCTACTTTAGCACCAAATTCTTTCTTCATCACCTGATGCAATGTCCTAATGGTTTCCTACAACCGTCTTTCCTCTGGCCTCTTCTCTTACCCCACGTCAAAATATCTCCATCAGAATCATTTTCTCCTACTTGCCGTATTACATTTTTCTTTCTTGAAAACCTGATATTTTCTCTCCTAGTCTCCTCTTCCCTTAAGAATCCACATGGAGATGTAATGATGCAGCTAGACCGGAAAAAACTGATTCACGGAGCTCCACACAGTTTAATGAAAGGAGCTGCTAAGCCTTTAACTCTGCATCTAATTAACCTTCCATGTCTTGAAATTTACCTATTCTTCGTCCTTCCTGTGCATTTGTTCATGCACATAGCAACTCTTCAA
Organism: Lemur catta; assembly: GCF_020740605.2. Lineage (NCBI taxonomy): Eukaryota > Metazoa > Chordata > Mammalia > Primates > Lemuridae > Lemur > Lemur catta. Next base: position 86,852,895 of record NC_059133.1, on the reverse strand, counting down.
ACTGGCTTCTGTCTCCTCCTCCCAACGGTAACGTAGCTCTTTCTTACACAAACCTCCAGGAGATAGATGAGGAAATAATGTAGAGATTAACAAGTTACATACAACACAAACTATAGTACGTGTCATATTTGCCAAGAGGAAGGGAACGCAGTGTCTGCCCTGGCACCGCAGTGTCTGCCCTGGCACCCTCTTTGAGGGCTGGGTGATTCTGGGCTTATCAGGGGAGTGTTCCCAGGAGATCTGTACTTTAGGGAGAATGGAAGGGCTCTGGCACAGGGCTGAGTGGAGGTACCAGGAAGCTCTCTGGAACTGGTGTGGACCAGAGAACAGTGCAAGGCTCCAAAGCAGGAATTCCCAGCTGACCAAGGGGAGGAAACAGCAGCCAAGTAAGCCATAACACAAAAACAGAATTTTCTTTCAAAATTGGCAAATGTGATCTATTTTCTAAAGAAACACTGAGAAATAGTGGAAAAACCCTGGATTGGAAAAAAAAATGTGTGACCTTAAGCACATCCCTTAACCTCTCTGAACCTCAGAGAAGTGGCTCATCTCTAAAATGTGAGCAATTTTACCTGTTTCACAGGGTTGTGAGATTTTCATGAGAAAATAGGTATAGTTGAAAGGTACTATCCGAATATGGAGGCTTGTTATTACTAAATGGAACTGACAAATTATCTATTCATGCATACATCAGTATGTAGACTTAAAAAATGCAAATATCTTGTTTTTACGTCTAGTTTACTAAAGCATAATTCACATGCATTAAAATTTACTCTTTTAGGTTTGCAGTTCTATAAGTTTTTGAAGAATGTATACAGTATGTAACCACCATCATAATCAAGATATAGAATATTTCCATCACCTCCAAAAGTTCCCTGTGCTCCTTTATAATCAATCTCTTAGCCCTCTCTTGCCCCTGACAATCACTGATCTGATTTCTTTCTCTATAATTTTGCCTTTTCCAGAACATTCTATACATGGAATAATAATGCATGCAGCCTTTTGTGTCTGACTTCCTTTGCTTGACACCATAGCTTTTGACATTCCTCAATACTGTTGTATGTATCAGAACTTCATCCTTTTCATTGCTGAGTAATATTTTTTTGTATGGATGTATCGCAATGTGTTTATTGATTCACTGTTGATGGACATTTAGGGTGTTTCTACTTTTGGTGATCACAAATAAAGCTGCTATAATATTCACATACAATTCTTAGTATGGATATATGTTTTTTAATTTTTTTAAGTAGGCACCTGGCACTGAGACTGCTGGGTTACTGGTTAGAATATTCTTAACTTTATATGAAATTGGCAAACTCTTCCAAAAAGTGGTGACACCATCTTGTATCCCTATCAGCAGTTTCTCTACATTCTTATCAGCATTCTTACCAATGTTCTCCAAGGTCCTGTGAGTTTTCCTTTCTTCCTTCATTCCTACCTGCCTCCCTTCTAAATTTTATCCATTTTACTGGGTGCTTAGTGGTATCTCATTGTGGGTTTGAGTTGAATTTTCTGCCAACTAATAACACTGAGGATTTTTTCAAGTGTTTATTTACCATCTTATTTCTACTTTAGTTAAATGTCTGTTCATGTCTGCTGTCTCCTTTTTAATTGGATTTTTTATCTTACTATTGAGTTGTGAGGGTTCTTCATATATTCTAGACATAAGTCATTTATATAAGATATATGTTTTATAAATATTTTCTCCCATTCTGTGGCTTATCATTTTCTTAACAGTGTCTTTTAAAAAAAGAGAAGACTTTTTAGAAAGTGTAATTTATCATTTTTTTCTTTTGTGGTTCATGCTTTGTATATTTAGGAAATCTCTGCCTAAACCAAGGACATACAGATTTTCTCCTGTTTTCTTCTACAAGGTTTTTGGTTTCAGAATTTTATGGTTATGGTGCTGTGATACATTTTAAATAAGTTAATTTTTTACATGGTACAAGAGTATGAGTCAAGGTTCGTTTGTGTTTGTGTGTGTTTTGCATATGGATTTTCAATTATTGAAGCACCATTTATTGAAAAGACTATCCTTCCTCTACTACCTTTGTGAAAAAATCAATTGACCATATGTATGTAGGTTTACTTGTAGACTCTTATGCTATCACCACATTGTCTTCATTACTGTTGCCTTATAGTCTTACAATCAGGCAGTGCATGTCCTGCAACTTTTTTTAATTCTGGAATTGCTTTGGCTTTTTTGCTTTTCCATATAAATTTTAGAATCAGCCATCAATGTCTACAAAAAAGCCTAAAGGGATTTTGATTGAGTTTCTGTACAAAAAATTAAGAAGAATGGACATCATAACAATATTGAGTCAGATATTTTATCAAATCTATCCCTAAGAATATCATGTTTTTGATGTTATAAATTTATTTCTTAAATTTCAATTTCTATTTGCTCATTACAGTATATAAAAATACACTTCATTTTTATCTTGACCTGATATCCTATAAGCTTATTAAACTAACAGTCATTTTAGCAGTTCTTTTTGTATATTCTTTGCTGCTTTCTACATAAACAATCATGTTGCCTATAAATAATGACTTTTTTTTCCACTCCTTTCACTCCTTTTTCTAGTCCAATAACACTGGGTAGAACCTCCAATACATTTTTTTTTATAGAACTTGTAATAAGGAACATCCTTGTCTTGTTTTTTATCTTAAGGGTAGAGCATTCAGTCTTTCAGTGTTAAGTAGGATATTGCCTATAGGGTTTTCATACCTTTCTCAGGTTGAGGAAGTTCATTTCTATTTCTAGTTTGATAAAATTGTAAAAATCATGAATGTGTGTATGTGTATATATAATTTTTTCATCTGTTTCCTTTATATGAAATATTTTTTACACCCTTACTTCAAGATTCCTTCTATGAGCTTAGCTCCTCATAAAATAGAGACCAGAGAAGAAGGGAGGATTGCATTTAAATTAGCCTATGTAGTGGGTTACTTTAGTTAGAGTTTGCGAGGTTGACTGAAGGATCACAGAAAGTAAGAAGCCGCCCAAGGAGGTTATACCTATTTATGTAGAAGATAATCAGTCATAAAAAGGTTGCTAGAGAGGAGATAATAGATCTGAAATTGACAAGGAGTAAAACGCAGTAAGACGTGGAGAAGGTAAGAGACTAGAATTGTATTAAAATTGTTGTCTACACCAAAACTCAGGGAAGGAGAATCCAGTGATGGGAAACAATTTAGGAAATAAGTTCTTTTATCAATTTCCACGCATCAGCAATACATAACATTGTAGAAACTTCTGTAGACAACGAAAGACAAATACTAAACCACAGAAAAAGAGCAGTCAGGGCCAAAAAACTGACTTAAGTGTCAACTAAATGAATGAAATCTCTCTCTAGATTGAGAGCACAAGTACAGTACATATTCTTAAGAGATCTTCCTGTCTGGCTGGGTGTAGTTAGAAAACCCCCAGAACTAACCTTTTCTCCCCATAATGTGAGAATTTTTCCTTTTTCTTCCTTCATGGCTACTTCGCCCTTCATGTAGGCGTTCTTCCCCTGGAGTGGGGCCCCCATCTCTGCCCCTTGTCCTGATCTCACCTCACCCCGCCCAGTGCTGCCAGCGTAGGGTGTGGGGAGCACTGGTCATGAGACCCACAGGAAAGCTTAACTAGGCTTCTATGTGTTGGTTTAAGACCTCCCAACCTTCCTAGAAGAAGTGGTATCCTGAAGGTTTAAATAAAAGTCTCAGAAACTGACTTTCGGAATACAACTTGCTCATAAGACGGAGCATTCACACATAGAGGGAAATAAAGGAGGTAAAGGTATACAGCTTAGTATAGATCACATATCTAATGTAGTGTTTCTCAAAATAAGATCTGCAAGCAACCTGCATCAGAAACACCTGAGCACTGGGCAAAATTGGCCAATACCCAGGCCTGACCCAGACCAGGGGATGCAGAATCTCTGGAGATGAAATTTGGGAATCTGCATTTTTCACAAGTGCTACTATTGTGCACTACAGATAGAGAAGCCCTGATTCGAACAGTGCGGTAAAGCCAGCTGTTCCCCTAGCCCAACCCACCAGTACAGGTCTCAGAGCAGTGTTTTTCACACTAGGGTCACAACTAGCTTTTTTTAACAGAATGGAAGAGAACAGATCAGTCTATGTCATGCTGTAAGGGTAAACAGGTTGTTTTCAGTTTTATATTTATAGGTATATGTGCTTGTTTTATGTTAAATGAATTTCATACTGTATATATCACTAAAAAAAAATTGAAAAGCCCTGGCTCATATAGGTCACACGGAGGCTGCCTCAGAAGAAGCACCCTATTATCACCTGCCCCCACAGCTCCACATCACCCCACTTGCTCTAGCTTCAGACTAGGACTAGGTGCTTGACCCAGCTCAGCCTGTCAGGAGACTGGAATGCGAATGCAGAGAAGCTAAATAAGTTAGCTGGGGGCAAGGGACTGTCCAGGCTGGAGAGACGGGCAGACTGAGGCTATCATTTGGGGTGGTGGATTTTGAGCAGAGGAGTACTGCTGAGCAAGCAGGAAGGGCCATGTGCAAAGAGAAACAGAGATGGGCACAGTCTGAGAAGCGGAGACAAGGCATCGAGAGATCCCACAGCCAGTGGGGAAAGAAGACAGCTGCCTGGACCCTACAGGCTTTCCAATACTCCTCCACCACCCCTGCCCAACTTCCTCTTGCAGGCCACACTACTTACTCTATAATAACCTCCTAACCCAAGCCAGTTCCAGGGGCTTCGGTGTTTCTCAACCCAATGTCTAGAGTCTGCAAGTTCCACAGTCGAGGTCCACAGAATAAATCCTCACTCATAAACACTCATATACTACTCATTACATGATATACACACTCCAAGAGCTATATATACATACATACATATATATATATATATATATATATATAGTAATTCACTTAATCTTCACACAACCCTACAGGACAGATGCTATCATTAGCCCCATTTAACAGATGAACACACTGAGGTACAGAAAGGTTAAGTAACTAACCCAAGGTCACACAGCTACTGACTGAAGGAGTTGGGATAAAAACCCAGGCAGTTATCTCTAGTATCCATGCTCTTAATCACTACCCTATATATCCTCTCTGATGCCAGCACAGGAAAACAAATTAAATTTCAAGCCAGAATATAATTAGAAAAATAAGCCAAAATGCTTTAGAAAAAAATTCAATGATACAGAAGAAACAAAACACAAATTTTAAAAAATATGAAAATATGAATAATGTAAATGACTTTTTAAAAAATTTTTATTAATGTGTAATATGTACATAAAGTACATTTTAAATGTAAATGCAACTCAATTAATTTTTATAAAATAAAACACTGATGTTTTTCAATACCTTAATAATTAAATATAGAAAAATCCTTATAGGGAAAAAAATGTTTTCTCTATCCTCGCAACTGAAAAAAAAAAAAACCAAAACACTAACATGTAGGGGTGGTAGAGCAAGGCAAAGTACTCAAGAGAACACGTACAAAAAGATCAGCAAAAGAAAGTATAAATGGAAGTAGGAAAATAAAATAAAAAGAAATCTAAACTCCTAAAAGAATGAATCAATTCTTAGTCAAAGTGACCTGCTTTCAGAGTACTTTGGGGATTTATTTGAGTCTTACTTACACTTACCCACTCATCCAAGACAAGTAATAATTATGGAAAGTGAGTAATGAAGGCTGGGGGTTTGTGGATCTCATATATTTTATTTCTTTGGAGCAATCTCAAAGAGAAGAGAGGCCCAATAAGTGCTTCTATGGGCCAGGAGCTCTTAGCATTTACTTACAAAGCTTGATTTGTGGCCAGTTATTACATTTATGTAGCACCTTCCCTCTGAAATATGAGGAAAACTATGTCATGTCCTCAAATGTATGGTGACAATGGCTCTGTCTCAGTGGCCATGGACTTAGCCCCAGGACTGATGCAGTACACAGTCCATCTTCGTCTACTTCTACAAGCCTGTTGGCTCCTTTGTCCCAATTCCAAGTCAGTTGAGCAAACAATGAATTGGTATTGGAAAGAGAAGGCAGAGAAAGGAGAGAGGAAAAAGGAATTGGTGGAATAGATGGAATGTAAAAAGAGACAAAGAGACAGTCACGTTAAACCCAAAAATCGATATACAGTTGCGCATTGCTTGACGGGGATACATCTTGAGAAACGAGTTAGGCGATTTCGTCATCGTGCAAACATCAGCGTGTACTTACACAAACCTACATGGTATAGCTGACTACACACCTGGGCTATATGGTATGGCCTCTTATTACCAGGCTGCAAATCTCAACAGCCCTGTACTGAATACTGCAGGCAACTGAAGCTCATTGGTAAGTATTTGTGTATCTAAACATAGAAAAGGTGCAGTAAAAATACAGTATAAAAGATAAAAATGGTATATCTGCATAGGGTACTCACTCTAAATGGAGCTGGAAGGACTGGAAGTTGCTCTGGGTGAGTCAGTGACTGAGTGAATGTGAAGGCTGAGGATATTACTGTACGCTACTGTAGACTTTATAAACACGGTACACTTTGGCGATACTAAATTTATAAAAAAATTTCCTTCAATAATAAATTAACCTTAGCTTACTGTAACATTTTTACTTTAGAAATTTGTTTTTCTTAACTCTTTCATAATACTGCTGCACACACACAAAAATATTTTCTTAATTTATAACCTTATTCCATAAGCTTTTTTCCATTTTAAAACAATTTTTTGCTTTTTAAACTTTTTTGTTAAAAACTAAGCCACAAACACACACAACAGCCTGGTTCTACCCAGGGGCAGGATCATCAAGATGTGACTAGACAATAGGAATTTTTCTGCTCCATTATCATCTTATGGGCCCACCGTCAAGTACGTTGTCTGTTGTTGACCAAAATGTCATTATGCAGTTGCACGTGACTGTACATTACACATCTAGGCACAGAAAAAAAAATTGCTATCTACCTATTAAGCTTGCAATAGGACATAAAAAATGCTTTTATATCTGAGTCTGCTGAGAGAATTTTAGGTAAGCACGGTATAATTACCCAACTTAATAACATTTAGTGCTTCATCTTCCAACTACTTTATAACCTTTACCTAATTAATTTTCACAAAATCTCTGCAAGGTATGCATGTATTAAACACCCATTTTGTAAATGGACAAACCAAGAGCAAGAGGTTAAGTGACTTACCTAAAAATGAAGAGAGTGGCTGGCATGTGAGCGCAGAATACAAACAGTAGTGACGTATTTCTGCTCCCCAAGACCATGCCAAACCCATTTTTTTCCCAGATTATTGTGTCCTCAACCTCCTAGCTCTTATGGAATGGCACCAAGGATGGATTTTTGCACTGGTAAAATTAGCATACACCTGTCTTTCCTTCAAATGACAGAAAGAAGTGTACTTCCCACAAGTAGATCTGAGCCCAGTAGGCTACAGTGCCCAGTGGAAACAGGTACAGGGATATACAACCAGGGAACAAACCTCCCCATCAGTTACTGTCATCCTTCAGTCACACTGCTCAGAAGACATGATCATTTCTAGGCTTGTAAGCAAATCCTGATCAAGGATATAAGCTGGGACCCTCCAGTTCAGGGGGACTGAAAAGGGTCTTCCTGCCCCAATTCTGTCCTCCCTGTGCTGGGAGGATCTGAGACCTGCTGCCCACCAGGCGGCAGCGTCCCCTTCAGCCCTGCTGGGCTGGCCCACCTTGCTTCATGGCCTGTGGACTTTAAACGTTCAGGACATTGTTTCAACACAGTTGAAGAATGTGTGTCCTTCTTCCCTGGACGTCTTGCCACTCCTACAACCAGTGCATCACTGCCCCCTCCAGGAAGTTTCTCCTGATCTCACCTGTCTGTTCCTTCCCGTTTTAACATCCAGTGAAGTTTGCCCACCTACCTAGCCCCTCTAGAAAGCAAACTACATCAGGGACTCCTAAACTCTGAATCTCCTACTAATGGCTCTATGGCTTCTGAAAGCCTTACGGGGGATTTGTAAACTACAAAGCCTAAAGTGGGTCTCGAAATCTGACAGTCTGCTTCTGACTGGCCCACATGCCTGTGGCAACACTATAATTTCTACTTAGGAGAGATTCAGAGGCAGCAACCTGGTTGGAGGAGGAAACCAGGGGACTTATTATAAAGTAGCACTTTACACTTTTACTCACTGTAAAATACTATTTTTACTTAGTATAAACACTATTTTTACCTAGTGTATATGTTTATTGAGCAAAAGGGGTGCTTTACGAAGGCTTGTCAATATTATGGGATTGTATATTTATCCCACATCATCCCTCATCTCTTTGCTGTCCCTCGCACAAGCATAGGTGTTTAGGTCTCAAGGATCAAACATGGAAGAGCCCATAAACCGTGTGACTCCTGCCCAGTCTTGTTAGGATTTCAGAGAAGGCAGTGTCATTTGGGCACCGCACAGAGTTTCCACCTTGGGAGAGAGACAGCGCCCTGGGCACCATGACTCTGAAGCTGAACACTCCAGTGGGTCAGATGGGTCAGACGGGTGTCTGAGCAGCCTTGCTCTGCAGGTGAGGACACTGGAGGCAGTGGCTTTTCTCATCTTACACCCTAGCCAAGCCAGACAATCTCTGCTCTCTCGGCATTACTGACGCACAGCCACCTTCAGCCGATTGCCGTCATTCGTCTTCTAGAATGTGATTTTTAAATACGTTATGTATTTCATTTGTGCAGTGCCCTGGATACTGGATTGGAACACAATTGCAGCAGATTACACTATTTATTTTACATACTTGAAGATAGAGCCTCTTGAACTCAATATGCAAATGCATGTCAATAATATGCAAATCTGTGTTTTCTGCCAAGACTCTGGCGTTTTTCTTTTAACGCGACTGTGATTCCTTTTCAAGAAGAAAGAGCATCTTTCGCGCATCCCCCTGCATCAGTGCTCCCCCCCTCCTCCCTCCAAGGTCCTGACCAGCTTGTAACTTCACTAAGCTTCAAAGCCGGGAGAAAATTACAGGCTCCACTGAATTTGACTTAAACCTATACTGGTCATTCTAAGGCATTATTTGGTGCCTTTCGATAGGTGTGCTATAAACGCAAGGAGGTTCACGCTACTTCACTGCCAATTTGGAATTTTATTCTTAACCTCATGGAATCTGACAGTCTCCTTATTAATTCTAAATTTAAATGTTCTCACCTACTATACAGATGTGGCCACATAATCTTTCTAAAGAAAAAAAAATGCAGTTTACAAAGCTTTTTAAAGTGAAATTTACAACGGTGCTGGTAAAAGGTGTCAGACTGGCAACTGCAAAACTGAATCTTCTGTTTAGCCTCAGCATAGTGAGCTACATGTGTCTTACAAATGCTGCCTGAACCACCATCATCATCATCACCATCACCACCACTAAAGCTGTAAGGAGCCCAGGAGGTGCTCAGATCCAAGAGAAGCTACTGAAGAAACTAAATTCAACAATTACTTACCTACTATTAACAGGGCACTCTTCTAAGTCATCAGAAATATAAACATAAGGCAAACCTTGCCCTTTAGAAGCATACAATCTAATAAAAATAATGACAGCAACTGATATTCGCTTAGCACTGATTTTGCATCAGCCACCACACTCAGCACTCAACCCATAGCATGTCATTTGATCCTCATGACAATCATACTTCCCCAAGATTTTATAGTTAATAAATGATAGAGGCTAGATTCAGAGAAACCATCCTAGTGAATCATGAATAAATAATTGCTGAAGTGAAATGAATTGAAATTTCATAGGTTAAACACAACCGTCCCGAAGAACCAAGGTGAGATCCTTAAATTAACTCTCAGAGAAGGTTTTAATTCAGTACTATAATGGCAGAAGTGAAGAAAGAAATCAGAAGTTCCATCTCCCAATGGCCCATTTCTAATTTGTATTTTATGCTTATACATCAAATTCAATATAACGTCCTCCCAGTTTTCTAGCCCTCGTCCCTTTATAAAGAATATTATTTTTAAAAACTATTTCAAATTCTCATACTAAAATATTACACAGGCTAGGTTTATCCTCCTGGTGCTGGGAATGGAATAAATGAGATCTCCTAAGTGATCCAGGGAGCTGGCAGCACCCAAGATCCCTGCACTGTGAGCAGAAACAGTGCACAGGCCAGAATGAAGCTAATCTCCCATTCTCTCTAACCTCCAACAAATCACTTACCACTCTTAGCTTTGTAGAAGTGGCAGGGGAAGGCAGAGACTGCCACCTTGGACAAACATACTTCTCCCTGTAAATACAAAACACTCTCAAAAGCCTTGCGTTATATGACAATATGGTAAGGGCCTAAGCTCCCAGCAAGAATCCCAAGGGCCAGCTGTGGCCTACATAAATCATATCGTTCTTTCGAGGATTCTGGGAGATTAGAGGTTATCGAGTTAGCACCCCAGGAAAATATAATACTGCTGAAACTCCAGAGATTGAATCCTAAACTTGTTCTATAGGCTAATTCACTTGACTCCCTTGAAAGTGCTTTCTCTTTCATGGAACTAGTAGATTCGAAGCTCAGAATAGCAGTTATCAGGGTCGAGAACCTGGAGTCAGAGTTGAGTTATGACCTTATCAAAAACATCCCCCCCATCCCTTGAGAATCATTCATTTGGTTCTAGATGTTCAATATTCAAACTGACTTGATCAATGTTGATCAATGACTAGCACTTGGCCCATATCTAAGTGCTTTTGTACAAATACATTAGATTGTTTTGAACAGCTTTTGAATTACATCTAAACAGCCATATTTTAAAATAGCAAATATACTCTATTTCATCACTGTTATCAATAAAATATTCATAGGGCTCGTACACACATTGATTTCCAATCATATGGCTAACTACTGAAGAAGCATGTGTTCCTGTTTTTCCTGTGCTGGTGAAGAATGATGCAGAAGACAGATGGTGGAGGAAAGAGGGTAGGAGAAACCATTAAGAGTGATATTCACTTAATAACATAGAGTAATCCTTAAATTGGGATGTCAAATGAAAAGAACAACATGAAAAAACTGTGATTCCAAATCAATCCATAGAAAACAAGGTAGGAAGAAATATATCAAAATACTGGATAATAACCATTCATTAAATTCTTTGTTTAATCATTATCAACTAATGTCAACCTACAGAAATTTAAGAAGATTATAGACTCCACTACATCAGCTACCTGGAAATCTGTGAAAAGATATGTGTGACTGTCTCTCACTGTATTTAATAGATATGTGCCTGAAAATCTACACATGCAATTCAATTCTATAAATTTATTCCACGGATATTTGAAATATCTACTCAGAAGCACATAGCTTACTACTTAAAGCTATGATTTTGAGGAATTAATGACCAATAGAAAAAAAATCAGCCAAGAACACACACAAAAAAGGCAACTTAACATGACATTCTTAAAAGAAGGTGCCTGCATTTATCTGATTTATAAACTGATAACAGAGAATTTAATTTAAATTTAAAATATATTGTAGATACGAACAGCAAATTCAGAAAAGAAAGACTACAGACACTTAATAAACATGGGAAATTGTTCAATATCACTTGTAATTAAAGAAATAAAAATTGGCCGGGCACGGTGGCTCACGCCTGTAATCCTAGCACTCTGGGAGGCCTAGGCGGGTGGATCACTCGAGGTCAGGAATTCGAGACCAGGCTGAGCAACAGCAAGGCTCCGTCTCTACTAAAAATAGAAAGAAATTATCTGGCCAACTCAAATATATATAGAAAAAAAATTAGCCGGCCATGGTGGCGCATGCCTGTAGTCCCAGCTACTCGGGAGGCTGAGGCAGTAGGATCGCTTAAGTCCAGGAGTTTGAGGTTGCTGTGAGCTAGGCTGACGCCACAGCACTCACTCTAGCCAGGGCAACAAAGCAACACTCTGTCTCCAAAAAAAAAAAAAGAAATAAAAATTAACACAGCAGAATATAATTTTTACCTGCCAAATCCTAAAGATTTTTTATTTAGGTTTTAGAGGAGAGTAGCCAAAGACGCAAAGAAAACACTGCACACTCACATATTGCTACAGGGAATATAAATGGACACAAACAATTTTGGAAAAGCCACTTGGCATTATGGATCAAGAGCCTTAAAAATGTTCAGACCTTTGACCCTGTAATTCAATTTCTGGGAATCTTTCCTACAGAAATAATATAAAATACAGACAGAAAAGCTTTATACACCAAAATGCTCACTGCAGCATCATTTATAACAGTGAAAAATTGAAAGTAATTAAATGGCCGACAGTAAGAAGGTGGTTAAGTAAATTATGCTGTAGCTTTATGACAGAATGCTAAATAGCCTAAAAAATTATGTTTACCAAGAGTTTTCAATAACATAGAAAAATTCTTATGCTGTGATGTTAAATCAAAATAACAGCACAAAAAAATAATGTGATTCCATCTATTTAAAAATGCATAGAAAAATGCTGGAAGGAAATAACCTAATGTTAACAGCAATTATCTTCGTTGGAATTTGAGTGACTCTTTGTCTTTCTGCCAACCTTTCCACTTTTTTTCCAAATATTCCACAATAAGCATGTTACTTTCATAACAGAAAAAAAATTATTAAAGTTATATGTTATATATAGCTCAAGTATTTATACCAGTCATTTAACTAAAACAAGATAGAAAATGGAGGAAGAATCAAACTGAAATGAGGAAGAGAAACACATTAATGGACTATCAGCCTCTTCCTCTTCCCTTTGAGGTAATGTCACTAGATTTTTTTAAGGCTATGTTGTGATTTAGCAATTGCAAGCATATGAAATATTTACCCCATTCGCTGGATAAAATTAAGTTAAGTGCATAAATCTGTCTAGGGTCACACACTTCCTAGTCCTGACTTAAAGGAATCACATAACAAATCATTTTGGGAAGAATCATTTCTGTAAAGTGAGAGTCATGATCTAATTTTGAGTTATCAAGTTTATTTAAAGTGCTGCACTCTCTTGTGCGTGCATAGAAAGGCACGTGTACTCGGTGTAATGTTTGTGGATGTGCATGCCTTGTGTAAACACATACTCAACAATATTAAAGCAACTAAGAGTTGGATGGTTTGATCCAGGGTAAACCCCTCCCTCACTGGGTGAAGAAACTGAGGCCCAAAGAAATTATGAGGCTCAAGAACTCATTCAGGATCATTTGGCTGGCCAGTGGCAAAGCCGGTTTGGAGGTTTTCTGCTAATTTATATTGTCACGTTTACACCCCAGAGCTACGACTGTAACAAACTGGAAAGTTGAAATAAAGTTGTAGTAACACCCAACTCTTATCCTACCAAGGAAATGATCACTTTCACTTTAACTATTTTTGTATGTTCTTTCATTAAAGAGACTTGAATTTTTTTAGTTGGAAGTGTGTGGCTGAGCTTTTATATGCGTGTGTCACTGTCCTGGATGGTCACTAATATCTCAGTTAGAATAATAAACTGAAAGCAGAGGCTAAAGCAGTGTCAGTTTTTTTGGTGTTCTTAGATCAAAACAGCTCTTTCCAAAGTTTTTGAAAGGCCAAGAATTTCAGAAGTTCTTGAGAAATGACAGAAAAACAAGTTAATAATGCAAATTGAACTCTCCAGATAATAAATATTTTACTGTTCTTGCACAACATTAGGCTAGCTATCTCCTGCTTTGTGACTCCTGCTTGCTGTGATTAGCATATGCAAAGTTTTTCAAGGTGACTTATTAAGCTTATTATCTGAGGGCTTTAGAAAAAGGTTTGAATGTAGATCTTCAGATCTTTTCATGCTATGTCAGTTCCTCTAACTTTGAGGTCTAAGGAGGTGTCTATTGCCTTAAGAGTGCTTGTGCCTGTTAATCAGGGTATGTAGCAGAGGTTGACTAAGTCATAACTTAAACCACTCTGCAAAACAACCAAAATCCCTTTATATCCAATGGGCTTTTACCAAATGTATGTGTGCGTATTATAGCATCCTACATATATTTTATATTACATCTATTTACTGCATACTATTTAGGCAAATTCACTGTGCAAATATTGCCTACATATAGGAACTCAATGTTGATAATAAAACAGAAAAAGTATGCAAACAGAGGACCACGGTATGATTTCAGAGGAGAGGTGAAGTATGACAGAAGGCCCTTCCACTGAGGAGGTTCCTTTAACTGGCAATAAACTTGGAGCTGAGAACAGCAGGATCGTGCCAGGGGAAATGAGTAATAGTGAGGAAGATGGGGACAGGAGTGCAGAGCTGACAAAAGCTAAGGTGCAGGATGAGCTCGCTATGACAAGTCCATGGGGGATTGTAATTAAAGATCAAGGCAGACATTTGGAATAGAATCAAGAAGAGGATAGTGTGTCCGATGAAAACAGCAAAGCAATGGGGTTAGTCCTTCAGAAGCTCTGCAGTATCACCACTGGCCAGCGATGGCATGCAAAGAATCCAAACAAAATTATGAAAATATGGACAATTTAAGAGAGTGATCATTAAGGCTACAGTGTTTGTAAAATTTGAAGCACATCTCCAAAATGAATATAACGTACAACTACATGGCAATGATCTCTGTAAGTCATTCTAAAAAACTCCATTCCCTTATTTTATTATTTTTACATGGTGATCTCACGGCTCTGTGGACAAGTAAAGTCCTTGAAAAAGAAAAGGCCAGAATACAAAATGTGTTAGGGGACTTGGGGGACATTTAGATCTCTAAATATAAAGATTGTTATCACTTTATGAGCAAGTTAATTACATACCACGTAGTTTGCTACCCAGCAAGGACTGTAAACAGAGCTAGACTGGCTTTGACAAATACTAGCTGGGTTACCTTGAGTAAGCTGTTGAAACTTTCTGAGCCACTGTTTTCTCATCTGTAAAATGGAGATAATAATCCCTACCTTGCAGAACTCTTGTAAGAATTAAATGAGATAATGCATGTAAAGTACCCAGAAAAATGCCTGGAACATCTGCCCCTATAACAGATACTAGTTATGATAATGATTATGAAGATGAGGATGTTACTTAAAATATTGCGAACATTTAAATTTCTCCTTCCTTCCTTCTCCCTTTCAGTTACCCTAAAAGGAAACATCATTCCGATGTCTCCCCTCCTCCTCCCAAATCTCTGAGAAATGGAAAGAACTAGGGAAAAGCCTCACATTTCTCACTGACTGAGCATATTTCCTTAGAGCTTCTCACTTCTGTCAGCCTCACTGGTGCCTCTTCTCTCATGCAGGGAGACCAGGGCCCCAGCAGGGCTAGAGCCGCACTGCCTGACCAGTCCAAATCACTCCATCACCTACTCCTTCAGCACACACTAAATAAGGCTCCCCGGCCCTGCCCCCACTGCACTAGCAAAGCCAAAAGCTACCAAGGAGCACGCAACCAGGAGAGAAACACTCCCGTGTGGTACAGAGCACAAAAGAGCAACAGCTGAGAGACTCCCAAATCTTTCCTATTTGACAAGAGTGCAGATTAAAACATTAACCTCCTTACCTATCATCTCCCAAGAAAGGGCTTCTGAAGTCTTTTGCATTCTAATTCTATTTTCAATCTATATAAAATCTGGACTCTCCCACCGAGTCTAGAGCCTTTGGATCCTTGGAAGTAACCAGCTATGAGACTTCAGGCAAAACACTTATTTCTCTGGGCCTTGGATACCCCCTCTAGAAAATAAGGATGTTGTACTCAGTAAGTAAACCTCAAGGTTCTTTTCAGAAATAACAACCTATAGGTCTTCAAACACCAGTTTTAATATTAAATCAATAAAGCAGAAAGAGATGGATGGATGGATAGATGTTTAGATAATGATCAATAGATAACAGATATACAATGAGAGCATGTTTTTATTGGGAAAGTCATAATAATTGAGTATGACTCAATGAATTAGTCCTACTGGGGAATTACATCCTGGGCCTGAATTATCTTAATAACTTGATCCTTATTTTTTAAGCCTCCCCTGCCCCCCGCCCCCCCCCCCCCGCCAAGTTTCACCAACTACTACTATCTTCATAATAAAGAAAGAGCTTCCGTAAACCAGCACAGGCTCTACCAACAAGGTTTGTTGTTAATGAACAGAAAGAGAGAGAAGGAAAAGAAACAATGACAATGAGTCTACACGGGGGTCGAGTGCATTACTCTGTCTCTCTCCTTTCTGAGCTAACCAAATCCACAGGCTGCAAATGGGAGCCACTAGGGTCTGATATGGACACGGAGGGTTTTTCCAAGTCATTATTTCTATCTGGCTTCTTATATTCTCGATCAACAGAACTAGGGGAAATAATAATGCCGTTTATTGAACACTTAACTATGTGCCAGCCACTATGCATTGCTATTTGTACATATAATTGCATTTGATAATCAAAACTTTACAGAGATAAGTTAAGTTACTAGTCAAAGACCACAGCTAATAAATGGCAGAGTAAGGATTCGAACCCAGGCTTGCCTGATTCCCAGACTGGTGCTTTTAACCACAGGGAGGAAGCCTTTCTTTTTGTTCCCATCGTGTGGCCACTATGTGGCTAGACAGATCATCCCGCTTACTGGATGTGGTAGAAGCAAGAGGCAGAACACACATGTGGCCCTTGCCTGCCTGACATATTTCCCAGCACATTTCCATAGTGCAAATAATAATGGTAACTACTGCAAGGACTACTACTGTTACAGCTACTACCACTACCACTTAATGAGACTTATGTTTTGTCACATACTGTGCTCAGTTTATGTAAGAATTATCTTCCTCATCTTACAGATGAGAAAACTTAAAATTCAGAGAAGCCAATAATTCAGATCACTCTAACTTATAAAGTAGAGACCCCAAAACACATTATGGAAGATTTGGATGCTGGAATCAAGACCACGTTAATTAAATTAACATATGAGACTAACTCACTTGTGCACGGCCCCTACTCTTTTAAAGCCAAAAAACAAAACAAAACAAAACAAAAGAACAAAAAAAACGTAGCTTCTTTAACAGCCCTTTCAAAAAAAAAAAAGACTAGATAATGTTCAGCAGCAATGAGATAAGACACTATGATCTGGCAAAAGGAAGTGGGTCAGTGCCAAGGTGAAGAGTGTTTAATCGCAGGGCAGTTGTGGAGGTGCCTTACATAAGCCATGTTCAATCCACACGAAAATGCAAATAGGCAGGAATGTCAAAAGGAGTCAAAAGGAGAAAAGTCAAAAGGAGAAATTGCCAACAATCTGCTTCCTGTTAGGTTGTATCAACAAAGAAGAGCATGTTAAGATGTTGAAAACTTTTTCTTATTTTGTCTGATGCTAAAATCTAGGGAGACTTAACTGTGGCCATACTTTCTTTCAAGAAATCCACAGATGTGCTTTATAGAAGACAATGTATATACAAAAAAAATTTTTTTAATTAAAGAATAATTTCACAACAGTCTTCAAAGTCTATGAGGATCTCACAAAATATATCCTTTGCCTATGTAATATCCTTATTTCCCACCATGTCCTCTAAATGGTACCCATATATGATTCATAGAACCCAAACAGGCATATTTTACCACCTCCATGCTGTTTTCAAGATGTTCCCATTCTAGGATGATCTTTCTCTTTCCCGATTTGTTGAATCTGTGCATACTTCAAGAACACTCTCAAATACCCCTCCTCTATAACTTCTTTTCAGACATACTCAAGAAAATATGAGCAGCTTAGAGCTTCCTTTATTATTGTGGAACCTACATACAAAAAGTTAACAAAGCATTTATGTACATTCTTCCAAATACTTTGAAAGCAAAGACTTCTGTAACTATCACCCAGATCAAAAAATAGCATAACTGCCCCAAAATGCCCCTGTGTGCCCTTCCCTTGTTCTAATCTTCTCCTTCACCAATGGAGGAAACCACCAGCCTGTGAGAGTTATAATAATCATTTCTTTCTTTTTCCTTGTAATTTTCACATGACACATCCATAAATAGTATGTTTAGTTGTTTGTTTTATAACATTACATGAATAGAATCGTACTGTATGTATTATTTCACCTCTTGCTTCTTTTACTCTATAACACACTTCTGAGATTTGGCCATGTTGTTGGGTGTACCTGTAGTTCATTTACCTTAATTGCTATACACTGTTCCATTCTATGATTATACTCCAACTCCTTTATCTATATTACAATGTAGATAAGGCCTTTGGGTTGACTCCAATTTGAGGCTATTCTGCCATGTCAATTCTTGTAAAGAACCCTGGTACAATAATGCATGAAGTTCTCTACCATTCAAATTTAATAGATAATGCCAAACCATTTTTCCAAATTGGGCCAATTATACTTCCACGAGCAGTGCAGAAGTATTGTTCTTATTCTACATTCTCAGGAACATTCAGTATTGTCAAGTTTAAACAATGTTTTAACCAATCAATTGAGTAAATAGTGATAACTTACAGTGCTTTTAATTTGTATTCCTTTGCTTCATAATGAGATCGAACATCTTTTCATATGTTTATTGGCCATTTAGATATCCTTTTCCAGGAAAGGCCTACTTGTCCATTTTACTATTGAATTATCTTTTTTCTTATTTATATAAGAATGTCAATTTCTATATAAATTATGGATACTTTATATGGATGTAAATGGATATAAGTTAGGGACACTATCCTGTATATATTCTGGATGTATATTTCCTTATAAAATCTAATATGGTAGCCAGTAGCCACATTTGGCTATTGAGCCTTTGAAATGTGGCTAGTGAAAGTAAAGAATTGCTTTTTAAATTAAATTTAATTTAATTAAAGTAGCCACATGGGGCTACTGACTACCATATTGGACAGTACAATACTAAATATGAGTTTTTGTCAGTTATTATAACTTATAAATTGTTTTCCCACTCTGTGATCTGTCTTTTCATTACCTTTATGGGGTAATTTGATAAACAAAAGATTTTAAATTTAATATAGTTGAATGTATCAAACTTGTCCTCTATTATTCAAAATATTTTTCTTCACATAAAAAATATTTTCCTGCTCCAAGTTCATGAAGTATTCCTCTAGCTTCTATGAGTGTTCTTACCTTTCACATTTGTATCTCAAATCCACCTATAGTTGATTTTTATATATGCTGTGAAGTGAGACATGTATTTCTTTTTTTATACAGATACTTAATTTTTTTGGTACTAATTAGTAAAAAGTCTATCTTTTCCCAACCAATCTGCCATGCAATTATATCATTTATCAAGTGTCTATGAAAGCAAGCCACTGTTTCAGAAACTTTTTATTCCATTCCATTGATATATTTGTATATTCTTGCAAATATATTACACTATTAAGCTTTAAAACAAGTCTTGACAGCTAGTAGAGAGTTTATCCCACCTTGATCTTTCTTTTCAAGAGTGTCTTGACTATCTCTAGCTGTTTGCAATTTCAAGTTAATTTTAGAATCTGTTTGTTAAATTCTCCAAAAATAAAATGTACTGCATTTTGATTTGGATTAAATTAAATCTTATATCATTTGGGGCTGAGTTAATAGTTTTAAAATGCTGTCTTCTAATATGTAAATATAATATTTCTTTTCCTCTGTTTATAATGTTTCATAAAAAAAAACACAAACCAAAAAACTAAACAAAATCTAAGAATTATCATCCTTTTTTCTTTTTATTCTCTGGAAGAGTTTGTATGAAAGTAAAACTTTTCCTCATTTAATGGTTGACAACACTTGCCACTGAAGGCAACTAAGCCTGGCACCTATCTTTAGCAAGATTTCCTTTACTGTCAATCAAATATTTTAATGATCATAATCTGTGAGTTTTCTATTTATCTGTGAATTAGTATCAGTGAGTTATACCTTCTCTAATAATTTTTCTACTTCAATTAAATTTTCAAATTCATCAGCATAAAATTTTTATAATTTCTTACCTTTTTCTTTCATGTAGCATTTCTAGTGCTACCCTTTTTATCTCTTAGATCATTTGTACCTTATATCAGTTTTTGTTGACCAGCCTTGCCAGAGGTTTATAAATGTATAAATTTTTTTCAAAAAAACTTTATGTTTTATGAATACTTTATAACATATATCATCAATTTCTTTCATTTCTACACTTGTCTTATTTCCTTCTTTTTGGACTTTTTTAGATTATTTTATTCCTCTTCTAACTTCATGAGACAGATGTCCAGTTTATTTTTCAGTCTGTCTTTTTTAAATATAAGCTATAAAGACCATAAATTTCCCTGTAAGGATTGTTTTATCTGCATCCTACATATAATGATATGTAGCATTTTAGTTATTGCTCAATTACAGTAGTTTCTAGAAACTACTAGTAGTTATAATAGTTTCTAAACTCCTATTATGATTTGTTTTTTAACACGAGTTATTTATCCCAAACATGAGATTTTCTAATTGTTCTTTTGTTTTTTATTTCTAGCTAAACTTCACCATGATAAGAACAAGGTCTTTCTGACCTTGATTCCAGTCCTCTGAAATTCACTGAGATGTGATTTAAGTTCTGATAAATAGTCAATTTTACAAATGTTTCATATATGCTTGAAAAAAATATATTTGGTAGCTTTTAACTATAATGTTCTGTACATATCTGTTATGTCAAGTTTGTTGATCATATGAGTTACATCTTCTATATCCACAGTGATATTTTGTCAGCCTGTTCTATCATCAAGAGAAATATTTTTAAAAATCACCTATCATAACTGTGAATATTTTTATTTCTCCTTATGCAACTGTTAATTTAGATATTATATATTTTGAAGTTTGCTACTAGGTTCATATAATCTAAAATGTTTATAATCTAAAATATTTAATCAATTGAAGTGACCCATCTATTTTAAGTCTATTTTCAATACTAATATAGTTACATAGGCCTTATTTTATCAAATGTTTACACGGTATATGTTTTTCCAACTTTTTATATTCACTCTTTCAATATCCTTATATTTTAGCTATGTCACTTATAAACAGCATATCATTAGATTTTTTTAATCCAATCTGATAATTATTTTTTTAATTAGAGCATTTTTAGTTACTGTAATTATTGGGCTTAAATGTATCATCTTATTTTGTGTTTTCTATTTGTTCTACCTCTCCTCTGTTTCTTTCTTTTTCACTCACTTTCCTTCTTTGCCTACTTTTGGATGATTGAATTTTTTTCATTTTTATTTCCAATCTGGTAATTGTAAATTATATACTTGGTTTCTATTGTTTTAGTAATTATCTTAAAAATTAAAATATGTCTACTTAATTTACCAACATTTAAAGTCAATATCACTACCCTTGTTTCAAAAACACAAGTGTATTAGGATATTTTAGACCCATAACCTCTCTGCTTAATTTATGCATATATTTTTATTGTCATATACTTTTCCCATTTTTAATTTTATCACTTTTAGTCATTTTTGTTACTGCTGTAATGGCTAATAATCATTTAGGGTCACTCACATATTCACGACTTCACTTGCTCTTCACTCCACTTCCATCTCAGACATTCATCTTTAGCTTACGCTCATTCTGCCTACAGGGTAACCATTAGAGTATCCTGTAGTGAAGCTTTGCTAGTGATGACAATTCTAGTTTTTATTTTTCTTAATTTTTTAAACTTTTACTTCATTCTTTTTTTTTATTCTTATTTCGGCATATTGTGGGGGTACAAAAGTTTAGGTTACATATATTGCCCTTGCCCCCCGCACCCCCCCACCCTACCCCCCGAGTCAGAGCTTCAAATGTGTCCATTCTTAAAAGACATTTTCACTGGTATAGAATTCTAAAGTGCCAGTTATTTTCTTTCAGAACATAAAGTTGCTACTATTTTCTAGCTTCTATTCTTGCTACTGAGAAGTCAGGAGTTAGTCTGCCTGTCATTTCTTTACAATAATCATTCATTATTCTATAACTTCTTTTAGGATATTCTCCATTTAGTTGATTCTCTGCTGTAATATTATGATATAATTTTAAGGCAGAATCAATCCTGAGGTATAGATTTAAAATACATTTATTTGTGTTTCTGAGTAGTTATTAGGCCTTTTTGAATCTATAGATTTGATTTTTTCTTCTTATAGATCTGTTCATTTATAAATATATAGGTATGTAGAGGTCATGTTTTTAAGTTTCTACAAATTCAAAATTGTTACATATTTCTGACAAATTAAACTTTTTATTATTAAGATGTGATCATGGAAAATTCTATGGCATTATTTCTTCAAATATATTGTTTCTGCCTATTTTCTCTTACCACTCTTAAAACTCTGATTATATGCATGGAAGACAGTGGGGAACGTCTCTCTCTGCCGCCTTCTAAGTAATTCTTCAGACCCATCTTCCAGTCTACTAAATCTCTCTTCAGCTATATACAAATCAGCTGCTAAATCAGTCATATGAGCTTTTACTTTATTTTATTTTTTATCCCTAGAAGTTCTACTTGGTTCTTTTATAAGTTTCCTAAAATACTTTTTATACTTTCCTGTTTCCTGGAGATATTTTTAAGCTTCCCTTTTATTTCTTTAAATGTGCTAAATATAGTTGTTTCATAATATATGCCCAATAATTCCAAAGTCTGAAGAATTTGCTGATGTTTCTGCACTCTGTTGTTTCTTCAGGTTCTTGCTGGTTTTGTTATGTTATCTAATTATCTTTGACTACACTGCTCACCATGCTTGAAAATGAAGGGATGGGGAGGTGGTTCCCAGCAGTCTAGGATGAAGGTCTTTTCCACTAAAGAAGTTTTGCATTTGCTTCTGCCAGGTGCTTAAAAGTACTACTAACTCAGAACCATCTCAAACTAAATTCGTTGCTGGAGCATGCTTGGCCAGTCACTTATGCCAATACAGGTTGCAAGTATTCTGAGGCTCTGAGAGCCAGTGTGGTTGCAACTTCTCAGGGATAGGTTCTCTTTCATTTCCCCAGCCCCATTCCCCTTCTGCTCAGTCTCAAGGCAGCTCTCCATAGAACTGCCTGAGGATGTGATCACAGGTTATTTCTGGTTCAGATATTCCAACTTAACATACGAGAGTTTCCCTAGGCTCCCCACTTGAGTTGAGTTCCAAGCTTTGTCTCTGCCCTCTTCTGCCAGGTCATCAAAACTGCAGCTTAATTTCCAGTACCAGCAAATACCATTGGGCAAATGGAGCACCCAGTGCCTTTCTTGGATTTCACCCTCACAATTCCTCATCTTCTTACAGCAATTTGATGCTTTTAGACAATATCCCTTTATCCAGCATGTTTTTAGTACAGGGTTGTGCTAAATAGGCACAGTGCCATATTCTCAGAAATGAATATTTTATACTTCTGTCACTTAACATATTCCATCCTGTACCTGGGACCCTGACTACAAACAAATCCACAGGCATTTAGGGACTCACCTCCTGTCCTCCAGTGTCCAAGCTTAAAGTACACTGACCACTAAAAAGCAATTCTTGTACCACTCTCCTCCCATCTCCTTATTTTTCAATTGATTGCTATATTCAATCAATTCTAAGGACAACTTTTTGAGTCTCAGGAACCACAAGGTTGTGAAGAGACAATTACTCACTTGACATAGAGATGGATGGTTATATCCTAGGAAATGTGTAGTTTTCACATGGCCTGTTGTAGGTAGTGTATGTGTGCTTATATGTTTGTGTGTGTGTGAGAGAGAGAGAATATGTGTGTTTAAAATTTAGTCTGGATAGACGACGTATCAGATATTAAACTGATAAAAACAGATACTACACTTGATCTTAGCCAAAAGGCCGAGAAATGATTCCATTTTGTTGTACACGGGGCTTCATGTCTTGATGTCTTATGTGAATGAGCATGATAATAATGACTTTCTTATCTGGACAATCAGAATAAACTGTTCTAAAAATGTCATTGTCAAAATGTGTATACAGCCCAAGAAGCCAGTACAATAGTGAATAGGATTAATTTGTATCATGGTAATTTGTAATTTTAAATAATGCACATTTTCTATGTATAATTCAGACACTACGTGCATTACTCTTATTGAGAATAATGTTTGCAATAGATCTATCTCTGTGAAGATATAGCATACCATGTTACTTGGCCATTAGTTAACTATGCAAGTTACTTAATATCTTCTGGTGTCAGATACTTCTTTTGTAAAACAAATGACATACACATGAAACTGTGTTAAGATTCTTCCCAGCCTCACATTTCTTCCAAGGATTTATCTATAACAACCATGCACTCTAAATGGAAAACCGTTTAGATATAAGAAGCTTTTTGCATAAACTAGTTATGTGCAACAATACAAAAGAATCTCAAAGACAAGACGCTAAGCAAAAGCTTTCAGACACAAGACTACTACTGCTTGGTTCACTTTATATGAAGTTCAAGAACAGGTAAAACTTCTCTAAGGTTGATAGAAGTCTGAATAATGGTTATATCATAACAGGCGGTGTTACTGACTGGAAAGGGGCATGAGAGAACTCTCTGGATTGTTGGAAGTGTTCTATATCTTTATCTGTGTGGTAGTTATGTAAGTGTATACATACATAAAAATTCATCCAGCTGTACACTTCAGATGTGTGCACTTTGCTATGTGTATGTTGGTACCTCATTTGAAAAAATAAAAGGGTATAAGCAAGGACTAAACAAATGGAAAACTGTAGATTTAATTATTTCAATGTTCCTTAAAATTCAGGATGAAACACTTCACCCTTTTCTTAAAAAGAGTGCACATGAATGGCATTTTACTTATTACTGCCTATGAATTCGTTAGTGGAAAATGTGTATAACATTTTAAAATAATAAAACTGCATTTTTTATTATTAAAAAATACTAATTTAGCTTTTCTCCAGGTCAGAATGACATCCTCACCCATCCTACCCCTCATGCTCTAGTTATTTTGAACTCATGACATTCTACACTGTATAAATTTTCCTAAACATCACAGGAATATCTATACTGTTTAAATTATTCTGGAAGCTAAGCCTTCTAGTTCTCCAGCAATCTCTCTCATCTAAGAAAAAAATGAGAAAACCACGCATAAATATTCCAAAGAATTCCATATTTGAAAAAAAACTTATAGTGCTCAGCTATAATAGGAAATCCTGGAAGCTGTTGTTAGACATGCATACCATCTTGAGACAGTTTAGACTGGTGACAACTGCCAGCATTGTCACTGCGTGCATCATGCTAAGAGGATGTAATTAGTTTTATGTCACCAGATAACCATAACAATTAATGAGTAGATACTAACATTATCCCCACTTTACAGATGAGAAAACTAAAGATTAGAAGAGTTTTAAAAAAAATCCACCCAAGTTGATAGAGCTAGCAAATTGAGATAGCAGATTTAAGCTCAATAAGCTTGACCCCAAAGCAACAATTCTTAACTATCACACTCTAAAGTTCTTCCTTATAATGAATTGAACTCTGTCCCCCTCTACTTTGCACCTAGTTCTGATCCTTGAAGAAACAAAGAACAATGCTAATCCCCTTCCTTGTGACAGTATTTCAAGTATCTTATCCTGCCCTGAATTTCTCTACTACAAGTTAAATTACACTACTTCCTTCATCAGTTTTTCCTAGTACTTATTTCAAGTCATCTCCACTTGCTCAAGACTTCTCACAAGATGCACACCAGTGTGTTCAGTGATTGCCTAGAACTGAAGAAGGTACATTCCCAAGTAGTCTGATAAGTGCACAACACAAAGCACACTGTTAAACTGCTCCAGAAGAGAAGGACCACTTTACTGGAATCTAGAAATCTTGGTAAGTCATGCAAGTGGCAAGAAGGAGCCCTGCAATTGCGTGGACACACCACACCTAGCATAAATGGCTACTGGCTCATACGCCATAGCTCGGGCAGGCTCCCCCAAAATAACACAATATACTTCCTTCTCTCCTCTGCCTTCCTAAGGCTCATCAAACCCAGTCATCCTCGGACAGCACAAAGGGCAAAATTTTGGAGCTCCAAATTCCATAGCCCAGAAAGGCTGTGTGTGTTACAGAGGGCTTCATTTAAACTTGACTTGTTGACTTACTACTTCTTACGTGTGTAGAAGTCTGTATGAGAACCCAGGACTGTCTGTGAGAACAACAGAAGTCAATGAAGATGAAGACTATCATTCATGAGACCTTGTCTTTGATAAGGACTGCCTGGATTCAACACAGGGCGGTCAAAATCTATTGTTCATGTTGAAATGGTTGGCGATAACAGCATCCTCAGGTTAGCGCCACCAGATATGTGCCACATGTCCTTATGATATAGAGCCCAAATGTAGGGAGAGGGTGGAAAATAATGGGCTTTGTTCTTAAGTCCAGTAAAACTTTCTGATCAGGCTTATCAAAGTGTAAAGGAGAGATATCAACTGGACATATCATAACAGACAGGGGCACCGTGTGGTCTGGTGGACTGGGAAAGCACATTGCATTCAGCAGCCTGACACCTGACACGTTACTTGTCCTTAAATTGGGACGGACACTAGAAAGACTCAGGAAGAGGAGAAGAAACGGCCTTAAGGTACGGAGGAATACCAATGAGTAATAACAATAAATGTGACAAGGAAGCAAATGGGAGAGAGAAAAGGATGCGGCACATAAGAGACCAACTGATGGCAGCTGTTCCAATTTATATAAATATCAGAAAAGAGAAAAAGTACTTGAATTAGAAAATATCGACCATCATTGTAAAAAGCTCTGGTTTCTAAAGACAGATTGATCATCAGAGATTATTGAACAACAAAGAAGTGCTACTCCCATATTTTTAGAAACAATCTCCAATTAAGCCAACAAAAACTTTTCCTCCTAAGAAAATCAAGAGCAGAAGCCACTTGTACTATATTGCAGGAATAGGTTTGACTGTTCAAAAGTTCAAATAACTGAGATTTTCTTATAAAATTTACACTTAGCCAAACAGCTTCTAAACCTGGTGATTCCATTACTGACAAATATAATAATGCTCCTGGGGCTCAGATCCTATTACTATTAAACATTTATTAAGTGTCCCTGGCGTGCTGAACGCTGCACATTATAGATGGATGAATATGTGCTATGCCCTCCCTTGAGGAGCTTAGAGTCTTATAAACTGACAGGACACAAACATAAACTCCCCCAAATTCCTTCCAGAGTATATTTTACAAGAATCAGCATCTTCATAATGCTTTGGCATGAGGTGCAGTGATGAAAATTGAACTGGGCTTATTTGAAGAATATGGAAAACACACAGGCATGATTACCCCAGCCATATGCAGCCTTCTTGCCCCTTTCTCTCTGGTCCCAGAGAACGTGTGGCCCCTCCTGTCCATCGCTAATCCCCTGACCAAAGTCCTCCCTCTTCTCTTCTCTCTACCACTGCTCTAGCTCAGGGCTTTTTGCCTTTTCTGGCCACGATTATTGCAAGGGCCTCTGAATGAGCTCTGCCACCAGTTCGCGCTGCTCTGAGCAACACTTCTGCACACTGTTTCCCAGGAAATTTTTTTTGTATAAAATGTAAATCTCACAGTGTCACTCCTCTGTTTAAAGATTCTTTAGCAGATTCCTGCAGCTCTGAGGATATAGTTGAAATTAATCCCCTTCAGCATGACATAAAATGATCTTTGTGGTTTGCATCTTTCATAGATTTTTACTTTCCTCTCATATTCCTCAGATACCCGTTTACACCGAACCTATTGCCCTTTACTTGCAGGTTTCCAAATTTGTCACACTTGCTCACGTCTCCATGCATTAACTCTCATGTTGAAGGGTGCCTGGGACACCCTTCCCTTCTCTCCTTATGTAGCCATCAAACCCAGTTTAAGCATCACCTTCAATTAAAAGACATTTCCTAGACCTTCCCGAGTTTCCCTGGACCACCCGCTCCCCGGGCCTTTTCTGTTCTCCTGCGAGACCCTACAGATACGTCTACTGTGACACTTGGAACCCTGTTGGCTCTTGTCCGTCTCCTTCGCTAGAAACATGAACTCCTCTGGAAAGTGACTGTATCCTATTCATTTTTGTGTCTCTAGCATTCAGCACAGAACTTGAGGAAAAAAGTAATGGATAATTAGCATAAAGCAGAATAAGGCAATATGTTTGAATACAGGAATGAATGAATGAAGGAATGGCCACATAGGTGGTTCAGCCTGAGGGGACTGCACTATAGGATTGGATATCAGAGTCTGGACATCGATGCCTTGCTAGAAGTCGGGGTGACGCAGGGCAGAAAGCGCTGGCCAGGGACAGCAAGCGAGCCTCAGAAGTGTGCTCTGATCTCAGGACCTGGCAAGCGGGAACCAACCCCCACCACCTTGCAGTTTGTGTCAATATTTATTATTCTTTACACAGTTCTTCTGGCTACCTGCTCACCCAAGGCAATAAATCAAAATCATATCTTCTGTCTTTCTGGTGGGTCCCTTGTCTCCCACGGCTTTGAAAGAAGATGATTTCTTCTCCCTCCCTTTGTCACGAATCCTAATCGAGACCTCAGGCCCTCCCTCCACCCCAACACACACGCAGCCACCCTCAACATGACAGGGTGGCATGAGAGGTTTCACACGGGGCGCCATGGTCTGGCCCTTGCAGGAGGAGGGGCTGAGGCCCAGACACACGGACGAAGGTGGTCAAGTACCTGTTCACTTCAGGGCTCTTTGATTCTCCGCCTTCTCTCTCTTTTTCCATCCCTCACACTATTTCTTCCAGGAAGAAAGCTTTTAGCTGGGAAGTGGCAGGCTTGACTGCCCATGTCACCAGTACAGTGAAGCTCGGCCGCGCAGGGCGGGGAGGCAGGGACGAAAGCAGAGGCCGACCCTCGGGGCCAGGGAGTGAATGACTAGCCAGCAGGAATTAACCAAGCCCCCCGGAACCCCACACAGGGAGGGGCCGCCACCCCGAAAGGGGGCTCTGCTGTGGACGGCTCCTCCGTGCCTCCCGCCCCAGGAAGCAAGGGCTGCTCATTAAGATGGAGCTGATGCCGCAGCTCTTCCATCATGGGCTGACATTCACTCTGCGTGCAATTTACCAACTGTATGCAGTGAATAATAACCAACTGGGGTCTCTTGCCACTCACAGAGAAACAGGAGAAAGAGAAAAGCAAAGGAGAGGGGAAACACAGAGGTCAAGGAAGAAGAAAGGAGGAAATGAGTGATACGCCAAGTGAGAGGGGAAAGTGAATTACTTTTCGAATGTTTAGCATTTAAAGGAAATGATGCATGAACAATTCTGAGAGGAATGAACACTCCTATAGAAGCTCTATATTTCAGATGATTGGCATGAAACCACCATTAAGGGTTCAGAGAGCATATCAGGTCTAAAGGAGCAACAGGCTGGCCTGGGCCTCCTGCTCAGATCTCCATACTTGTGGGAATGGGATGAGGACGGGGCCTAGATCCGAATGAATCAGAACTGACCTCCCCTCAAGAGTCAAGGCAACTGCAGTGCAGAAGGAGTGCAGCCTTAGGATTTGGGGGTGCTGGGGTCAAATGACTTTTTTGAGTATGACTTGGTCTCTAAGAGTCTCAGTTTCTGCATCTGTAAAATGGGGATGCATTCAATATCCTTCACAGATTTGTCAGAGAGGAGTGAATGCACATGCATTTTGTGAAACGCAACCTCAGGGTCAGCTTTTGGTGCTTCCCAACAGGGGAAGACAAGAGGCAGAAGAGTAGGAGGGGTGGGGGTGTGCCTTACACATCCCTGGGCCCTGCTCGAGGTCTCTGCTCAGAAGGGCCTGACAGCTAGAATTGTAGCTGCGGGCCCCAGTGAGTTTGATAACACATTGCCTCACTCCTCAATTCTCCTGCCAGAGAAAAATGACTGAGTTCTCCAAACATGCCCTCGGCCTTCCACCTGAGCAGAGAGTAACAGTGGCCGTGGAGAGCTTAAATCCCGGGTGAAAAGGACGCACATTCAATACGCAGGGTCCACACAGCCTGAGGGAGGATCCCACATAGATCTTTAGTGCTGCGGGAGCCACGTTTACCACGTCTCCTTTTCTATTCTGAAGCAAAAGTCCCACGAAAGCACAGGAAGAAATCAGCACAAAAACTTGCTTTTAAAGGCTAGAATTTTCTATTCAATACCCCGATGCCCTCCCTATGTCAGCCCTGCCCACACACAACCCAAGACACACACGGAACGGCTGAGGTGAAACGGGTGACAGAGGGGGTTTGTAGGTGCTGACTGACACAACAGGGCCTCCGGAAACTTCGGAACAGTGTCCCCCCTTTGAGAACCAGCTATCCCAGGAAGGGGTTAAAACGGTGGCACTGGTGGGGGGGAAGGTATTTTAAAGGGCACTGGGCTGCTGTCTGTGAGGCACTGGTGAGTCACTTCATTCCTGTGGGCCTCTGGTTCAACATCTGAAAACTGAACAGTTAGAAACTCTCTGCCGGTCTGCAATACGTCACAGGCAGGTGAGTGCTGTCTGGCCTTCACTGAGGTGCTGCTGTTGTGATTTAATGTGAGTATGAAATGCCAGGCTGGGCACACACTCCAACTGTCCACTATCGCCTAGTGCCTGACACTCAGGGACCTCAGGGACTTCAGGCATTTCGATCACCTGCTTGTCCCAGGGCCATTGGTGATGGCCACTTCCTCACTGTGTGATCTGAAACAAGTCACTTTATCTCTGCAAAGATCAGGCTCCTCATCTATAAAATAGAGGTAATGATAGTATCTACCTCAAAGGGTAGTTATGAGGATTAAATGAGTTAACTCATGCAAATGCTTAGAACAGTGCCTGGCACATAGAACAGCACCTGCTACTTAATAATAATTCATCTTGGATTGTAGATGCAGAGGATCCTCCTTCCATTCATTTAGCTTCCCACGGAAGAAAAACCCACTTCAGTGCAGCTCTTGACCACAGACCCTGAGCAAGTGGTTGGGCTCTCACCAGACTCTATGGGACTAATGAATGGAGCAGCCACGTCGATTTCCTCAAATCAATGTCTCCGCTTTTAACTATTGGTTCTCTGCCCACCTGCTCCCCACTCCCTCTTCCCACCTCCAAAGCCAGAAAAGTGCTGAACTTATGAGTTAGAAACACCAGGTTCCAACTTGGACCCTGCACTTAATGCCTGTGAGCTCGGCCTTCTCATCTGCAAAAAGCAAGCAACACCGCAATGAGGCATCATCTCACCCCAGTAAACGTGGCTTCTATCAAGAAGACTGGGAATAACAGATCCTGGTGAGGACGTGGAGAAAAGGGAACCCTTGTACACTGTTGATAGACATGTAAAGTAGTGCAGCCACCGTGGAAAACAGCATGGAGGTTCCTCTGAAAACTAAAAATAGATCTACTATTTGATCCAGCAACCCCACTACTAGGTATTTATTTAAAAGCAAGGAAATCAATACATCAAAGAGTTATCTACACTCTCATGTTTATTGCAGTACTATTTGCAGTAGCCAAAAAGTGGAATCAACCTAAGTACCCATTAATGGATGAGTGGCTGAAGAAAATGTGGTATATGTACACAATGGAATATTATTCAGCCATAAAAAAGACTGAAATCCTGTCATTTGCAGCAACATGGATAGAACTGGAGGTCATTAGGTTAACTGAAATAAGCCAAGCACAGAAAGACAAATATCAAATGTTCTCACTCATATGTGGGAGCTAAAAAAGTGTTTCTCATGAAGGTATCTCCATGGTGGTTACCTCCACTACTGGCAAGGTCATGGAGGATGAATATAGGGTGATTAATGGGTACAATAATACAGTTGGATAGAAGCAATAATAGCTAGTGCTCAATAATTCATCAAGGTGACTACAGTTAACAATAATCCATTGTATGTTTCAAAATAAGTAGAAGAGAATTCAAATGTTCCCAGCATAAAGAAAAGAAAAATGTTTGAGGTGATGGATATCCCAATTACCCTGATTTGATCATTACCCATCGTATGCATGTATCAAATATCACATATACCCTGAAAATATGTACATCTGTTATTATGTGTCAATTTAAAAAGCAGGCCACTATCTCATCTTAGAAGCTGAATTAAGGTAACAAAGTCAAAAGCAACCAAGGTAGCTCCTGGCAGGTGTTAGTCACATAATAGATTCCAATTTGAGTATAAACCACTCGATTTCCTACCTCTCCACGAGCCAGGTTTCAAACCTGCTAGTTGTACCCATCATCCTACCCCTGGCCACAGGCAGGCCAAAACTGTTTGCTGACTTCCCTTTCTATTTTAAGCTGTGCCTCCCAGGACTTCTCCTGGCCATTCTGGGAAAGTCAGGTGTCTTGCAGAAGATGCATTATAGGCTCCCAGCACCTTAGAACAGCACTGTCCAGACAGGTCTTCCCGCAATGATGGAAATTTATATCTGCAGTGTCCAATACAGCAGCTACATGTGGCCACCACCCACTTGAAGTGTGGCTCAGTGACTGAGAGACTGAATTTTTAATTCATTTAATTTTAATTAATTTAAATGTAAATGGCCACACATGACCAGTGGCTAATACATTGGACAGCACAGCCTTAGAGCCACCTGAAGTTGTTGCCAACGTCCAACTCCAGCCATGCTTCCAGGCAAATGGCCACATATGACCAGTGGCTAATGCATTGGACAGCACAGCCTTAGAGCCACCTGAAGTTGTTGCCAACGTCCAACTCCAGCCATGTTTCCAGGCAAGACATCTGAACCTACAAACCACCTGGCTGGCATGTCTATCTGGGCTTTGCTACTCCCATCAAGGCTGTCTTAGCGAAGCAGGAAAATGAGATCCCACAATGGCTACCTCCAATGCCCTTTCAATCACTAAGCAACTAGATTTGCTTTTTAAAATACAGGTAAAGTCAACATGTCCCCTCGGTTCACTGTATTTGGGGAATATAGATAATTTGGACCTATCCTTTTAACAGTCCCCGAGGGGTCCTCCTACAGGGTAGGCTGTGGGGTGCCTTGGCAAAGGGCAGAGCTTTGGGGCCAGTAATTAAAAGCCTGTGCAAGAGAAGATGAGGGACGAGAGGCTCGAGGGCCTTTCTGAAAATGAGATCCCTGGCACTTCCGTTCCACTCAGTCAAAAATTCCACAAGAATACCTTACTTCACAATATCTTCTGCATTAATCTTGCCAAGATCAGATTCCAAGAAGCAATAAAGAATATTAAGTTAACTTTCATTTTAAATCAGGAAGTTTGATAGGTTTGAAATCATAAACAAATTATCACACTTTGTCAAACTGAGATTGGCCCTGAGAGAGAAGACTCATCTCCCGGTCAGGAAGGTGGGGGCCTTGCGTAGTCTCGTGGCTTTCATTCCCGGTGTTAAACGTGTTGTGTGAATTGTTCTCAGCCAATTGTCCTAGACAAAAACAAGACAACATGGAACACCTTGGCGCAAGTAAGAAAAATTTGGGGGGATGGAAGGGAAAACTCATCTACTCATTTCATAAATATTTATTGAATCTTTACTACGTCCCAGATGACAATGGGGCTCAACATTCAGCTAGAGACAAAACTATAACAAATAATCTTCACGTGTAAGGTGCATGGTACCCACTAGAAGTCTGGGAACACAGAATAGAGCAATACCTGGCACCAGGAAATGTCGAGAAGGCTTTACCAAGAGGTATCATTTGAGCTGGGACTTGGAGAACAAATAGAAATATGCCAGGCAAAGGTGGGAAAGAGAAAGCTACATTTCAGGAAAAGAACATGGGAAGAGGGCAAAGCACAGAGGAAGAAATGAGCATTGTACGCTAGAGGGCAAGTCCAAACACTGGCCCCGTTTTCATCTGCGTCTCTCAGCCCTGCCAGTCTTTGTTGGCTCCTGAGGGCCTCTTCCAAATTCATGCAGCCAGTCCAAGCACATCATGTTCCTCTGGGTCCCATCCCATTACGAGAAGGCTCTGAATAGTGTCCCACTAACCAAATGCCACAACCCTGCTAGTCAAAACTTCTCTTACAAAGCCCCAGCAACCCACCACGTATGTGAACTATGTTTGCTGTTTCCTAGGAAAGACCATACGCTGCTGCAGCAGGTAGCCAGCTGTCTGCACCATGGCGATCCCAAGATTTCAGAGGGAGCTGGAGCTCCTCAGGGTGGGCTGGCTGTATCGTGCTGGGCTACAGTACTTAACAGAGAGAAGAGACACTAAATGACAGTTAATTTAATGAGAGGAATGTCAGGAGGCTAAAAGCGGCCATAAAGTACAGTCCAACAGAGTGACGCACAAGAATAAAAAGGGAACAGCAATGATCAAGGTAAATGTGGACTAGCTGGAAATTTTTCTGGCATGCCATTAGATTCCTAAGATTGAGCTTCTAACCCATGCTTTGGAGACCAAGTTTTAAGAAGGTACATTTACTGCAAAGTACAGAGAGAAGCCAGGACGTTCACAGGATGCTATATAACATCACTGGTAGGTGTATATTCAAACCAGCCTATAATTTTGAGATGAAAAACATTTGTTCCACTATTGTGAGAATATCTCATTTTAAGTGACAATTTCAGAATATGCAAAAGTACCCTTTTCTGCTTTCTTATTATTCTCCCTGCTAGAAAAGTATCAGATTTTTGGTAGAGTTTAGTTTTTTTTTTTTTTCTCCCTATCCTCTGATAAATTAGGTCACCTCACCAGGCTTTTTGGACATGCTGGGTGGATTTTCCCAAATAAAGACATCACAGTGGTCAGCTGGCAATATCAATGAGAGAATTCAGGTCCCTAGAAACTGGAACCAAGTAGGGCAGCATTGTGAAAAAAGCACTGGACTTGCCATCAGACATCCGTCAGATTTAGCTTCCAGCACCAGCTCCAGCCTCTCTCCTTGTGTGAATTTAAAAAGACAAGTCTCTCACCTCCTCTGGACCTTAGTTTTCTAATCTGTAAAAGGGGCCTAGTAATACCCCACAAGTTTCTGTGAAGATTAATAAAATGATATAAGAATTTTAATACAGAACTTGTATTTCCAAAATGAATGACTTCATCAAAATAAGGAAGAGAATTTCTGGAAAAGAATTTCTTAGTCCCTCCCTTCTGTGATCTTTTTTTGGAACAATCAGCTTGAAAGTCAGTTTTCTTTCTCCAGGATCTTTCTCAACCTTTCTACCCACTCAAAACTATCAGCCATCCAACTAACTTACTTTTATCTATTAATATTTCACTTATTTAATACCTCTCTTGTTCTCAAAAGGAATAAAGACTTCTAACCCCAGCGAAGGACAGAGATGCATATGCTTCCAGATCTGTACTCTGGGCAACCCTGAGTTTCCTTTCCTCCACATGCAGATCCCAAAAGCTCTACATTTACCTGCCTAATTTCAATCATTCCATTATATAACCAAACTGCCCCATAAATATGCACATGGACCTGGCCTTCCTTACCTCCAGTCTTCTGAGTTAGAGCATCTATGTTCAGAGTTTGATGTTTAGGGACTTTCTGAATACAGTTAATACTTCACAGTTCTAGGAGTCCCAATCTATGATCCATATAGACAGCAAACAAAGCCAAGTTCAGGATTAAAAACTCCTTCAAATATCCTATTCTGATTATCCCAATGCAACACTCATCCGCATATATTGAATTGTTTGTTTCTCTCACAATATCTCTAAAATTCAGTCTTTTCTAAACTAACATTCCCTAATAAGCACTTTTGGAATGACCCCAACATTTTGGAAACAATGGCCCTATCTGACATGATAGATAGGTAGAGGCCATACAGGGTTTTTTCCCTTAAAGGCTTAATGACAACTCTAAAAACAACAAATACTATGTGATACAGTCTTTTAAGACAGTCTGTCAGTTTAAATTAATTCCCTTGGTTTACAAGTGAAAAATAGCAGTATCCATTTACAAGAAGGTAGGAAGCACCAAAATGAACTCTGTAAAGCTGTTGGCCAAGATCTTGCTTGAAAATTAGGAGCTGATGAAGGGGAAGGTCTGGGAGAGAGTCCATGGCCCCCTATTCTGAGGATTGATGGGAGCTCAGAGACTGAAACACCCAGACCCTCTTCTTGGGGCTACATGAGAATCACCTTGAAGGAGAGCAGCCACGGTGCAGGTGAACTGGCTGGAGCATTTAACTTCCTTTGCCCCGGGAGGAAGAGCACATTCCCACAGAGGAATACACCACAAATCCTTTCAGTCAGTTCAGATTTTCTTCCCTGTGTCTTCCCTAAAGAGCTTATCTCTGAAGAGGCCTCACATGATAAAAAGCCCCCAGAGGAATTTAGTCACAATCCTGAGACTAACAGCCCTTCTCCTCACTGAAAGCAGCGACTGGGAGAACCAGGAAGGTGACGAGTAAGAGGGTGAAGTTAGAAAGAAGGAGAATTGGCGGAACTAAATCTTCCCACTCTGTTGTGCTTCTCACCGAAACATCATTCACTGGTACTTCAGTGTCTCAAGGAGAAGGTTTAAAAGGATAGGATTGAGTTGGGGAAACAAAGGAATGGGATGACATCGCCTTATCCTAGGCCACAACATCAGTCTGTAGGATGTTGTCTGTTGGTCTTCAGCACCAGTCCCACCTCTCTGAGCTCTCTCCTGCACTCCAGGTCTATGACATCTAGATACTACCTTTCCTAGATGCCCTTGCTAGCAAATTTCTGATTAGATCCCAGCTTGAGAGGCACTAGAGTAAGATGGAAAGGCAGAAGAAAAGAGAAGCCATTTTTCCCCAGGCTCACCTGGAGGATGGTACCTGGGTGCTGGCACACGGCAAAGGTGAAGTTTCGCCAGTGACATCAGGCATCTCTTGAGAATTACCTGCTTGCTGCACTGTAGTCCCTCACTTACATTTGTCCTGAACAAAGCTTTCCTATCCTTTACTCCCCTAGCCTTCCAAATGTTTTGTAAGCCTCAAATTCCCTGTATTAAACCACTTCCTATTCAAAATTCCTAAGATGGCTTGTGTGAACCCTGACTAATACATTAATCTGTTCCATACCTCTCAAATTGGAGTATATGTACCAACCCCTGAGGGCACCGGGGATATGTAAAACCATAAGGAACTATGGCACATATTCTTGAGCCATTTTATGCAATATTATCTAATTTTAGGAATTTATTTTTATATTAAAAATAATCATTGAAATATTATGGGGTAAAAGGCACTTTAAAATAAAGTTTTAGGACAAAATACAAAACTTAAGAGAAAATAACTCTTGCAGAAGGACACTTTACATTGCAACCTAAAGGGCATGCTTCCACCCTCCTCTGCAATTGTGAGTATCTAGATGGAAGAGTTAGAGACACATTGCACATCTTTCTGTCTGTTTATCTAAGTTTCTCCTGCATTCCTATTCCTGTAGGGATTGTAGGCGGTACAGCAGTATTGGGTAGACTGAAGCCTGTACATTCTCTGTGAACAGCAAGTCAGGCTTCAGTTAAGCTATTAGAGTGCTGGATCCTTCATGGCAGGGAAGATACCATGTCTAAGCAGCTATGTGCTCAGCACTGTGTGTCTCCAACAGATAGCAGGCACTCAATACATACCTTATTCCCTGAATTGAAGTATCAGTGGATACATTGATAGGTGGATAAGTATTTACCAAGGACAAGTGGTAACATGGAGGTTAAAGTATATGAAACATATATTATTAAATGTGTAACCTTGTCTAAGTTATTTTGGCTCTAAGCCTCACGTTCTGCACTGGAAAAATGAGGATAACAATTGTACTTATTTCGTAGGGTTGTTGGGGTTAGCGTGAAGGTTCGAGAGAGACGGTACAGGTGAAACACCTAGCAAGGTGTTTATCACATAGTAAGCTCCCCTATAAATATTAGCTATTATCATTATTAACTTTCACTGGATTTGAGTAGCCTTAAATATGCTTAGGTTATACACCCATACTGAGTCTAATTCAATCTTTCCTCAGTGGTTCAGAGATCACTAAAGTGCTGCAGCCGGTCATTTTAGACACTGTCTCCAGGTCATTAGCCAGAATGGCAGATCTCAGGGTACCCTGTTGCCTGAGCCCAGGCCCTCATTTACACCAGAAGCTGGCTGGAAAAGCTAGCTGATGTTTTGACCACATGGCAGTATTCCCAACTGAATTGTTATTTGGGTTCAGATTACAAGATTAGCAGAGAGGAGCACATAGTCAATGAAATAATACATT
This sequence comes from Lemur catta, assembly GCF_020740605.2. Lineage (NCBI taxonomy): Eukaryota > Metazoa > Chordata > Mammalia > Primates > Lemuridae > Lemur > Lemur catta. Next base: position 86,815,012 of record NC_059133.1, on the reverse strand, counting down.
TTGACTCTAAAAAAAGAAACTGATACAGCAGCTCATGAAATTTTACTCCTCATATGAAATCCAAAGTGGCAAGAGTGTGAAGCTCATCACAGAGGCTAAAAACTGACTAAAGGCAAATGAACAATTATCAATGATAATGTACATGGGCAGAGGAACGCCTGGTGGGGAGCCTCTGGCACCCATGGTAAGTCCAGTTTTATTTAACATCTTAGTTAATGATCTGGAAGAGAGATAAACAGAAGACTAAAGAGATGCCGACGTGGACATCTGTTGGCTTTGCCTGCCGGGCACCTCATCTCCCACTGGTGGCAACAGCACCCACATTGTGCTTTACAAACAACCCCTCCCCCAGTGGCTAAAATCTCCAGAGGATTATCAGACAAGGCACCCAATCTCCCTTGCAAAGGATGGGCAAGTGATCCACGCTGGGCCAAAATGACACTCTTACCCTGGAATTATAATCTTAAGCAGAGTATCACAAAGATTTTTTTCAATACAAAGACATTGAACCATGAAACATCACTGATTCCAGTAGTGTATCTCTGAGATTCTCCCTGCTACCTAGATCCTTGGAAGCACACTAGCTTTTTCCCTTTCCTTTCCCTTTAAATCTAATATATACCTTTTTTTCCTCCCTGAAATTAGCCAATGTTATTTTCTGTGGGCTGGAAAAAAGAAAAAGCCCAAATAATAGAAATGTAGCTTCTACTTAATCTAGAGTATGCATTCTGTTTATCTGATCCTTCAGCAATTCTCAAAATATTTTTCAGACATTCATGTGAGAAACACCAATATAGATAAAGCAAGCTATTTAAAAATCAGTGTTTAGACTCAACTTGAAAACAATTCATCTTGACTTTTTTTCTGGAAAAAAGAAATGTATTCCGATATTCACACAAGAGAAGAAAAATTACCTAACCTTGGAACTAAGGTGAAGGCAGAGAATCGGACAAGAGATTGCAATAAGATGAGGTACTTTTAAATGCCATTAAAGTTCCATATTGCATGAAGTACAACACATCAGACATTAGCAAAGTACAACCATGGTAAGTGACCTCTATGGTACATTGTCTGAATTATTAGGTACATATTTTCTTTAAAGAGAGAGAGTAGGCAGAGAATAAATCCAAGGGATTTTAAAGAAGCATAATAAAAATGCATCAGGTTACCCAGGAATAAAAGCTTAAGAGACACTGGCTGTGTTTTGTAACAGCTCTGCTCTCCTGGCTGGACAGCATGGAAGGAGGCCGCCATCTTTGCTCGAGGCTAAGAGCAGCTCCATGCTTAAGGGCCACGTTTGTTAATCACAGAAAACTCAGCCACCTAGGCCCCAAAAAGAAAGTGAAGACTAAGGGTGAGGCCAGACTACCCTCAGCCCATCGGGATGTTTCTGACATTCTACCAACACCCTACCCTGTCTCCATGGCAACTCACCTACCTGCTTTGGGACCAGGAGAAGAAAGCTGTCCTGCCAACAACTAAAAAGGCCACACTTGTGGAGAGAATTTAGAAAGGAAGGAAGAATTTTCTTCTCTATATTAGAAGAATCAAGGTCCACTTCCTAATCTACAAAGAACAGGGACTACTACCCTATTTTCTCTCCTCCCAGAATTTATAAGCAATGCCTCTGCGGAATTATTCAGTACCGTGAGGAGCTCAGGGAATTTTACCCCAAAATATGATGCCTTGGTATAAAGAGTATTTTGAATTAGAGGCCCTCATAGATCAACAGGCATTGGAAGGGGCTTTCTCTCTACCCCTATAAAGACCAGATGGACCCCTCAAGAAGAACAGTTGTCATTCCTTCCCCTCCCTGTTATCTCAATATATTACAGGAAAGAAGATCAAGAAAAAGAACATCAAGAATGCAACCACACCTGGCCCAACCCATTTTTAAATTAATACCTGTCTCTCAGGTTCATCTAATTTCCAAAGAGAATCATTTACAAGTTTATCTATTTCCCCCACCCATTCTTTCTCCCAAGTATCTATTCATCATCCCTAGTAATCATTTACTGCCCCTCAACAGAATTACCTAAATTGCTCTAAAATGAGGGTATATAAACTTCCGGACCCCATCAGGATATTGGATAATCACTCTGTGATTCTCCCCATGCTCATGGTAAATACATTTGTAATCTTTCTCTTATTAATCTGCCTTACTGTGAGTTGATCTTTCAGCGAACTTTCCAGGGACAAAGGGGACATTTTTTTCTCCCCACCCCCAGCCCCATCCTGATTGGTGCTTTAAGAAAACTTAAGGTATATGCTGTACACAGCATATGAAATGGGTACACGGTGGTAGGTATGTTATATATGGATAAGATGTCTAATATAATATCATTTTAGAAAACAGCTGGCCACTCCAAATGGGGAGATTGAGGAGAGTTTGATGAAGTGACTGTGTATAAAGGTGTGATGGAAGTCAAGGGAAACCAACAAGGGCTGGTGAAGCACTCTGGCTCTGACAACTGAGAGAGCTGTGACCACCCCTGGTCCCCAAAGAGGAAAGGTGAGGGAGCTTGGAATGGGACCCAGCAGGAGCTGGGTCTGTGAGAGGGGCCACCCTAAAAGGTCTGTGGCCTTTGGGGGAGGAAGGCAGCCTTTCTCAACCCACAGCACTGCAGGGATGGAGGGAGCTGGGGAAACGGGCGTCCATCCTCCCCCTGCTGATGGCTCCTTTCTGCCCACTGATCTGGTCTGCTGGCTTCAGACTCACGGAGGTCAGTGGAGAGTGAGAGGAATGGGAGGGTTTGGAGGGGCAGAGAGAGGAATATCCCCTTGTATCTTTATTGATATCTATATCCATGTCTCTCACACCATGGAAACTCTTCACATATTCCTCCAAAGTATGTGATTTTTTTTAACCCTTCCATTTCTGTGTGAGATTTTTCTTACCCTTTCTAAATGTGAATCTACATATTCCTTAATTTTCACATAGGGTGCCAAAGTAATATTTTTCTATTTGCCCCAATCCACACCCAGGTATTGACACAGACAAAGCCTTCCTTAAGACTACGATCATGAAAAAAAATGAAGGTAATGACAGAACTGCTAACAGTAGCCTAATACCTCAAAGCACACAAAGGATATGTGTGCTTTAATAACATATGAAGAACAGAACCCAGGTATCATTTAATGCACACCTGAAACAAAAACCACCCCTACACTAAGAAAACAATTAAAAAAAAAAAAAAGGACTGAAGTAGTAGTGTTGCCTTTGACTGTGATACTGACCTTTGATTTGCCTAGCTCCACCTTGGGAACAGCTCTCGGCAGCTCCCGGTCTGACTACAGACAAGCCCAAGACCTCCTATGGAAACTTGACCCAGGACTCCAGTTTCTGCAAAATTCTATTACACAGAGAATGACAGAGCAGGAATAACAGGAAGAAATTAAGGAGTAATTTAGGAATATGGTGTTAGAAGAGGCTCTGACAAAACGAGAGCTGTTATGTCATGAAAGGACTGCAAAGGAAAGTAGGACAGCTGTCATTCCTGAGATGTTTGCTGACAGAATCTTCAAAGCACAGCTTCTTTCTCTGATTTCCACCATTTTTAAAAGAAACATGTGTTATGGCTCGGCAGGTCAAGCCAGTATTTCTTCCACTCTATCTCTGCCTTGACAATGGCACCGGGAGATGTTTTAGGAGCAAACTCAATTCGCCACCATCTACCACATGAGCCTCACCCTTAAGGAAAGACCCCCCAAACATCCTGCACCTGCATTGGAGCCTTAAAAACAACAGTCATCTCGCTCCACCTTTAATTCCCAACTGTTAAAATTCAAACATTCTGAAACAGTTTTCAAAGCTATTGAAGCTATTAATAGTGCAATTTTGATGAGCTAGTTCAAAGTCAGCACTAATGACCTGTTGATGAATTTAATGGTTCTTGCAATAAGTACTGTGAATGACCTATTGTTAGAGTACAGATTGACTGGCTTTTACATTAATCCATTAACTCTTCTTTTCTCCATCATTTTTCAGGACTAAAATATTTTCTTCCTTTCAATTTGATGAGTTCACAGATAATGAAAACTGAGGTACACAAAAGGAATACATTTTAGTGACTGACAATCAAAGAGGCAAAAATAAGCAAGATTCTAAGGTCCTGTTTGTATAAAGCTGTGGTCCAGAGAAAACAAAAATCCAGAGGGGCATGCTCAGACCAAGGAGAGGGAAGAGACTGGGCAAATTCAGAAGGAAGAAAATGAGAAAATGATGGATAGAGTGACCAGCCCCAGGCACTGCTAGGGTCCAAATCTTTAAGGAGTCGCTCCAGCTTCAGCAACATCCACTCAATTGCAAAAAGCAACAGTCCGCCCTGGTCTGCAAGTGCTACTTCCTGGTTGTCTCTCTTGCTCTGTACCTTGCTGAATCCCCCCAGCTACTGCATTTGCCTGTTGTGTACCCTTAAGCTACCATTCACACCTGAACAATGCATATTCTTTTCCTCCCCAGAACAGAAGCAGCTATTCTTTTGGCTAGCTTTATCCTTCTCCAGTTAACAGCAGGTACTCAAAGACCACCTTCTACGATGACACTCCTGCTCCAGCTCCTCCTCAGCTCCAGCCTGCCCCATGGGTAGAACACGGATGAGAGCAGGGAAGGAGATCCAACAATCACAGAAGGAGCAGAAGGAGCAGGAGGAGCAGAGTGAGTCTACGCAAATGAGCAAAGTCAAGGACTTTACCACCTACCTGGCTCTGCCTGCATTTTTAAAAACACAAACTTGTATAGAAGGCATTTAAGGAGGTGTAAATATAATTTGGAAATTCAAGAACCAGGATACATGGCTGAGAGCATCTGGTGAAAGATAAAATAAGACAGCTAATGATATCACTGTAAAAGTAAAGACCACTAAGCATCATAGCCTGATAGAGGATATTGAAAATATTTCCTGAAAGAAATCATAAAACTGGCAGAAAGGCAAGATATGTTAGTGATAACGAGATTTCAATTATTTAGACCTGCTAGAAGTTTAATTCTTTTAAAACAGGGCATCTGATTTTTTCTTCTAACAGCAATATTTCTCAGGAGGCTAGGAAATTTTTGAGGAGAACTGCTATTAGGGGTTTAATTTTCCACCTCAAGGAAGCCCTAGGCTGGCAATGTTTTTTCTATAAAGTGGCAGATAGTAAATATTTTACACTTTGTGGGTCATATGGTCTATACCTCTGTCCAGCTATTCAACTTTGCCCTTGTAATGCAAAAGCAGTCATGGACAATACATAAAACAAATGGATGTGACTGTGTTCCAATAAAACTTTATTTATAAAAACAAACAGCAGACCGGATTTGGTTTGCAGGCTGTAGTTTGCCAACCCCTGCAATGACATTCCTGTGAGACAAGGACCATATCCTACTGGTGTTTATACTAGCTAAGAAAGGGCATGCTGTGGAAAGTGAGATGTGTCATTCAGTGAGGTGACCTCTGAAAGAAAATAAAAAGCTGGAAATAATGAATTTGGGTCTATGGACATGTCTAAAAAGGCAACGTGATTCAAAAGAGATGCATTGCTTAAGTGATTTTATTCTGGCTGTATAATAGTTAACAATCCTAATACAGAAGATATTTAAAGGAGATAATACGGTTACCTGGAAAGTTCTGTAATGAAATCAGATTACATAACAAACTATACAGAAGATAAGGAAGGATACACTCATAATGTATAAAAACAGGACAGTTATAAAAATGTAAGGATAAACTTGTAAGAAAAGCGGCTAAAGCTTAGGAAAAAATGGTAAAAGACTTGTTAGAGCTATGTTCAAAAGAAAATGATCCAGGAAGTGATAGAAACAGCTTTGTGTGATGACGGAAAGTTAAAAGATGACAGAGAGAAGGCAGAAGTATTCAACTTTCATCTTGCTTTTCATCTCTTCTACAAAGGAAGATGGTGTTCATACTGAAGGGAGTAAGGCAAACATGGCTAAGATGAAGCTGAAACCCTATATGGGAAAATAAATAGTAAAGCAACAATCAATCACTTAAACAAATATATGGGGTACTGTCCCAGACCAATGACAATAACCTAACAACAATGGCTAGTATTTACTGAGTTCTTAAGGTGTGCATGCATTAACTAATTTAGTCCCCACAACAACACTGTATATATTATTATTCCCATTTTATGGATGAATTAACTAAAAGAGTAAGAAATCTGTCCAAGGCCAAGTCCTATAATCCCAGCACTTTGGGTGGGTGGGGGGGGGGAATCACTTGAGGCCAGGAGTTTGGGACCAACCTGGGCAACATATAGCAAGGCTCCATCTCTACAAAAAATTTTTTTAAATAGCCAGGCTGGGTGTGGTGATGCACACCTATAGTCCTAGCTACTGAGAGGCTGAAGTGAGAGGATTGCTTGAGCCCAGGAGTTTGAGGCTGAAGCTATGTATTGCACTCCAGCCTGGCCAACAGAGCGAGACTCTGTCTCTAAAAAGGAAAAAAAAAAAAGAAAGAAAGAAATTTGTTCAAATTCCAGATTAGTAAGTATAAAGCTAGGTCTTAAACTCAAGTCCGTCTAGCACATAAGTCTTGCTTTTAAAGATGCTTAAATAATCTGAAGATTTGTTCAAGAATCACTATGGATAATTCTTAAGAAGTGATACAGAATTAAAAGATACCCTAAATAGGAGGCTGGAATATGTTGTCATTTTTAAAACAAACAAAAAATTGTGATGTCCACAAAATTTGACCAAGTTCTAATTTGCACAGATTCACAGAAAAGCTCCAAAACAGATTGTTAAACAAATGGTACAGTTGCTTTAAAAACAGAATGATGTGATCACCAGGAATCAGGATAGGTTCACCAATGGTCCATTCTGCCCGACACCTGCCCAACTGCCAGTAATAATAGTGTCCTAACAACCAGTCTCAGTCCAGCTCCAACCTGAGTCTGGGAAAGCCAGGCTTTATGTTATGCTAAAGAAGAGTGTTCCCATTAGTGATGGGCATCTGGAAATGGTCTTCTTCCATCTCCCTGGTGTTACTGTGCTAGGCCTGAACAGAGTTCTGAGTGTTAAATGGAGCACCAAGCTTCAGCTTTCCTTTATATCCTATTACCTGGTGAACAGGCTGCCTCAGTGACCTGCATACATCCCACTTCCAAACTCCCGTGTCAGTGGTTTGAATCCAACAGTCATGAAACCTAGGGTAAGCTACTTAACTTCTTTGATAATGAGTTTCTTCAACTTAAAGTAAAGTAAAATAAAGTACTCTGGATAACATTGAGTTATTGTGATGTTTTGGTGAGAAAACACACATTAAAACACTCTGAACATCATAATATACTGAACAAATATTAATTATGACAAGTTATTATTAACTTTATTTTAATGAACCTTCTCATCACCTTTGTTGGTGATCAGAGAAATGTAAATATATGGGATCTTGAATTTAATAGGGCATTTGGCCCACTTTCCCGTAAGATCTTTGACACAGAGAATGATGGGCAGAACAATGGTGCAATCAAGGAGGATCACAGCTAGACGCAGCTCAGAAGGAGCCTTTGGCAAACTGGTCCAGACACATCCCGGCAACTGCAGCATCGCCTTGCCCCGATCTTGAGCCAGTAAGAACCAGACCCTTTGACTCTGTGGGGCTTTCTCACTGCTGAATAGTATTTAAAAACAGCCTTTGGCTTGACTACATTTGTATATATGTATCAGTAATTTATAATTTATACCCACCCACTTCCACAAATACATGAAACAGCTAATGTGTATTAAAGACTTGGATGAAGGCAAAAGGACCTGCTTATAAAAGGATGACATCAATTCCTGAGTGACAGAATTTGGACCTAAAATAGACCTTGGCAAGCCAAATCAAACAAGATGAAGTGCAACAGTGACAACTACCAGTCCAGCACTTCTGTCCAAAAAAAAAAAAAAAAGCCTGTCTATATAATAACAGGACAGAAAGGTCGCTCTGAAGTAGCATGTGTGTTAAAGATTTACAGCTCTTAGATGATAACTGAATATCAATCAAAAGTTCAGTGTGGTTGTCAAAAAAATAAACACAGTCTATCTTAGACTACAAAAATACAGAATATTTATATTCTACATGGGACAGACCACCACACGTGGAATACTATGTACTATGATCAGTTCTGGGCATTACCTGGACACATTTTAAGGTTATTTAGAGGTGGTTTAACCAAGACAAAAAAAAATATTTAAATCTAAAAATTTAAAATTATACTACGTTAGGAACAGTTGAAAAAAAAAAAGTATGTATAATGTGTACAACAGAAAATGAAGACAATGGCATTCCTCTCCTAACACTTGCAGAACACTATTTACTCACATTCCATTCTGTCTTTAACTGGCTACCTAAACTGCTTATACGGAGGTCACTAACGATCCCCATATTGCCAAATGCAATGGTCAACTCACCATCTTGTCTTCCTCTATCATCTGCATTCAACAGCGTTGACTACCCCCTTATTTATGAAATGGTTTCCCTGCTAGCTTCAAGAACATTGCAGTATCCTGGTTTCTTCTATTTCAGCAGTCAGTCTTTTCTGTCTCCCTCGGTCCCTCCTCCTTTTCACAGCTTCAAAAGTGGTGTGCTACAGGGCTCACTACCTGACAGTTTTCCCCCAGTTCCCTAGGCTCATGCCCTAAGTGATTGCATCAAAATCCATGGCTGTAAATACCTTCTCTATGCTGATGGTTCCCAAATTGCTATCTTCAGTCCCAACCTCTTCCAAACCTCAAGACTTGAATAGACTTCTAAATTGGAAATTCAGACAAAAACACTTCCTGTTTTCCTGCACCAAATTTACCCCTTCCCAAGTCTTCCCCATCTCTGTTGATAGCACCACCATTTACCCAACTGCAGAGAAGTCCGTGATTCCTCTCTTCCCTTCACCCCCTCCATACGCAATCATCCACACGTCAGCTCTGCAATGAGTGTATATCCATAATCCAGCACTACCCACCCCCTCCACCACAACCACCTAACCCCACCATTTCCCACCTGACCTACGAAACTGCCACTTCAGTGTCTCTCACTCCTCACAGACCATTCACACTCTAGCTAGATTCAAACATTAAAAAGACCACATCCTCCAATGCTCTTTCCATCACACTTAGAATAAAATGACTTTCCAACCCACTTAAAATAAAAATCCAGACCTCTTACTATCAGAATCCCCAGTTTTGGCATCAGAGATGTCAGGGTGGGAGTCTGCCCTTGGTTCTTGGTGTGCTCTTGGCTGAAGAATGACCAGACACACCTAAGTGTCAAGTCCAAACTATTATCCTCGTTCTCTGACTCCTTTCTTAGAAAAATCACCAGCAAGGCCAATATGAGAGAGTAGCCTCAGGCAAGAAGCAGTTGCACAAGAGCCGCTCTTTACTGTTGAATAAAACGGGTCTGTCTCCATGAGTGGAGACAGACCAACTCACTCACTGAGCCACTCACTTCCTTTCTGACTTCTTGGATTGTTTCTTTTTATTAGCCCAGTCTGGAGGGGGGCTCTTGGGGAGCATAGGATGTTATCAAATGATCAACAGGTGTCCTCTAAATTCCATCTGCTTATACCAGCTCCGTCTAAGAAAGCCCGGGCTGGGGGGAGTGAACCACAATGCAGATTCCAGCTAATGGCACATTAATTACCCTTAGGTTACTCTAGGTCACTGTAGAAATCTGATGCCTGGGCTGGGGAATCCCTAGATTGATAAAGCATTCCCTCCTTCCCCAGGTGTAGCAGTTGCTCGGAATAGGATTAACGGTGGGGCAGCACAAAAATGGAGTGTCCCTCCTTATCCTTCTTCCTAGGTGGAGCAACCACTCGAAACAGCACCAAAACTGGAAACCCTTGTCCCGAGAAGAGCCAGAGATCTTCACTATCTACCTAACATTACCATAGCCTAGAAGACCGCACATGACTGGTCCCTATCTATCGCTCGAATTTCTTTTCATATATTTATGATCATTACACTCCAATCATATTGACCTTCTTGCTACTACTCAAACATGCCAAACCTGTCTAGGGGTATTTGTCCTGCTGTTGGTTTCCTCATGGCCCATGCCCTTTGGTCTATCAGGTATCTACACAAATGACACTTTCTCTGAGAGGTCTTCCGTGACTATATTATCCAAAACAGCCTCTTCATATTATTTGAGGAACTTAACATTATCTAAAATTATACTGTTTCTATGTTATTAATATCTATGTCCTCCACTAACAAGTCAGTTCTGTACAACAGGGGGGCTTCTGTTTCCTTTATCACTATACCCCCAAGGCCTAGAAAAATACCTACCACTAAGGAGTTAAGAATAAATGTCTGTTTCATGAAGTGCTGCCATATAAAAGTGGAATCAGACTAGCTCACAAATTCAAGGGCCAAATTCATTTATCAGGTAACTTTCTACATCTTACCCAAACTTTAAGCCAATTGCTTCCTTATTTATCTTTCCCCTTATAGTCTAAAAAGTCCTTTTTTAAATTAGCCAGGCACAGTAGCGTGTGCTTGTAGCCCCAGCTACTCAGGAGGCTAAGGCAGGAGGATCACTTGAGCCCAGGAGTTTGAGGCTGCAGTGAGCTGTGCTGATGCCACTGAACTTTAGCTTGGGCAACAGCGTGAGACCTTGTCTCAAAAAAAAAATCCTTTTTGAAATCTTAGTCTTTATATTTATCCTAGCACATAGCATATTATATACAGCAGGCACTCAATGCTTGTTAAAGTGAACTGAATTGATCGCAAAGAGTAACTTATTCAATGTATAGGAAGAGTGCAGAACCAGAATTAATGAATAGAAGTTGGGAGGAAGCATATTTGGGCTTCATATAAGGAAAACTGTTCAAATAATTATTACTATGCCGTCAAGTAGTGCTCTTGCTATCCCTGGAAGTATTCAAGTGTAAGCTGAATGACCATTTGTGAGAGGTGCACACAACAGGCTCTTGCACTGGAAGGAAGGTGGGACTCGATGATGTCTAACATTCAAGCAGATGCTTCTTAATTCTCTACAGGATGTAGACAGGTGAAAGAGAATAAGGACTAAGCAGGTGTCACTGAGATTTGAAGGAGAGGACGCCAGTGACAGAGAGTTTGGTTTCAGTAACTGATAGGAGCAGTGGCTGGCTGGTAAGTGATTAACAGATGAGTGGGCCCTGAGGTGAGAAGGGACAGCCCGAAGGTGCATGGAAGGAGCATGAGCTCAACTGTGGAGCAGTAGTGACCCCCAGCAGCAGAATTAGCCCAGAGATGCCTGGACTCTGAGACCAAGATGTCCTGAGAAGGTGTATGCTAAACTAGAAAGGAAATAGAAAGCTCCAGCCCTGATTCTCTGCAAAAGTTTTGTTTGTTTTTATTTTGTGTTAACTAAAATCCCTGTTTTAGATGTATAATGCATTCAAAAAATGGATGAGAACGTGCAGGACCAGTCCTGAGGGAGGGAAGGCAGAGAAGCCTTTCTAGGAGTCCTGTCCTAAGCTTCTACCAGAAAGAGTAAGACTAGTTCAGGAAGACTTCCAGACCTGGGAAGGATAGAGAGAAATGCTGAGTCAAGAATCAAAAGTTGGGGAGAACTTTGGTTTTAGACTTAGCAGAAATCAGGATGAGGTAGGAAGCAATCAACCCTTACACTGTGAAAGCCTAATTTCTGTGCTATCCTCTTCCTGAATAGAGTAAGTAGAAAGATTGCATTTAAAATGATTGACCTTTCATTATTGATACTCCAAGATGATAGTAAAGTATTGTTTGTACTCTAAAGGGCTTTGTGTGTGTGTGTGTGTGTGTGTGTGTGTGTGTGTGAGTGTGTGTGTAGCCACAGTTCCTGGTGGACAGCTCCTCTCCCACAGCTACTGAGACATGTTTCCTTCCCCTTGTCCCTTCAGCCAGGGTGATGACAGCTTCCTGCGGCTGCTAACCACTGGCCTGTTAGTCATCAGTTCATGAGTCCCTGATTTCTTCCCATACCTCCGTAAATAGTCCCTGTATCAAACTCTCCTGAATGAACCATTTCTGTATGTCATTTTCTTCCTGCCAGGACACTGACTGAAGCACTAAGTAAAACCCGAAAGATGGAGCCCTTGCCTTTTATCCAACCAATTTAATGTGACTGCCATATATCTCCTTTATTAGTCACTGTTTGAACTCCAAGACTCACAAATTAACTTAACAACAAGCTGTTTTTTGTTTCTAGATAGTTACCCATTGAATCACCATTCCCCCAGACATCTACCTGATACAGCCCCACCTGAACACCCTTACACTTAGAATTCTGACCTAATTTTACTCTCCACTCACCTTGCCTTCCCAAATGCAGCCACTGTCCATTCCCTGGGATAGCTCAGATGTTGTGGTACCTCTGAAGAAAGGGTACTAGATACTAGCCAAAGCAGCTAAGGCTCAAAGATGAGCTCCCAGCCCTGCAGAGGGATTGGAAAGTAAATCAAGAAAGGAAAGGAGAGGCCCCATGGTGGAACTGCACAGTAAGGACAGGAGGGATGGCTGGAGGTGCACGGCCAAGTCCACACAGCTTGACAGACCCCAAGCATGGAGCAGCCTAAGGTGTGCCAGGTCCTACAGGCTGGGGTAGAGCTACTGCCTGGGTAAAGCCTGGCTCGGGAGGGGGACTGATCTAAGGTGGCAGAAGAGGTCTGCCCTGCCTGAAGGTGAGCAGGGCTGGGGATGGTACAGGGGGCACCTGCCTCCTCCTCAAGCCTTCCGCTTACCCCTCAGTATCTGCTGCTTGCCAGCCTACTCACATTGCTGATTCTCCTCAAATACCTGTCACCAGGGTCCAGCCTAACCTCCCAAGGAGACTACATTCCCAAAGAGGCATGAACTCTGCCTTCTACTTCTGCTATGTTCTCCATAGCATTTTTCACAGTGCTAAGTGCCAGGAGGACATCAGAAAATGTTTATTAACTCACTAGCTCATCTTGGCAGCCGGGTTTGCAGTCACTCTCACAGACTCAAATCCTAATACTCCTTGATAACCCATGCCTACCATGCCCTTCCTGTGTCTGCACCTCCACAGCCAACTGTTTCCACTTATATTTTTCCCCAAAATCAGAAATCACACTAAATTTCCAGAAGTTGCATACTATTGACTCTCTTACTCTTAGGAAACTATTTGGATACTGAGTTAGATAATATAGTTTTCATATACATTATTTCATTTTCTCACAAAAAGCCTTAAGGTGGGATATGACAGGCATTCTGACTCCCATTTTAGAATGAATGAAACCAAGGCCCAGAAAGGTTAAGTAATTTACCCAAAACTGCAGGGCGTGTAAGTGTAACTCAGATTACAACCTAGGTCTGTGTCTGCTACCCCACCCTGTTTCTCTATTGGCACATCTCTCCTGTCACCCCAGGTTCACACCCCCTTTCCTTCACAGGCTACCAAATGGGTGTAATATGATGGAGACATAACAGGACATCTGGTCACAACTAACAGCTTCATCCAGGGTAGGGAGCCCAGACTCGAATACCCACGCTGAGTCCTGAATATTGGTGTCCACTTGCTGCTGCACACACTCCTCAGTGGTAATGCCCACCAACGGTCTACACGGAAAGCAAGCTTGTGTGCTTACACATTCTCATCCCCTGGTCATCTGTCAGGGCAGCTATGAACAGCAGCCAGAAGACAGTGTATGCTCTGGCACTCTCCTATGTCTCCAGCTAAAAACCCAACCACAAGCAGCAGCTTGATGTCTTATTTCTCCTATCCTTACCCCACCTGAATGAATGACATGCTAGCTCCCATTCACCCTCTAAAGGAAAATCCACAGTGTCTACAAATGGATAACCAGGAACTCTTCGGACTTTAAGATAGAGATGGCAGAAGGAACAGGTGGTGCAGAGGTGAGAAAAGCATATGGAAAAACATAAGATTAAAGTTTGGGGTTTTTAAGAGCCATACCTGAGTGAGGTTAGCTCTGCTGCAGCTATTTAACGGACTAGCATGTGTGACCAGTAAGAAATCGTGAGCCCTCTGTATCATACCAATCTTGAATGTAAGCAATAGGTACTAATTGTTATACTAACACAGGACTCACTAAAATACTTGACTTCACACCAACCTCACAACATGACATGGCCACACCTTCTTTTGGAGTTCCCACATCAATGGTCATACTTGCATTTATGAAGCACTACATCTCATTCTTAGAGAAGGATAGCATTTTCCCCATGGTAACAATGGTACTGAATGATATTCCTAGAGCACTGGCTAGTGTCAAGTTAGGAAGTATATAATTTAAAAGCATGAACTCTTGAGTCAGACTGCCTGGGTTTAAATTCAGACTCTGATACTTGCTAATTGGATTTCCTGCCATGAGTTACTTAACACCCTGCACATCGATCTCCTCAATTATAAAATTATGGTAACAATAGTACCTATTGCATGGCTTTATTGTGGGAATTAAAAGAAACACTCTTAAATAAATAGAAGAGTACTCTGCACAAGGTAATTTTTCAATACGTGCTAGCTATTACTAAAGGCAAAGGTAAGTTGAGGGCTTCTGCTTTTTGCCATGATGGAACACCTGGTTTCAGATTAGTCCTCCTATTGGAAACAACTATCAGACTGAATAGAAAATATGATGCAATTATTTCCAGGCAGTAGACAACAAGCAGCATAAGACTTTGATTACTGAGAAAATGAAAACTCATGAGATGAGCCTGTGATCACCCTGGCTCTGTGCCTAGAGACAATTCTCTGAGTGGGATTACTGACAGCTAGAGTCCAAACACAACCCAGTGGTCACACTGTGCTGGGGAAGCAGAGGTAGAGTTCATGACAGCTACAGAAACTAGAATCTGCATGATAGAGTATCAGAGAGACATGCCCAAGATGAGGTCCCCTGTGAATCCATGGCTCCTGGCTAGGTTGTACATGCTTGGAGAAAGACAACCAAGATTTTCTAGACAGCAGTTGTTACAGAGTTAGAAGTAAAATACAGATACTAGAGGTTGAACACTGGTGGGAAAAGAGAAGTGCTGGAACTCCAACAAGTGCTGGAACTCCATTCCCTGCCAGAATGGAGCAATCTTCTTTAAATCTTATTAACATCTCTGACATCAATCTGAGATGCCAGAAATGCCACCTCTTAGGAATAAGAACTATCTTCAAACTACAAGATCCACAAGGAGAGAGTTTAGAGATTGAGTCCCAATGACTGAGAGGGGCTTGTGAAATGCCCTGGCTTTTCCACAGACATACAATAACAAAGAATAAAACCAAGCCTGTACAAGTTTAAGGTGATAAGCAAGTATTTAAACCACAAGATAAAACAAGAATTAACACTTTCTTAAGGAAAACAACAGAATCTAGAGTTTTTACAACATATTATCCAAAATACCCAATATTTGCCCAAAAAATTGCTTACACATACAAACAAAACAGAAAATATGATCCAGATTTTGGACATGGCATGTGAAAACTTTAAAGCAGCTATTAGCAGCTATTATAAATATATTAAAAGAAAAAAGTGTTCAAATAATTCAAGGAAAATAAGGTCTTAATGAGTGAACAGATAGGAAATCTCAGTAGAATAACAAATTACAAAAAAAGATGGAAATGAAAGTTCTAAAACAAAAAAGAACAATAATTGAAAATTTAAAAAATCTCTGTATGGGTTTAACAGCAAATTGGAGATGGCAGCGAGTTAGTGAACTTTAAGACAGATTAATAATGTCATTGATCTATTCTTATTCTTTTCTTTTTTCACCCTGGCTCTCTTCCTAGAGAAAATTTCCTGACTGCAGTATAAAAAAGAGCTAAAGTTCAAATGCAATATAGAAATAAAGAAAGGGGGGGAAAGATTAAAGAAAAATGACAGAGCTGTATATTGTTATTTGGCACTATATCAAATGACCTAATATACATACAATTGGAGTCTCAAAAGATAAAAAGAGTGAGATTGAAGCAGAAAAAAACATGTGAAGATATTAAAAGCCAAAAATTTCATTAGTGGCAATGAAAAATACTGACAGGTTCAAGAAGCTCAGCAAACCCCAAGAAAGATTAATATAAAGACAATCACACCTAGTTACATTATAAATTTCTGAAGACCTAAGCTAAAGAAAAATCTTGAAAGCAGCCAGAAAGGAAAAAAAAGATACATTAGCTATAGGAAAACAAGGATAAAAATGCTGACCAGAAGACAATGGAACAATATCTCTACAGTGCTAAAGGAAAGAAAAAAAAACTGTCAACCCAGAATTCTATTCTTCAAGAATGAGAGTAAAATAAAGATATTTTAAGATAAATAAATCTGAGTGAAAGGATTGCCTTCAGGCTGAAGGGAAATGAACTAGATGAAAACCCAGATCTACAAGAAGAAACAAGGAGCATTGGAAATGGAAAATAAATGAGCTATGTTTTCATTCTTCTCATAATTTACACAAAATAGCACTGTTGGTTAAAGCAAAATGATTTAGTGTAAAGTGAGGTTTATACTATACATGGAAGTAAAAGAAAAAAAACCAATCATACCAAGGGCAAGGTGGGCATTTAACTGAAATTATACTGCTGTGAGGGTATTACACTAGAGAAGTGGGAAGTGGGAATCGAGAAACAGGAAGTGGGAATTGGGAAATGATGAGTTGGAAGTGGGAAGTGGGAAACAGGAAGCATGCAATGTCATATGTGAAGTGTGAATAGATACCAATACTGACACTAAATAGACTACCATAATTAAAAATGCATATTGTTAACCCCAGAGCAACCACTAAAAATATATATATACATATATATATATATATATATAAGCAGAGGTATAAATAACAGAGGAAATAAAATAGAAAATACTAAACAATATTTTATTACCCTAAAAGAAGGCAGGAAAGAAAAAACAGAGAAACAATGAAAATTAGAAGAGATAATCCAAATAGCAAGACATGGACATAAACACAACCACATCAATAATTACATTACTATAAATATGCCAACGCTCCAATCAAAGGGCAGAGATTGTCATGCTGAATTAAAAAGCAAGACTCAACTATATGCTGTTTATAAGAAATGCATTTTAAATATAAAGAAATACATGGGTTGAAAGTAAAGGATGGAAAAATCTATACCATGCAAATATATGACCCAACAATTTTTTTCCTATACACATGTCCATAAAAATATCTGGATGTTAATATTCTTCACAGATTTATTAATAACCAAAAACTGTAAACAATCCATATGTCCATAAATAAGTGACAAATTGTGGTATATTCATAAATGCAATACTCAATAAAAAGGAACAAACTACTGATATGTGCAACAACATGAACAAATCTCAGACATTTGGCTAAGCAAAATAAAAAAGCTGCACTCAAAGGATTACATAGCGTGTATTTCCATTTACATGAAACTCTAAAGCAGACAAAGTTAATCTGTAGGAATAGAGATCAGCCTGACAGTTGCCTTGGGTATGGAGACTGGGAGTAAATGTTTTTTCTCAAATAGAGTGGTGGTTCCACAGTTGCATACATTTGCCAAAAGTCATTGACTGGTACATTTAAAATATGTGAATTTTATTTTGTGTAAATTTTACTTCAACAATGTTGATTTTTTTAAAAAAAATAAAGGTAGTTAAATACTTCTTCCCTCTTTTTGTCATCACCATCAAGCTTGACCAACTCACCCTCATTCAGGAAAGGAAGAAGAGAGGAAAGAGTTAAATGCTTTTGATTTCTATTTCATTTTAACTATCTCCTACCCCTTGTCTGTTCTGAATGTAGTCTTTGAATTATCATCCAATATTATTATTGTTGTTACTGACCACTTTATTGATCTTCAATGGATTTTAGTTGTCTAAAAATCTAGTTTCTCAAATTCTCTTGTGGATCCAGGGAAATTCAAAAACACAAAACGTGTTCCTTAATCCAAGAAGCAATCTCGCCCCACAGGAGATGCACAGAACACAAAACTAGAAAGCGCTGAGTATGTTTTTGCATTAGGTACGGTGTCAAGGCAGGAGCTGGGAAGCAGCCACAGTGACCTGCAAACCTGTGAGCTCAGGTTCATGGTCTAGCAGAATTTTCACTGCAAGCTTATGAATTTGTGGAGGCAAGAGTTTGAAATCCATAGATTCTATTACTAAATTTTGCCAGTACACTGAGATATTTATAAATGAAACCAAGACTTAAATATTTTGCAATAGGAGCTGGTCCACTCCGTTCACCTCTCACTCCCTGGTGCCACTTGCACCTGCTGCGTCTGCTGGGAAAGCCATACCGTCACTTAGATCCACCGCGAGGAGGTTTGCCTCAGACTGCTATGTGATTTATGGAAGAACAGCATAAGGAAACCTCCTCTCCTTCAAAGAACTCCACATAGCTGAGCCAGAAGGCATTGTTTCCCAGTGATTTTCATTTCTTCCCTTCCCATTCATCCTCCAAGTTAGCCCCTTGCCACACACATGTGCGTGTGCTCTCTCTCTCACACACACACACACACACACACACACACACACACACACACACACACACGCACATGCGCGCATGGAAACAGATAAGGCTCCAAACTACCAAAATGATGAAGTGGGAGAAGAGATTGATTTATGAGGGTGATACAAGGGATATAACTAGGTGAAATTGAGCAAAGAGAAGTGTAGGCTGACTATCGAGAAACATTTCAACTCGGAGTGTGAAGCCAGCTCCCAGGAGAAGCCAGGGAAGCCCGATGGCTGGAAGTCATTACACACTCAACAATGGGAAATAACAGGTTGTGGCCTGGCTAGACGGGAAGAAGAGAGCAGAGGCAAAATTTACATTTCACTAAAATCCTAGAACCACTTTGCTAAATACGTCATTCTGCGAAGAGTGAGAGTTCCATTTCTGTATTCATTCTCTCTCTCTCTCACGCACACACACCCCTCACAGACATCCATCGCTCCACACCTTCCAACGTGATGGCTGGAACTAGATGACTTTCCCTGTGCCTTGTTTGGGGCGTCAATTCCCATTAAGCCTTTCTCTCCTAACCATCCACCACCTCGTCAACCTCCTCTCTTCCCACCACTCATCCTGCCCATGCCCCTCTTCCTCACCATTTCCCACATTTCTTTCATTAACCATTGTATTTATGCTGCTGCCCCTCTAGGGTAGCACTGGCCCCAGGGAAAGCAGACACACATGTACAGGGTTAGAAAGAGGGTAGGCAGGGGATTCACACTCTTTATGGTTCTTGGATAAAGCCAGACCAATCACCAAGAATGATCAAAGTAGCACTGCTAGACATGAAGGATTATCTCATATTTCAGTGCCTCCTAGTTTTAGTACTTTGAAATTCTATTATGTTCCTACATTGAACTTGGTTAAAAGCTACAAATGCCTACAACTAACACACAACTCCTCACAAACCTTGTGGCCAAAAAGTTCTCCAAAAGAAAAGCTGACAGCCCGAGTCATGTGTGCAGTAAGGCTGGGGCAGGCTGCCAGCCGTCCTGCTGTGAAGATGGACAAAGGGACAAGAAAAAGGCATAATGCTGCTTTCATTTCAAACCCGTGTAAGGCACGGGACCAGGTATGACCTTTTGTTTCTAAGTCTAGGGTATAAAGCTCTACGGTACGATGGAGGACATAACCTCTGGGGAGCATGATCTGCTAGTCCAGAAAAGTTGGGGATAGGGTTGCCACCTCCATGGCTAAGATAGATTGGCATAATCTGCCCTCGAACTTGACCCACTGAAAGTGGTGGCCAAGGCATGCAGCCATCGCGGCATCAAACCTAGGGGAGCATCACTGCAGATTTCTAGTCTGTTCGTATCCTGTGGATGGGTGAAAAGTGTCACTTCTAGATCTATGTGTGTGCAGACCCTGGTAGCCGAAGGTTTAAAACAACTAAACATAAGATTGATCATTGATCAAGTGAGAATGAAAATGAGGTCCAACCGTGACTAATTCTATACAGGCTCCTGCAGTGCAGTGTCTATTAAGGACAGCTGGAAAAGCTTCAACGTTAGCATGTTACTGCCCTCTCCTGGGCAAAAGGTCAAAGTTGGTACAGATGTGTGAGTCATAACTTGCTCAAGTTTGTGTGTCCCATGGCAGTCAATCTTTAATCCACTCTCATAAGCCTTTGAAAAAAGGTCTGCCTTTACCATCTTCCACGTGCAAACCTCTCTCCACAACCATCACCATGTTACCTTTCCCACCAGATGACAGACGTCATCAGCAGGTCACACGTGATTGTGGGGAAGGGACTGGAATTGTTCACCGGAATAGCGTCGGGAGGACAGCCCAGAACTCCAGAATGTCCTACTGATGTGCTTTTTAAGCAGCTACCCCTTTCGCTTGTTTATTGCCCTGGAATTGTTCTGGGCCATTCTGGGTCTGAGAAAAATTCCTCTTCCACTTTGCCCCAGCACATATTCTGCCTCCAGCCATCGGCCCAAGCACTTACTGTTTGGAACCTAACTTGTACAAGTGAATAATGTAATTAACTCTAATTCATTTATAATCCTAAAGGCTAGAATAGCTTCTCAAAATTAATAAAAACTCAAATCTTTTGGAAGTAATTATTTTATGGCTTTTAGTTGCTGTACAAATAACATTTTAAAAGACAATACACATGAAGAATAAGTAAAATCAAATGAGGCAAATTAATTAACAATGTCCTGATAGGCCTAAGTTAGGCAAAATCTACTTTTTATAAAGTTCCCAAGTAATTTACCTATTTCTGACTTTCCATTTCATACGAAGCACAAAGAGCAGTTCCGAATTTATACAAATTAAAGGAATCCAAATTAATGGAAATTTAGAATACAGTATCTTCCAATAGATATGATAATCACTTTAAAGGATTCTTATCCTCAACAAATATTTATCCAGAGCCTGTTGCTTACACAGCCCCAAACTTGGGGATAGAGAAAAATCTTATTATCATGTCTCCCCATGAGGATAAAGCACAGAAAATCCTGAAAGCTGCTGTTGGAGTCATCTTGCTTGGCTGGCACTTTGATCACATCCCTGACCTCTCTGGCCCCTACAGAGACCCTCCCTATCACGGTTCACAAGAAAAGCATCTCCTCAGTGGCAGGTGGCACGGGGTGGGAGTGGAGCACGGGACCACAGGGAATGAGGGGACCTGACTTCTAGCCTGAGAGCAGCCACTTCTCTCTGATAAGAAGAGCAGTGGCCTCTAAGCCCTTCTCAGTGGGCGTGTCTGCTAATGCCCCAGCTCTTCAGGAATATTACTTCATTCAATCCTCAAAACAGCCCTGTAGGTAGATCTTATTACTACTCCACCATTTTAAGGGTGAGAAAAGAGACATGTATAAGATTTAAGCATTTTGCCCAAAGTTACAAAACCTTAAGAAGTAGAGTCACTATTCAAATGTGAGTCCATCGGCGTCATTAACTCCTATCCTATACCACTCTCTTCATGTCTGAAATGGAATCGACCCACCAGGCTTGCTATGCAGATCAACTGACAGCTTATAAGAAGGCACTTTCAAGAAGATAATTAGTCTATGTCAAGGATCATGAAGTCAGATGGTGCCACAGTCCTACTCAAAATCCTCCAATGGTTCCCCATTGAATTTAGAATAAAGTCCAAGTTCCTGCCATGGCCTACAAAGCCCTGCATGAAATGGCTCTGACTGCCTCTGTGACTGCATCTCCCCTACTTCTGTTCCATTCACAACTCTCTGAGCACGGCCTCCTTGCTTTTTCTTGACAAAAATGCAGCTTCTCCCAAATGGTCTTGGTATTGGCTGTTCCCTCTGCCTGATGTGCTCTCAGCCCAGATGCCTGCATGGCCCACCTCCTCACTTCACTCGTGCCTCTGTCATTGAGCCAAAGGCCTTTTCTGACCAACCTATCTAAAATAGAAACTTCCAGCACTATCTATCCCCTCACCTGTCTTCAATTTTACTCAGAGCACCTGTCACTCTCTCCTTTCGTTATATTCACATCTGTTGGTTTTCTCTCCCATTCCAATGAAAGCTTCAGGAGGACAGGAACCTGTCTCGTCTGCTCACTGCTGTGTCCCTGGCCCTGTGACAGTTCGTGGCACATAGTAGACAATAAATATCTGCTGAATTAGTGAATAAATGAGCATAAATTCCTTTATCGATGTATTCATATTTGCCTACTTTAATTTTCATTTGTAAAACAAATCTAGAAAAGGACAACTTCAACTTTATCTAGATGAGCCTATTCATGATCCAAATTATCTAATTTTCTCCATTCCCATCTCAGTCTTATATTATTCCTCAAATCTGAAATGCCATGTTCTGAACTGCCACACATCCCCTTCCTGTGTTTCCTGTGATTTCCTAAAACCCTTCTCTCAACACATACTGCTGAGAAGAGGTGACTATTTCAAGGCCACCATCTCAGCCACACAATCCAACATTTCACAACCTAAATAATCAAATGATGCCTATGTGCAGCTACAGGTAGCATCTCCATTCCTGCCCCAAGAGAGCTTCCCAATAGAAATAGAACTGTGTGGGTTTGCTTGAGAGCCTTCTCCCAGCAGGCTGGCCTACGGTCTACCCAGAGCCGAGTTCTAGCACAGCTCCACGCACAGGGCAACACTCAGTAAGATGCCTTTGCGGAAGATGGTAATAACAGCTCCAGTTATTAAGCACCTACTTTGCATCTTATATCCACTTCCTCTAGTCCTTCCAACTTTACAAGGAAGGCTTTGTACTCCCCATTTTATAAGTTCACTGATAAAAGTGAGTATCAGAAAACTTAAATAACTTGCCCAAGGTCACAGAGTTAATTAGGGGCAGTGATATGAACCCAGATCTGACTTGAGTCCAAAAAAGAAATATTTCTTATAATTTTGAGGGATAAATAGAAAGGTTTTCACCTAATTAATCAAGTATTTTTCATGAATTGATTGTATGTCTCAGACCACAGCAGGTGATCTAGAATACAAAAGAAATGCACAAGTTCCCAGCCGAGAGGGAGGGCTGTGGACCAACTATTTTCTTACATGCTCATAGCTTTAATTTGTCTAAGCCCTGGACTATGTTAATTTGTATGTTCCTATAAACCGACCATGAGTTGTTTATCATAAACCACTTCTCAGATGACTACAGCTAGG
The DNA here is from genome assembly GCF_020740605.2 of Lemur catta. Taxonomy (NCBI): domain Eukaryota; kingdom Metazoa; phylum Chordata; class Mammalia; order Primates; family Lemuridae; genus Lemur; species Lemur catta. The sequence continues at coordinate 86,791,985 of NC_059133.1, read as the reverse complement.
AAAAAAACTGCTTTTCTAATATTATGTGCTTTTTAAGAATAGAGTGGTTCAATACAAGATCCTAAGTTTACACCAATAATAGAGGCTAAAGGTTCAGGGCATGAAACAAATCGGGGCAGGCCAGAAAACAAAAACACAAACACAAAACAAACCTACAGGCCCACAAAGCAAAATGCAACTAAGCACCTGCTACTCTTCTTGTTCCAGCTCCTTAATCCACTGAATGCAACATCATTATGACATTAGAAAGAGTGAGAAGCAGCAGGGTGGTAAGCATTTTTATGAGGTGTTACGACGTTTTAACTAACGTACACTTCCTTCTGAAGGCTGTGTTTTCCTTATCACTACAGATTCCTGTTACGTTGCTGGGTGTTATGCTGGAGTCTGGCTCTGCCTGTGCCATCCTGCAGAACGCTCCTTTAGGAACTAGCGACAGCTGCTAACACCAGAACCTTTGTCTTAACCTCGTGGAACATTGATAAGTTCCTGGGAAAACAATGGCAGCAGATTTTCTGTAGACCACTTCCACTTTTCCCTCTCCAGAGCTAGCCTTCTCATAGGGCACTGTAGGCAGCACCCGTACCTCCCTGTGTGGGGGGATCCTACAGTGAGGTGGGCTGTATGCCAGCCCGTGATGGGTGATGTCCCTGCTTCAGAAGCAACAGCATGAAGGCAGTGGCAAAAACAGGCCAGTTCAACCCCAGCCGAAGTCTATGAGGTATCAGGAAACATAAGCAACTAGTTCTTCACCTGATTGATTAGTCTGATGCAGTCACACTTGGAAGTAAACCACCTATCGCTACATTTAATTCCAAGGAATGACTGCAGAGGCCAAACAAGGCAGGCTAGGACGCCAAACCACTGCCCATATTATAACAAGGCAGCAGCGCATGCAGGTGGATGAACAGGCTAATTTGGGAGTGGGGGTAGCAGTTCTCTGGGATATTCCAGAGGATAATGCAGACCACTCCATTGAGGTATTGTGTAAAAATACTGGTGGGTCAAAAGAGGACACAAGGAAAGTCAGGTGTTGAAGTTAGCATAAATATGTAAAACCTGTGGGGTAGGGGACATGAATGATGTCTTCAACCTTTTTCTCAGTTACCCACTAAAAGGATTCTTAAAAACTTGTTTTGTTTAAGCTGACATCCAAACTTTTTTCATCATAACCTAAATGGTTACAAAAGATATAAACATATAGAATATATTAACAATTCAAAATAAAATTGTTTCATCACGCTTTCAAATTATGCCATGGAATATAAAGACCATAATAGCCTGATTTCTACCACCATCCACTTTTAAAATGTCAGATTGAGCTCCTTTTTTTTAATTCATAAATTTGATGTCATTCCTCTTGTTCCCCAACATTGTATTTCTCTCCCATCTCCCCCACAAAATTTTAGCACAATGTAATATATACATTACATTATATACATGATGCTTGAAAGTATTTTACTTCCTATTATACTTCCTTGCAACCAAAATATGTGTATAGATCAAAGTTTATGATTATTTTGCACTTCCTATAATCGTAAGACTCTTAAGTGTTTATTCTTTTCTGGATTGAGATCATACCACAATTATTTAAAACATTTGATAAAAATAACAAATACATTATACATTTTGATGGCTAAGTATTAAACATAAATAGCAAAATCTTACTAGATTTTATGTTATGTGTATTTTACCACAGTTAAAAAAATAAATATAAAGATATTATTAGAAATAAGTCTCTTAATAAGCTAGATACAGGGGTAATTATGGTGTCTTGATGAAAGGATGGGTCCCCTAACACCAGTGTTTCTAATTATCCCTTTATGTGGCCCCACTGAAGTGTTTTCACCTTAGGGCAATGCATATTGTAAAATCCTGGGTAAATGAGAGGTATGATTTTCTTTTGTAAAAAGAGAAAAATGTAACTGTGATAGGGGAGATAGCACTGTTTCTGGCAGATAGAATTTAGGAAAGAACACACAGGGAAACTGAAGATCTGGAAATCAAGTCCCTTAAAAATATCCATGCCTTCATACTCCTTGGAAGGTCTTCATGTCCTCACAAAGGTATCTGTTCTCCAGTTCATTGCTGTGTGGGAGGCCTTCTGGAACACTGTAGACCTGTTGCTTTTCCCACTGACTGTGGTCTGGTCGGTGTAGCTAATAAATCATGAAGTTGTATGTACATAGCCCCTAACTGTCTATGTCACCATTGGCAGGAAAAGGCTGAGGCTCACTGTGTGAATTGTCCTGGGATTATACCAATCTAGGCTGCACATTGCTTTCTTCTCCTCATTATCTCCCAATGGGGGAGAGTCAACAGCTTGGCGCAGCAAGCAGCAAAGCCCATGAACCAGCCTTTGCCAGAGCAATTGTAGCACAGCTCCAAAAACCATGCCTCCCCTCACTGAGGAAACGTGGTCCATGAGGGAACAAAGACAACCACGAGCCCTCACACGTGGTTTCCCCATACCTCCAACAGCAATCCTATCCATCCTGCAACGAAATATTTCAGCATCCCCATGGACACTCTCCATCCTGTACCTTATATTTTCAATCATCCATCCCATCTTCTCCTTTTCAATTTGAAGCCCTAGCTTAAAAAGTGGCTGTTGAAGCACCTTTGGCTGTGATCCATTTCCCAGCTACGTCCCAGATCTTCCACTGATGACACCAAAAATATCACCATGGCAACCATCATTGACATACAGCGCAAAGCTGAGGATGAAGCATGAATTCTTCTCCACATCGCTTCCATAATGTTAAACTCATGTCATCTATCACCCTCTAGGCTTACTGGCCTATCTCGGAACCAGGGAAGCAGCACCTTTTTAAATTGAAACGGTTGCTCCGCTCTCCTCAGGACCTCTCCACAAGGGAACCAAAAGAAAGGTGATCACAGTGCCACCTAGGCCCTGAAAGTATGACGTCTATTCATTCAAAAGCCAAGTGTATTTTCTGTTAATTATAGAAAAGGTGCTATTGGGAGAGGAGAAGACGGTATCTAAAACTAGCACATGGATATATACGACACAAAACGTCAAATTGTTGTTGAACGGAGATAAAAAAAAAAAAAAAAAAGCTTCTGGGGCAAATATAGCCACATGGCTTCATAGAAAAAGCCTAAAGAAGGTCTCTGCCAGGGGGGATCCTTGGGGTAAATGCTTTCTTTTCATAAGCAACAATTCAACCCTGCCCCATATGTTTAAATGCTGAATTCAAAAATGGGCTGTGATGAAAGAACAACAAACCCTTCTTAGCCCTCTGGGGGGACCAAAGATGGGGCCGTGTGTGCCTTGCTGAGAGAGCACTGTAAATAGCAAGGAAGTCCTATTTTTCTCTGCTCCAGACAAAGCACAGTCCTATAGATTTGGGTCTTAGATTTTTTTATGTATCTTCTTAAATTCATTTTTGCCAGAGTCATCCGGTTCTGCTCTGATGCCAAAGATTTTAACACAGTTGGTGGTGGCAAAGCCAACACTGGTGACTTAACAAAGACTATTCATTCAAAAGCCACACTTCTGAAGGGAAGAGACCTGGATTCTGAAGGAGCAACTGTACCTCTGATTGCAAAATTTCTGAAATTCCCCTAAATGTGGGTTCCATCAATCCCATCAGCCTATCAAGGAGGGTGCGTCTTGATTTACTTTTAAGTAAAGACTCAAAAGTTGTGGGACCCAGATAGGCATGTAAGGAAGGCCACTGGTGACTAATGGGAATTCTGTGCACAGATGGGCCATTTAGACCCACCAGCACTTTGGTCCCTCTAAACTGATGGGCAGCCACTCTGGAAACCCAGGGACCACAGACTCACCAGACTACTGCAGACAGCTTTGTCTTTAAAAAAACTAAGAGCTTGGTTGGGAAAGGAGGGTTTGGCTAAAGAGTTCTACTACTCTCCCTGTATCTCCACTCCCCAGCAGAGGCAAACCATTAGTCCCTGCAGCGGACGATGGCAGAAATATCTGTGTGGTTACTGGACCTTGGAGGATCCTTGCTTCAACCCTGAGAGTCCTCAGTGATACAAATCAGGGCTGAATCCACCGGCTAAAGAACCCCAGAGTTTCTGGAGAAAAATTAGGGGAGAAGGGAAATGCTGATTTGCACTTCAGCCTGGACAGCAAGCAAACCTCAGCTAGGCAAAAGAGTTATTACAGACCTCTCAGAAGCTTCTGGCTACTGTAGAGAAATCTCAGCGTTCCCAATTGTTCCAACTCCTAGGCTCCCCAATACCCTCCAGACCCTCTGAAATCAGTGGCAGAAACTCTTCCTCTTCCTTTTCCTGCCTCTTTTTTCCAGGGCTGCTACAGACTTCTAAGACCTCCGATCTGAACATTCAACCAGAGGGATGACAGGGCCTCGTGACGTCCTTTAAGTGTGAAAGCTGCAGGAGTCAGTCAAAGCCTCTGACATGGGGTGCTTTAACTATAAGGGCTCCGTGATCTTACGATCTATATGACGTCTACACGGCCACTGGCCTCTCTGCTAGGGTGCCAGGCACTCCACAGTGGACACAGGATTATTGATAAACTATTTCATTCATGGACATATTCTGGTATTATAGATAAGATCACAAACCACAATACCAAGAAGTTGCATTCAATATAGTGCGTGTTGATGGGCAAAGAGATAAACAAGAGACCGACACAGCTGGAAGAGAATCAGCAAAACAATCCCCACTTTTGATACGTGCCAGGCTATGCTGTGTTTGCAGTACGGAAGCTGGCAAGGACCAAACCAATCAAATTTATACTTATTATGAATTTACTACATGTAAGGTACTATGAATCTCCAATATATACTGTATTAATTAAGGAGGAATTTAAAAGAGAGCAACAAAGAGTACTAAGCATTAGGAAATAGGCACCCGAATTATCTTTGATCATGATGTTGATTACAGAACCTGAAAGGAAAAATTGAGAGATGGCTGGAGGAAAAAAAAAAGTCACCACTTTAAATAGAAGACACTGATCAATTTGCTATTTCCACTGAAGCTGAGGAATGGTTTTATATCAAAGAAGAAAAACATTATATTAATATATGGAAGAGTAGCCAGCCAAAATGGAACATCACACACTAGAAATTATTAAAGAGCTTGCAAAATATCCCTCCTTGTTAGAAATCATTAAAACAGTAGGTAAATCAACCCAAGAGTGTTTACAGGGACCCCAGCACAAGCTCAACCCCATGCAGCACAGCATTCTGGTTGAAAGTGGGGGCTCTGCTGCCAAACTTACTTGGGTTCAAATCCCAGCGTGGCCACTTACGGGCCACCCAACTTCGGGCAAGTTATTTAATCTCTTTAAGCTTGTTTCCTCCTTTGGAAAATGAGGATGATAAGAGGACTTACCTCATTAAAATATTGTGAGGATTAAGTGAGAACATGCAATGTAAAACCATTTAGCTCAGCACTGGCATGGGGAACATGCTCAATAAATTGCTGTTGCTTACATTGGACCTCTTGCCGATCTAGAAATTACTTGCCCAGGGATCTAGCTTACTAGATCACAGTCAATAACGAAGATATAAACAAAAAGGATTGCTGGGATGTCTCAGATCCCCGCACGACTGTGAATGCCCTCTGCTCCCTGAGCCTACACTCATGCCTCTGACTCATGCTTTGGGCACAATTCCTCATAAACAGTTTCCACTTCAAATTTACGAAGCCAAATAAGTTTTAGGGACAGTATCACTTTGGTAGAAGCACTTCAACCAAAGGCCATATTTTTAATATCACCAGAACCCGTATCAGAAATGAACTCAACACATTTACTCGGATTGACAGGCCTAGCCATGTGCAACATAGAAAAAAGCTAAGCTTGACCAGAAAAGAGAAATATGAAGGACAAAAATCTCCACTCCAGAAGTGGTGCTTTTAGGGATAAAAATTTCAAACACTTCCTACTCCCTCGTGAACATTCCAAGAAGAACAAGGCCGAGAGAAAGCAGTGGTATGGCTTGCCAGATAAAATACAGGACACCCAGCTGAATTTGAATTTCAATGATAAATAATAAATATTTTTAGTATAAGTATGCAAATATTACAATATCTGGAACACATTTACACTAAAAAATTATTGTTGTTTATTTGAAATTCAGATTTAACTGAGCATTTTAATTTGCTAAATCTGACAACCCTAGACATGGTACCTGTTATGTGCAGACTGACTAAGGCCAGAAATGAATCAGAAATATTGAAAAAACCAGAGAGATCCCTGAACAGTCTCTGCTTGGTAGACAGCCTAGAGAGGACTCATTCCAGGGAACGATGGGAACCCTGCAGCCTGAATAAGAAAATCCAATGTAAAAAGCATTTAGCCTAAATGTAAAGGGTGAAAAGGTCCCACTGGGCAAATTAGCTTGTCTTGTTAACAGGATATTCAAGTCAAATAATCCAGTTTGTTTGTAGAAAGCTCACCACATCCAAAAGCCAAGTACATGTGATTCACCGTTGGTAGAGCTATATAATTGCCCCCATTTGTCAAAACTCTAGAAGACTTCATGGAAACTAAGTGTCCATACCACATGCTCCCAAGCACACTACACCTACTTCCATCACAGCATTCACCATTCACCGCACAAAGCATCATTACTTATTCATCTGTCCATCTCTCTCCAGGCTGTGAGCTTCTTCTCAAGAGCAGGGACAGAATCTAATTTGTCTGTGAAACCACAGCCTTAAGAGTGTCTGGCCACACAATACAGCTGGTTAACCCTCGTGGCTTCTATAAAGAAATTCATAGTAAGAAGGTGCTAAATAGACTTTATTGGGAATAAGTCAGAAAAGAGAAAAAAAGGGAACAAAAGCCATTTTTATTAGTTTCTCTCAAAAGATATGTTTATCTGCATAGGTTTTATACATAAGCATGCTTTATATCAATAGTAGACCTGTGTATATATTAATATGTAGCAATAAGAAAGAAAAACACCAATCTTTGTTGAGTTTATTTTGGATTTTTTGGCAGGGGGTGGGAGTTGAAGAAGAGGTCTACATGTATACAATGGTATAAAAATAAAAATGTATATAAGGTAAGGACTTTAAGGATGTGTCTACATGTGCATGTCAGATGCTCGTATACACTAGCTTCCGCAAAGGAAGTGAGAAATATTAGGAAAAAGACTCAACCCGATCTCTTCCTAAAAATATCCGGATCTCCGAGGCACTTGATTCTAGAATCAGCTCTCAGTGACAGTCCCCGTTGTGTTAATGAAACTGCAACTCACCCTATGCACTCACCTTTATACGGTGCCCACAGGAAGCCACAAATTGGGATGTAGTGATGGCCCTCATGAATGGCATCACAGAAATGAAACTGAAATACTCTCAAAGCCTAATATAGCTTCAGGAAACTCTCCACCCTGTCCAGGAGCCCCGCGTTCCAACTCGTGGACCCCCCTCCACCATCACTGCCCTGTCCCTCTCCCTGCTGCACTCCTTCCCTGAGCACCTCACCTCTCTACCATTGCCACCCCAACCTTCCTCCTCACAGATGTTGAAATAGTCATTGACTACCTAAAAGGCCATGAATATCATAGTTTGTCCTCTTCTGGCTATGTGTTTAATGTATATAATAGTGTGTGGTCTCCAATACCCCAGGAGCTGGGCATGGGAAGAAAATGTTAGAACTTCCACTTACATTTAATTTTATCTCACCCCTTTTTAATTTCTGGTTTTGCATGTGCTTTATAATGGACACAATATATTAGACAGCATACACATATAATTATGTACTAAACAAACATCCCAGTTATTGGCATACCACTTCTATATAGCTGCACAACAAACCACCCCAAAACTTACTGGCATAAAATAACCACCAGTTTATTAAGCTCACAGATTCTGAGGGTTAGGAGTTTAGGTGGGGCACAGCTTGGATTGCTTGATTAAGTTCCACAACTTTTGGAGCCTCAATGGGGAAGACTCAAACATCTGAAAAATAACTCCAAGGGCTGGGTGCTAGAATCATCTGAAACTTCTTAATTTACATGGCTGCCACCTGGGCTCAGCTGGGACCATTGACCAGAGCACCTACACATGACTTCTCCCTGTGGCTTCTACCAGCATGGCAGCCGGGATGTAGAGGGGCAAGTGAACCAAGGGAACCAGGTAGAAGCCACATGGCCTTTGCTAACCTAGCCTCAGAAGTCGCCTAGGGTTAATTTCTCCATACTTGATTGGTCAAAGCAATGATAAGGCTGCCCAGATACAAGGAGAGGGGACTAGACTGTCCACCCCATCATGGGGAGTGGCCAGGTCACACTGCAGAAAGAATTGTTGCAGTCACCTTCAGAAAACAATCTGCCCTAATTTGCCGGTTTGCTCTGAGATCTGCCCCCAACCCTTTCTCTTCACTCCTCTGTATTGTGGGGAGCAAAAGTTTTGCAGACCACATTTCCAGCCTCCCTTGCCAAATAGATTCTGGCTAGGGCTAAACAATGGAGATACTGTCAGGAGAGTGAGGGGGTGCTTCTCTCTGCCTTGGTGGGCATCTTCCTAGGGGCTGTGTCTCCTCTATGGTTTCCATTCTCTGCTAGGCAGCCGCCACGTGCTCCATTTCCCAGCGGACGTCTACCTTTTCCCTGTGACCCAAAGGTTCCTACTGGCTTCCTGCTTTGCTGATCTGGGGTTGCATAAGGGGTGGCCATGCCCCATATAGCTTTTCAGCTCTTCTGATCCCTTTGTAACAAATTCCCTTTTGAACTATCTATTATGGGCTGTATTCCTGGCTGTATAATAAATATACACAGATGGGGATAAATATGCTCGAATATTTTACCGATCAAAATATAGGATTCAAAAAGCATGTAGACCCTGATATAGCTTAAAAAGCCTTGGAACGGGAGTCAGGTTGCCTGAGCTCAGGCCTGGACCAGGCACCAGCTACACACTTTGATACTTTGCTCAGACCACGGGCCTTAGTGATACTGATGTCTCACCTCAGCACTGAAAAATAGTCAGCACAAACAAACAAACGTAATTTGCTACATGATTCAACAAGGAATGCTGGCCAGGCTACAGAGTATTGGGGCCAGGTCCACTGGCCCCTGACGTGTCATCTGAGGTTGCGACAGAGGGGATGGGGCCTGCACGTCAGGTTAGTGTAAGAGCTCCATTTTCCACGGTCAGAGCAGTTCTGCCTCCTCAGCTCTAGACAAAACCATGACAGCATTTGTCACCGGACCCTTACAAGTAAGTCTGGCTATCTACAGACTGAGCCCCATCCAAGTTCAGGGTACCCACTGGGGGACATTCACAAACATATGAAAAAGAATTTTTTCTTCTTTGAAGGGGAAAAAAAAAAACCTTACGGCATAAAAGGAGAATGAGTTGCCACAAAAGGGAAGACAAATTGTGCTACTGAGCCTGCCAATTACACTGTCACAGGGGACAGCTTCCACTTTAGAGAAATGCCTTCATGGTGGCACTGATAGAAAGAGGAACAAATGCATGTGGGCGCCTGTTTTTCTTCCAGGTGCATTTAAATGATCCTTCCCCCCACATACCCGTCCCTTTGTCTCTTTCCTATTCCAGGAGAAGAAGATTTAACAAAACTGATTGTGGATTTAACAAAACATCTTCAAGATATTTGAAGGAAATAAAATATGACAACAAACCATAAACAACTTGACTGTACATTTTTAAATCCAGTAATTCTATTTGATTGAATATTATTTGAGACAAATAGGTTACACGTTTAGACCTAGCATTCTTTGGTAGTAGAGATATTTTCAAGCTATTTCTTGAAGCAGGATCTGACCTGTAAATAAACCTAAGTACTACTCAGAAACACAAGTTGGGAAAATGCTAATTCAAAACTGACACCTTGAAAGTAACGTCAAAGATGCTAAAAGGTTAACAAAAAGAACCAGTCTCACCACACATCTGCAGCAGGCAGACAGGCCTGAATCATTACACTGGCTTTACGTGAACAGCGTGGAACCTGTGGGACATCCAAATTCAAAACTTTGATGATTTGAAAGAGTGAAAAACAAGCTGAACCTGTTCTAACTAAAGCAAAATGTCCTTATTCTACTTAGCTAAAATTAGTTATATATCTGAATAGTTTTGAGACGAAGTGAGCAGAATTCATCATGTCCACTGGAACAGGTGTCTTCACCGAACTCACTCCACATTTGGACCTGTCCATCATAGACAATACTTGGAAACTACAAAACAGGTATAAAAGGCAGAGGAAGAGATAAACACAAGCAGCCAGCGGGTCAGTTAAGTAACAAAAAAGAATCCCATTTAACGTGCCTGCTAAATGCAGTGCACTTTTCTAGACTCCGTGCAGGCCATGAAGATAAACAAGATGCACGACGCAACCTGACCCTCCAGGGACCTGCATTAGTGTGGTGGAGTCAGACACAAACATCAGTACCCTGGGAATAAGACAATGGTGACAAGGGCCATTGAGAACACTGAGAGATACCTGAGAATGCGGGAGGGAGACGTGTTTGGGAGAAAGAAGGGACTGGAAGGGCGAAGCCTTCTCTGTTTGAAGGCCATGGGAAGGCTTTGCAGAGCAGGGGCATTCAACAAGCCCTGGAAGAACTTACCTGCAGAACTTTCACAAAGCTGGGATGGGTGGTGGGAGGATATACCTGCCTGCAGGAAGGAACAGCCCGCGCAAAGCCAAGGAGGTGTGTCAAGGGCGTGTGCCAAGTGCACACATGAGCCCGAGCAGAGACGAGGAAGCAGAGCAGGGGGCAGGGGGCAGCAGAGGCCACCAAAGAGCCAACCCGCGATGCCTGGCACTCTACAGGCAACAGTGAGCCACTCAAGGCTTCTGAGAAGGCAGATGTGATCAGATCTCTGATTGAAAAGACAATTCTTAGCAACTGGAGTTATGTTCTTAAAATCCATATTCCTCAGAGAAAATTTTGCAAAAATCTCTTATGGGGGCAAATAACTCTTTCTCTCGGTCCTAGCTGCCCTGAATGCTCTGATCCTCATTCTGTTTTAAAAGTCTCAGTGTGCAAATGAGCGCCTTATTCTCCAAGTCGCTGCCTCCAACCGTGCGCCCTGTGTGGGCTCTGCCCGCCCCCTGCGCCATCACATCCATCTGCCCGGCAATGAGCCCGATGTCACGAGCAAGCCTGGAGGGTCTCCCGGGGGCACCAGTGTGCCCAAGAGCCGTGGGACCAAACTTCTACTTCCCTGCAAATGTACATGGCAAGGAAGAGCAAAAGGGTACATTTTCCATGGGTGAACAGCATCTGTGCCCCTGAAACAGTTAATTTCGAGGGTATCTTCTTCCACAATTTCTCTAGACTTGCAGACTCAGAGTTCAGAATCCTCCCTCTAGTCCTGTAATTAAAGACTGGAAAGTTCTTTCTCCCTCTACCCGCAATTTCCATGTATAAACAGACTCAATTTATCTAGGGTGAGAACTCCAATGCCTTATGTCCCACAGGTTAAAGAGAGTTTAGCATTTTTTTTCCTTATAGGCATAAAAAAAAAGAATGAGATTAAAATTCAAGGTGAGCAGAATATGTGAACGAGAAAGGGTAAAGACACTAGCAAAGCCAGGGTCAGGCCACTCTGTGCCATACCATCAACCTGTTGCTTGCATTAGCTGTTTCTCTGGGCATCTGTCTTTTTCTGTTACTTTCACTGACCCAGTAGCAAGAAGTCTGACGTTAGGAATCTCTCCTGGGAGGTCACTGCTAGGAAATATAGTAACTTGTGCTTTTTTATTTTTCTGAGACAGGGTCTTGCTCTGTCACCCCCGGCAGAGTGCAGTGGTATCATCAGAGCTCACTGCAACTTCAAACTCCTGGGCTCAAGCGATTCTCCTTCCTCAGCCTCCCGAGTATATGGGACTGTAGGTATGCACCGCCACGCCCCGGCTAATTTTTCTATTTTTTTGTAATGACCAGGATAACATGTGTGAGGCCCTGTGCCCAGCCCATAACAAGAATTTTGACATTATGCAAGATCTGGGAAGAAAGGCACCCAGGGCATTTGGAGTACATACCATGGGCGTGTTTATAGTCATGCATACGCTGACACACACAAACACACAAGAAAGAGAGAGAGAGATGTAAGGAGAGGTTTCAACCACAAAGTTCTGCTAAGGGATCTCTCAGTGGAAATCAAAGACAGAAGCTCCAAATGAACCCCTCTGTATCTCACTGATAACCTTCCCGGGCCATGTGGAGAAGGCTGGCTCATGCTACACCACCACATCAGGGCCTCCTCCGTGCCAACCTCTGAGAAGCAGTTCAGCTCCCTCCCACGGCCCGTCTCCTGTGGGAAGAGGTGAGACCCCCAAAGGAATGAGTACTGAGCGCCTACGGGGGTGCCAGGAGGGAAGAGATCCACCCACGCACTAGCAATTTCTTGTCCACAAATGCTTCCCACCCTGTGCCGACTCCCCGGGACAGCAGTTGGCTCTCATCTCTCTTGGTGACAATCCGGGCTGTGCAGACACCCACCTTCAGCCAGCTCCCACATTCTGACTCTTCATGGTTTACTGTAACTTCCCAGAGGGTGAAAAGGACAGGAGATGTGAAAACCCAGATTAGGCAAATTACTAACTCTGACGAGTGTAAAAATATAATGAGTCTGTAACTGCCCTGTCCAATGTGGAAACCACCGGCAACATGTGACTATTTAAATTTCAATTACATTCTCTGGTCTCACTAGTCACAGGCGGCTGGTGGCAATTGCATTGGACAGCAAAGACACAGAACCGTTCCATCATGGTAGAAAGTTTTATTGGACAGTGCTGGTCTCAGGGTTCTTCAGAAGAGGTTTATTTGCACCTTGGATTAGGAATAAAATGTAGTGTTTGTGATAAAGTGAAAGGAGCACTAATTAGGATTAATTCTTAGGCCCAGTTTTACTAATAATGGCAACCCAATCTGTAAAATAATGGCATTGAAGTGGACAGGCGATCCCTAAAGCCTTATTTTACAGAGTTAGAAGAGGAAACAGGATGCAATGGAGAGAGCCTAAACCCAAACATCAGCACCGTCCTGAGGCCCCAGGGCAAGGCACCTCATCTGTCCCAGCCTTCACTGCCTCAGCTGCACGACGGTGTTCCATGATCTACCACTATACATCTATCTCCTACATCCACCTCATGCATATCCTCTACCTCATACATCAGTGAGATCATGTATTTAAAATATACTTGAAATTGTCCAGTTTGCTGCAAAATGCTAAACAAAAGCTAGGTGTTACCTTCAGAGGTTAAAACATTCAGAGTACACAGTATTTCAATCTCACCTTTATGCCTATGAAGGGTCTCCATAAGCAAATGCCCGGGACATGGCACTAATGTGTTTTTCTCCTACCGCATTTCTACTCCTGCTGGTAACCTCCAGCAGAGTCATTTTGTTGCCTATGTTTGGCAAACCCAGATTTACTTTCTCCTCCCCGCTCTCCTCCTCTTCCTCCCACCCGCTACCAACACAACCACAAGGAGGAGAGAAGCTTATTTTAAAGTCACCCATAAAATATACCCTTGAAGTTCCTCCTTGGCTTTGAGCGGGGAGAAAAGACAATTACAGAGACGTCATTTACTGAAGTCCTGCTATATCCAGAGAACTTTATTTGGGCCCTGGGAATTAGCCTTTAAAAAAAAAAAGAGGGGAGGAGGAATGAAACATACACGTTTGGAGAAGCTTTAAAAAAAAACGTAAAGGATTCTTCATACACATCAGCAAGTATAAATGAATGTAGGCCAAGTCCAATAAAGACTTGAGACCAAAATGAGATACTGAGTGATAGGACAAGGAGAGTCTGGTGGGTTATTCTTCAGGAAGGTTTCCTAGGGAAGTTCAAAAGTAAGCCAGATTTTAAAAGAGGTGACAAACATGGTTTGCCAAAAAGGAGAGAATGGGGCATTCTGGGAAGGAAAATTATGACAATCCAAGGTGTAGACACAGGGAGAAGAGTTCAGACCAGCGGCCACCGAGGGAGCAACACAAAGGCAGGCGGGTGCGGGTGGACCCACGGGGAGAGCGGGGTCAGGCAACGCAGGGCTTCCCGGGGAATTTCCTCTTGCTAATAAGCAGTCATGGAGAGCCACTGTGGGTTCTTGAGCAGAGGAAAACAGTGTTTAATGAAGACAATTTGAGCAGCTGTGTGGAGGATGAGGCAGGGAGGCGAGGTCCAGGTGGGGAAGCCACTAGAGTCCTGCACTTAGCAGTAGCCATGGACATGGAAATGAGGACACAGGGAAAGGGGCAGAAAGTGGTGTGGACTGTACATGGGAGCTTTCGGAGCGAGGGCTCGTGAGAACTGGTGCCAGGACAGTGTGCTGCCGGCAACAGAAGTGTCGGGAAAGGGTGGCTGCTTGAATAAACGGAGAAGGGGGAGGAACACTGGGTCTTTTTTTTTTTTTTTTTTTTTGCCTTCAACATTTTCCAATATTGGGAAAACGTGCCAGGGGAGATTTTGCTATAAACCCACTGGAGACATAATCAGGATGCTGGAACTGTAGCTTTCAGAAACATTAAAACCAGTTTGTAGCTGAAACCATGCGAGCAAATGAGCCTTCAAATGAATGGAGGACTGAGAAGAACCAAAACCAGGCACGCAATGATGCCTTGAGAAAATGGTGCCAGAAATGCTCAGGGACCAGGAAGGGGAGCAGAGTTTCTTAGCCCCAGCACCACCAGCATTTCGGGCTGGATAATGCTATTTTTGGGGGGCTGTCCTGTGCGTGGTAGGATGCTTAGCAGCATCCCTGGCCTCCACCCGCTAGACTACAGGAGTCCCCTCCCCCAGTAAGGACTGGAAACTGTCTCCAGACATTGCCCAATGTCCCCAGGAGGCACAGTGGCCCCCAGGGGAGAGCCACAGATGCAGAGGTAATAACAATGACGTTCATTCGATAGACATTTACAACGTGCCTGGCACTGTTCTAAGTACTCCACAGGTATTGATTTATTTAATTCACAAAACAACATGGTAGAGCTCTGTATTATTATTATTCCTCATTATTCCCAAATAAGGAAATCAAGACTCAGAGGTTATGTAATTTTTCAAAGTTCCCACCACTAGGAACTGACAACTTCAGGCAATTTGGCTCCAAGGCCCATGCTTTTTATCAACAGGCTCTACTGCCTTTCCGTGGAACAGAGGAGGGATCATATGTGAAGACAGAGTCCATGGAACCCATTGGGGATAAGAGAGGGAGTTGGGGGACACAGGCGATCCCCGGAGCATCAGGCCCGAGGCACTGGGAGAATGCAGGTACCACCCAAGACACAGGGACCTCAGAAAGAGGGGCTAGGAGAAGAAAACGGATCTCCTTTTGGATCACTTTTTAAAAGGTTTCAGGGAGACCATGCCGAATCAGCAGCAAAGACACAGGGAAGACAGAACTTCACGATGTCCGGAAAGGCAGGAACCATTGAGTGTGACAGCAAAGCCCCTAATGAGGATACCGGGTCAGGACAAAGGCTGTCGCAGCTGGAAGGATGGAACAAAGGCCCCTCTGAAGCATACAGCAAACAAAAGATAGACATGAGTGTTTATGTTGTAAAGAGAATAATTATGAACATTTACATCAGCGAGTGTTGATTTTCTCAGCAAAGTGTGATGAGACCATCCACTGAGAGCAGGACTTCGGGGGAGCGAATGCTCAGGGAGGTGATGTCGTAAGAGCCGGGCAAGAATGTGACCCTGGGGCACACAAGCCAAGGCTGGTCACCCCATCGTTCAATGACAAGCTCTGCAAGAAAGGACTCTGAGCAGGCCAGGTGCGCTCACTTCTGGAACTTTCTTCATCTTCCCTGAGTAGCATGAGTGACAGAACAGAAAAAGCAGATATGACTTCTCAGTAACGGGGAAGTTGAATTAGAGTGTGAGGAAACACACAGCGGCTGAGGAGGAAGGGAGGGAGGCAGCTAGAGGATTCCACACTGACAAGTCAAAGCTCGGTGACCTAAGTGCAGTCGAGGAAGCAAAGCCTGAAGTCACAAGGAGGAAGAAGCCAGATCTCAGGGGAGAAACGAAGACACACTTTAGGGAAGGAACACTGTTGAGCAACCGGTCGGGAGTGTGGATGAAGTGGAGAGTGCATCCTTGCTGGTGAGTGGTGGGTACGCAATGGAAATGTGTAAGACTCCATCAATCCAACATATTAAAAAGTTTCTTCAGTGTACATTTGGAAATATGTAGCAGAAAATGGAACAAAGAGCAAAACTGTTGACCATTTTCACTGAATAACTAAATAAACACTTGTTTTATTAAAATTAGACAAAGTTCTTTCCCTCCAGGCAATCTGGGCAATCCACTTACAATGAAAAATCTAAGAACAGTTATTTCCACAGCATGAGGAGCTTTATGCATAAAATTAGAGGGTTAAGAGCATTTATTTAATCAACCCACCACGTCCTCCAGAAACACAGGTCCCGTGGGACGGCTGACGAGAATGGCCAGGAGTTCCAAGAAGGCGGAGGCTGTCTTCCTCCCTTGGGGGGAGGTGGCAGGTAGCTCGGCTCAGGCATGCAGGAGACAAAGGGGCCGGTATGGGAGAGGGGCCTGGGGGTCTGGAAGAGCAATTCTCAAACCTGGCCGTATGCTAGAGCCACCTGGGCAGCATTGCAAATACGCTGGTGTGCAAGCAGGAAATCAGAATCAGTGCCCTTACGAACATGCCCTGAAGTTTCTTGTACCCGGTGAGGCAATGCTTTCTCATTCATATTCCCAGATTCTCTCTCTCTCTCACAGACACACACGCACACACACACACACACGCAC
This sequence comes from Lemur catta, assembly GCF_020740605.2. Lineage (NCBI taxonomy): Eukaryota > Metazoa > Chordata > Mammalia > Primates > Lemuridae > Lemur > Lemur catta. Next base: position 86,775,266 of record NC_059133.1, on the reverse strand, counting down.
ACACACGCACACTCACACACACACGCACACACACGCACACTCACACACGCACACGTGCACGGAGCTGGCCCTTCCACACGGCGAGCGGCAGGGTGCGCGGCTTCGCTTGGCAGCAGCTTCGTCCTCCAGCTGCATCTGGGCTTGAGCCCAACTGCACCGAGGAACCAGGCGGGAGCAGAGGGAGGCTCTTGCCTCCACGTTCACCCCGTGCCCACCCCTGACTGCGACACCAAAGGGAGATCAAGACCCGATGCCTCACATTTATGCCACCCTTCTCCCCGACGACCAGGACTTCCACCAGCCTGCAGTTCTTCACCTCGGATTTTGCAAACTGCACTCCTTTTGCGTGAGATTAACCCTGAATTGCCTACGCTACAAGTAGGCACCGTGCTGCAAATAACCAGGAAAAATTCAAAATTGATTTACAGTTGCCACTTGAATGCTTGACATTCTGTGAACTCACAATGCTTAATTCCTTCTCCAAATGTCTGTTTGCCACCATTTACAGGCAGGAGCGAGACAAAGAGATGTACACAGAGCAAATGTCTGCTGGGCAGAGAACCGGATTAGCACAGTGACTGTGACGCCCCAGCAAGCCCGGGAGGGGTTGGCAGGCAGGCGGGCTGGCTGACCTCCACGAGGAGGTCGCAAAAACTCCCCGGAGTCCAGACAGAACTTCCCAGGGTGGCAGAGCAGCTGTCGCTTTCTGACTGTCCCCCAGAACTGTGCCAAAACCGCTGCTGCCTCCACGTCAGCCAGGAGGAAGGGGGAAGGAGGCGGTGGGCCCTCCCTCCCTGGGGAACGCAGCTAAACGGGCATTCCGTCTGCGCCGTGTCCTCCCGGTTGTTCTGGGAAGGCGAGAAGTCCTTTCGGCCCCCTCATTCTCCACCTTTTCCCTAATCTTTCCTCTTCCTTTTTTCCCTCTCTCCCTGGTGTTTTCCTCCTTAACACACAAAGTGGAGAAAAAGCCAGAGAACGCGATCAAAGTTAATGTCCTGGATACGGCATTTTCGTCACTTTCCTTTTGTTAATCTCAATCTCTCTCTCTCTCTTTTTTTTAGTTTTCCTCTTTCCTTGCTCCTGCCATTCTCTCTAACTCAAGGCCCCCAACGCGCCATCTCTCTGGATCGTACCGAATTTCAGGACTTATTCCAACACTCCCTGGTTCCTGAGCTCATCCTGGGCTCTGGGCTTCACACACTGCACTGTCTCCCTCATCAGCAGACACGAACAGACCCAACCTCTGTGCTTCTCCTCTGCACGAGAGCCGAAGTGGAGACTGCCGAGGAAGAGGCCGTGGGAGGCATTTACGTAGGAGAGAGAGAAGACGGACGAGGCCAGCAAGGACCATCCCGTTTTCTGTTCCTGCCCTACTGAGAAATCGCCAGCATTACTCATAGGATGTGGACAAGAGAGGTAGGGAGCTCAGTTCCAGGCGCTTTGCATACTTCACCTCATCTCACCCTCACATAATCCACATTGTACAGAAGAGGAAAAGCCCATGGCCAAAAAGTAAAGTGCCTTTCCCAAGGTCACTTGGTGGCAAGCCGCAAATCCAGGATCCTGAACTCAAGTTCCTTTAATGTCAAAGGCCTGACTGCCCCTTTGGGGAGTGGTAGCGGGGCTTCAGGCTTTACTTCCAGGCTTATTCAAAATCCAGGCTTGCCTCGGTGGACAAGCCACCCCAGTGGCAGCCTAGAAACCCTGAGGCCGCTGGGACTGGGCCGTCCTAGAAAGGCACTGCCTGGCACCCAGCAGAAGAAAGAGACAAATCTCCCACTGCGAGGAGGGCACGGAGGGAATTCAGAATGGCATCTCCACTGAATATCAACTTTGTGGAGAGGGGAAGAGGATCTTACAAGAAATCTTAAGAAGTCCTCACTCTGAGGTCCCCATGGAGAATTAATCTCTGGCTGTGGCTAGAATTTGTTCTCAGGGCCTCAAACAAGAGTCGAAGTCTGCTAGGGTGCACTGGGAGGTGGCTGACACAGCAGAGAGCATCAGTGAAGCCAGGATTCCTTTATTCCAGTATTGTCTGAATTACATTCATCCTCCCAAAGTGCTTGCACCCCTCACCCTCGAGTGGCCGCGCCGGCTTGCCCACGTCTGGACTAGATGGGCCGAGCTCCTGCATCACTCGGTTTATAGCACCTTAAAAGCACCTTTAACTCTGCTTTTTTCTCCAGCCATTTTTCCCCAAGTCTCACCCCCTGGTCTGTTGGCTCCTGGAGGACAGGCTTTAAGCCTGATTCCACAGCAAAGAGGCCCTGTCCTCGCCACAGACCTTCATAAACATTCTGTAAATGACTCCATGAGGCTGGTTAATCCTGGAGGAACAAAGGAGTCAGGATCTCAAGGAAAAGCTGTTCTCCAAAGTCACCACCTTCTAGAGACAAGTGACTGGAGGAATAGTTATCTGCCAGGGTGTGCCCAAGACACGAGGCCTAGGGCAAGGCTTCTTAACCTGGCATCCACGGTGGGCTTCAGGGAGCCGAAGTCCACTGATACTTTGTGTGGAATTTGAGGAGTTTGTACAAAATGGATTTTTCTGGGACAAGGATCAGAGCATACATTTTAGGAATCGCTGACCAAATCAATGTGTGGATTGGGGGTGAGGGTAGCAGTGGGAAGGTGGTGAACACAAAGCGGGTAGTGGGTCCAGGGGGGCAGCCTGGCAGGCACAGGCTGTAAATGTGGCTTTTCCTGCGGTCACAGGTGCAAAGCCGACCCTGGCAGGACACCCCACCCCTCCCTCTGCAGGAGCCCAGCCATCTCTGTTCAGACAGGAGGAGCAGGCCACTGTCTCCACCCTTGCTGAGAGTGTCAACAGAGGCTGGGTCCAAGTCCCCCCAGGGAAGAACCACGCAGGCTGCTGCCACCATCCCACGTTGAGCACCATCTATTTAACTTGCCCTGTTTTCCCTGTTTAACAGGTACAACCTCAGGGTAAGCCGGATCCAAAACTTTCCTCACTTGTCCTTAATTACATATATCAGTTTCCTGCAGCCTGCCAAGCCTGTACGTCTCACAGAACCCCAGATCTAATAGGATTTGTGCTTTAAAAACCCATTTTGGTGTCTCCTGGCCCTGGTCTCTTCAAGGTGTTGGTAACTGACTGTTAGGTTCAATATTTTCCAATCTAACATTTATGCTCATGACTTTGTAATTTCCAGACACCATCTCCTTTTTTATAAAAGGTTATAAGCTGGCCCTCAGCGATCTTTCCAGTCCTCTGTGATTTTCCCAAATGGCAGCCTTTGGCCCTGCGGTGACCACTTCTTTGTTACAGACATTTTAGAATCTGTCATTAAGACCAGAGGCTGTTTATCATATTCTCCTTAACTAATGTTTTGAAATCCTCTCCAATCTTAAACTGGTTTTGTGTTCCCTAAGTCATGCTAGAATCCAGATTACACACACACATACACACACCCCCCACACATGTGTCATGTTATCACAGTTCCCAGTGATATTTCTAAGAAATTAAAGATAAACCTCTTGCTCTTACGGAAATGGCTTTTACTGCTTTACCTTTAATTCCTGATGTCAGTAAAGGTTTTATTTTTTATTTCCTAATTATCTTTTCTGAATATAAAAATGATGTGCTCAATTGTGGAAATTTTAGAAGGTAAAGAAAAAGATAGAGAGGTAAAACAATAATTCCATTGTTCCTAAACCCTTAGATCTTTTGCATGATGTCAACCTTTCCTTTTCAGATTTCACAACCTTCACCCTTCCTGAATATACCCACCTGCCCACCTGCCCTGGAGGTCACTTTCTTTTTAGAGTAAGCTCTTTGTTTATCCAAGCAGGTTTCCTCCAAAGGTTCTCCAGCAACCTACTTTCCTACACTATCTCAAGGCAGAGGCAGAGCAAAAAGAGCCCTGGACTTGAGATTCGGAAAGGCTGGGCTTGAGCTCTAGCTCTTTCTTCTTCTTGATGGTATAATTTTGGGCAATCAGAGCACTTTGTACCTCAATTTCCTCATCTTTAAAATGGGGATGATAGTTCATGCCCAGAATTCCTCCTGGCAGGTTCTTGGGAACATCACATAATGGGTAGGGAAGAAAATATATGAGAAAGCCCTTGATAAACTATCAACAAAAAGCACTCCAGAAATGTGACTGTCATTATCACATCCGGTTTGCCTTGTCTTTGCCTCTGTTGCCTTCTTTCATTGAAAAACCTTCTGTTCTTTCTTAAATTTTGTTTGCTTGTTTAGTTTCCCTTACAGCTTTCCATTTTATTCTACACTTGATCAGTTCATTCTGACTTTGCTCAAGGCTCACGTCAACTTTTAAATCCTCAATGAATTGGTTCCTATTTGTATCTTCTGCATTGTTTCGTACTAAGAATTCATGTTCTCTAAGTATTCTAGAAACCTGTCACCTCTTGGCCATATTTTCTTCTCTGGGCAGGCATGATTTGATGAAATGCTCAAAGAAGTCAATGCCAGTCTTGATGTGGAAACCTCTAATTTGGAAACGGCTGCAGGCTCCATACATGGGACAAGTAAGCATCACACCTCACCACCCAGGTGGCTCTGGGTAGAGCACCTAGTGGGTTGGGGGCGGGGGCATCACAGTGATTAATACTCATGGAATGCTTGCTCTGTGACAAGTACTGATCAAAGTGAAATAACTCACTCAATGCTCATGATAACTCTAAAAAGCCAGAATTATTAATACCCCATGTTATAGCTAAGGACTCTGGCAGCACAGAGAGTTGAAAACATTTGCCCAATAAATGAATCGGGGTCAGAACATAAACCCTGGTGGTCCGGCTCCTCAGTTCTTACTCGTAACCACTGTTTTCTGCACCTGGCACCAGGTTACACTGCAGTAAGAAAGGATGGAGAAGACGGTAGCTAGGAAAAGTTAAGAAATCCGAAGACAACAGCAAGCAGCTGAGAAGTACAAGTGCTGAAAACACAACCCACTTCACCCTCTGCATAACTCAACAATAATTACATTAATTACATTCCTATGCATGTCTGAAAGACTTCCTGAGTGTCTCCTATAGCTAATGAGCACATGGGAAGAACGAGGTCCGCAAATATTTGTACAAATCCAGGTCCTAATCGCTCTTCAAATTCTGCTGTGCACCCCCTTCTCTTTCTCCACTATCCTCATTATGTAGAATCGGACACACAATATGTTTCTTCTACGTCTCTGACCATCAAATCAACCATAAGCATGTACTGCAAAGCTGTAGAGCAAAGAGCCTAACTAAGCGTGTGAGGTCAAGTGAAAGTGCTGGGTTCAAATCCTGATTCTGCCGCTTAAGCTGAGCAAGTTTTTTAATGTGTTTGCATCTTGGTATCCCCCGTAAGATGCAGGTAATAATTTGACATACCTCTTAAGGTGGTTGGCGGGGTTACGATAGTCGATGCACGCAAAGCACTAAGCACAGAGCCTGTAGGTGCTCACAGCAAGGTAGTGGCCATTAATTTCATATCCACCACGTGCCAGCACTCTGCTAGGCACACACAGGGACACCAGGGGGGATGCTGCTTCTGCCCTTGAGAAATTCACATTGTGGGGTGGGCAGGAAAGAAACACAGTAGCAGTCCCTCTACACCAGGGTACGGCTGTGGGAGCAGGAAAAGGGCAGTGGCTCCAGCCTGTGGGGACCGGGAAGACCCAGAGCAGAGGATCCCTGAGCCGAGCCTTGAAGGTGGGTGAGGCAGGAACTGCACAAGGTAAGGTGGGCAGAGTGAGAGGCAGGAGGCAGGCCTGGAGTGCAGAGGAGACTTGCACAGTTTCCTTCCCTTGGCTTGTGTCACCGTCTCTCCATCTCTACTCTTTTTGGATCACGTAAAGATAAAAGATAAGCCTGGAAAAAAATAGTTCCATACATAAAGCTGGAAAGATTAGTCTTGCTGTCCTTTCTGACAAGTCTTTATCTAGTTTTTTCTCAATAAATACCGTCAAAGAGAACCTGGGAAAGAGACATAGACCAAAGATTAAAACCTGCAGGTCACCTGCCTAGGTGCCGCTCTGCGTTCAGGATGCTGAGTACGTCGCCACGCTCCGCCTGTCTTCCCCATTAGATATTCTCTGCTCGCTCATCACCGGGAGCGGACGTGCTGCACTGAAGGCCACACAATCCATTGCAAACCAGTTATTTGGAGCAGGATGGAGCTATTAATTATCATTGCATATTGCAGGTGTGTGCATTAAACTTGTGGTTTGAGAAGATTTTTTTACATTTCCTCATTTGATCCACAACACAGTAACTGTCTCCCCTAAAGACCGGATTTTACAGAGGAGGAAGCAAGTTCAGCGAGGTTGTATAACTTGCCTGAATCACACAGCGTGGGCCAGGCTGGGGCTGAGATGGGACCTGACAGCCAGGGCCCAAGGTCAGTGCTCCTTCCTCAAGCCCACCTGGCTTCAAACCACGGAAAAGTGGTGTAAAGGTATGCATGCAGTAAGGCTAAGGCATCAGAACTCTGGGTGGCACCAATAGATACGCTCTTTCTTTCCCCTGCCCCCAACCATCCCTCTCACACCGAGTCTCACTCTATCGCCCTGGGTAGAGTGCACAAGTGTCATCACAGCTCATAGCAACCTCAAACTCCTGGGCTCAAGTGATCCTCCTGCCTCAGCCTCCCGAGTAACTGGGACTACAGGCACGTGCCACCAAGCCCTGCTAAGTTTTCTATTTTCTGTAGAGATAGGGTCTTGCTCTCACTTAGGCTGGTCTCAAACTCCTGACCTCAAGCAATCCTCCCGTCTCGTCCTCCCAGAGCAGTAGGATTATAGGTGTGAGTCACTGCGCCCAGCTTTATCCTCTTTCTTAATAGAAAAATAAGGACTTAGGGAATTTAACTTTTGTTTTATAAGTTTACTTTATATAAAACCACTTTCCAAGACAATAGTTGATACAGACATTTGAAACAAAACTAGCTCTCTTATATCTTTTTTTGAATGTCCCTTTTAACAATAATGATGATTCCTGTTAATGATAACAATCCAACAACAAAGCAATATTTCTGACTGCCATTCTCTTGCACTAACTATAAGTCTCCACTCAAAGTAGTAGTCCATGAATGGGTTTGAGAAAGAAATAGATACAAGAAAATGGGTAATCTTCAAAATGTCCAAGATTAAATGAGCAGTGGGAAGTAGATGGCTCCCTCTTAGAAGAACTAGAATCTTCAAGCTCAGAGCCAAAATGTGTTTATAGAGTGGTAGGAGTAGGGCAAGAAAACGATGTCCAAGACTTTGCTACATGAGAAACCAAGAAGATGCTGATGGCCAGTGCCATGAATTTCTCACCCTTTGTCCTCACTAAATTAAATCCAGAAATTGGCTGCTTTATAGGGATCCATTTTTCCATTTTAAAACAACTTTGCCTTTAACCAAGAACAAAGCCCAAAGAGAAGCGATCTAGAAAAAAGTCACATTAGCTGAAGTTTCAAAGTACATGCTGTTTACGAGTTCTTCCACATGCAACATAAACCTTTATCTTTTTTTATAGGGAGGCAGCTCTATATAATTTAAGGAGCCGGGGTTAAATCAGAAGATATGAGTTGGAATCCTGGCTTGCTACTTACAGTGGTATAACCTTGACCTCTCTAATCCTCACTCTGTTCATCTGAGAAGATCAGCCTTGTGGTGAGGATTAAATGAGATAACATATGTTAACATAACCTAAAATATAACGGGCACAACACAAATATCTACTGCCAGCTCACAGCTCAATTCCAACAAAAAGTTGTCTCAAGCAAAGGTGAGGCCATTCCTCATACATAACTATTACATTTGGACTGACAGTAATAATTCTTAGCATTTTCATTCCACCAATTATCTTTAAAATGATCTACAAATTCTGATTACCTAATTCCAGGATCTTCTCACTCCTTTTTAATAACCTCTGTCTCAGTGGCCTAAATGCAGATTCATCAATAAACTAGGCTGCCTGCTACGGTCACTGCAATTGTTTACGAGTTTCAGTGCCAACCCTGAATTTCATGTTGCAATCAAGGCATCTTTGTAAATGGGTACAGGATAAAAAGGAGAGGTTGAGGAGGTGAGTAAGCACTATCCCATTTATTCCAGAAAGCCCTGCATGGTGAAGGCTATTGGGGATACTCGATGAAAGAGCCTTCAAGGGATTTGTCCCAAAAGGCAGCATAGGAAGAGGTTATTTCTGGTTGAGGAGGTCAGGCAAGACTTTGTGGTGGAGACTGCCATCAAGATGAACCTTGAGAAACGGGTAGTATTTACACAGAACTTGAAGGGAAGAGGAAAAGCGTCTTCAGTGGTGAGACAGCTTTGTGAAGAAATGCACATATTGAACACAACGTGAAAGGAAGCTCAGGCAAAGAAGCGAGGCAGCAAGGAATGGGTATATTTTCACTCCATCAGCCTACAGCTGGCACTAAAGATACTTTCCTCTACTCAACCCTAGCAAATCTCACCCAGAGCATTAAGAGTTGCTTGGATGGCAAGGAAATAGAAACAGAAAAGGCATAAACATGTCAACTTTATCCTCAATGCACATTCACTTCCATCATTATGTCTACCGACAATCAGTATTTTCTGAGCACTGACCATGTGCAGAAAGCACTCCGCTAGGCACTGAGGACATAAAATGACATATTGCACAAATCTTGTCATCAAGGAAAAAATGAAAAATTAATCAAATACGATTACTTTTAACAAATATGATCACTTTTAAACAAAAGTGATTTCTTTTCTACATGCAGACTCTTAAGAAACCTATCCAGTACTTCTTTCATCAAAAACCCAAAGGGTCACCATTCTCCTACCCAAGAGAGATCTTCCAGATCTGAGCACCTGTATTGGTCAGGGTAGGTTTTTTTTTTCTGCAGTCCTTCTTCCTATGTAAGCTACAGGAAAAACCAGAATACAGCTGTAAACAAAATCAGAAAAGGACTGAAATTTTCTCCATTCCCCCTCAAGCTCAGAAGCAATTCTGGAGTGGCTAACAAGGTGATAAGAGGGACAGCCGCAAACCCAAAAGACATCAGCTGTGGCTCCGCAGAACTCATGGGTAAAGCTGATCTGCATGACAACAAATCCAAGGGTAAGGGCTGCAGTATCTCCACGAGTTGGATGTTTTGCCTGCATAGGGCCGGCCAATAGATATTTGGAAATGCAGATCAATGAATACATGTCTTAGTTTTCTCCTAAATATTCAGTGCCTCACACCACTGTGTAGCCCACCAAACACCACGGGAGAGTCCAAACCACACTCATAAATTTTCTCTCTCATCTCCAATGGCTATTAGCAGATGTCCAAAAGAGAACTAGTGTTTTCACTCTTTTGTGGTTTATCTTTTTAAAGGAACACAGATCCATAAATCTAGGGTTTTTTTTTTTTTTCTTGCCTGTGTTACATTTAGGTTCACATTTATTTTAAAACAGGGAAGGGGGGAAGCCAAAAAGGAAGGATGTGAGAAAACTATTAACCCAGCCAGCCTAATAATCAGTGATTAAAGTTACAGTCGGAGAAGAGCAACATCTTAATGCCTCCCACCTTCTTGCTTTTCTTCGTGCCTTTAATATTCTACTTCAGGCACTGAGAGGGAGGGTAACGGGGCTAGTGAGTTCTAACCAGCACTAAGATAATTGCACCATTCACACCCCTCACCACTCAATCAGGGTCTGCTTATCCAGCCCCATTTATTAATAGTTTTCCTACATTTCCAGTGTTACAAAGGAGTGAAATGAGGCTTTCTCTCCAAAACAAGAAATGGGGCACCCTCAATAAAGACTAAGTGGATCAGAGGATGATTGCAGAACTGAGGGCCACTTGCCCTATTTCACAGCCACACCTGTGTCTAAGGGTGTCAGGGAAAGCATTCTCCTTCAGTTTCCTAACTTTCAACACCAGGTCTGCATCGGTGTTGGGAGAACTCAGGAACGGGGTACACACAGCTCTGCCCTGCATTCAGCCACCATTTCTACCCCTTGTGTGCACCCCATAGACTGGATCCCCTCATATCCCAACCACTTTGTTTGACCTCTGGCCCAGGGACCCTCTACTAGTCGTATAGCCATTTAAAAGTGAGAGAGTCTCACTGTACATGTTAAAATCCTCAGATAACATAACGCTTACAGCAACAGGTGCCTTGTCAATCATCCTGCCGAGTGGTTCTCAAATATGGCTGCACCTTAGAATCCTGGGGAAGATTTCTAAATGACCACTTCCTGGATCCTTCCCCAACAGATTTTAATTTAACTATTTGGGTTGTTGTTGTTGTTTAGTTTTTTGTATTTGTTTTTGTTTGGACTTAGTGGATGATTCTGTTATTGAAGTGGGGTTAAGAATCACCGGTTTAGACTATTGTCACTGTTACACAAATGAGAAATTCGAGCCCCAGAGTCCATGGTTTGCACGTGGCCCACAAAGTAAAGTAGCACAAGCAGAACCCAATATAAGCCTCTGATGCCCAAGATTACCATCTCTTTCATTATCATGTAGGCGTCCGCTGAAAAACCTGACATTTTTAAAGACCTGTTACATATGAAGGGATCACTCTGGGCTCTGAGATATGTGGATGGGCCCAAATGCACACCACTGGCTGACTTAAGGGACACTCATTCCAAGATGACTTGTGGGGCATGGCAATGGAGGAGAAAACACTGAAATGAGATTCAGTGGATGAGGCCCTGCCACATGCAGGTAGGTTTACACCATGTAGCTAACCTTAGGACTGTTTTCATAGTTTTAATTGGCAGTTGTTGGGGAGGACAGGTAATCCCCAAGAGGACTGTCAGCATTAATGCTATATCACCCCATGCCATGCACCCACCCCACATGCATATACCTAAGTTGCACACGCACCTTTCATGCATTTACGATCATTTTGGCTAATGTATTTGGTAGGTAAGTGACTGCACGAACATATCCACACATACATAAGTCCAGTGTGTGTCTTGGGACACACATGCAAGACACCGATCTCTAATCCAAAGGCATAAACTACTGGGACATGTGTGTAACCAGACTATGGCCCCTATAAGGTGGCAGGATTGCTTCAGTATGTCTGGCTATTTTCACAGAGTATGATTTGCTACGGGGGAAAGAATGAAAGACGTCACCTAAGCTTCAGATTTCTTCTAAGACTTCTCTTCTCCCATCCCCGGACAATGCAGTGCTTTTATCCAGCCATTGTTTTTAAGTCCCTCCTCTCAGAAAGAAACAATATTTGATTTTCTAAGAAATTCTAACCAGCTGAAGCCCTGAGAGAGTCTACTCTCTATAAAGATTGATGAGAACTTTAAGCTTGACGTTTCTTCCTAAAGAAAGAAATTCACAGTCCAAGTGAGGCAGTGAGCAAAGACATGGAGGATGGCGTGACGATAACATAGTTTGCCTTTTGGGAGTTGGGTGAGCAGGCCAGTGGGTTAACTAATCGAAACCTTAAATTGTCCTAATCTAGGAAGCTCTCTGCTACAGACATCGTCCCTGCTACCAAGCTGGACTCTAAGGAGAGTCAAAGCCTGTAGCTTCCCTCTCTTTCCAGGCCTGGCATTCCCACAGGACTGCATGGCTTCTCCTCCTGTCTCCTCTCCCGGGGCTCCTAGACACAACCTCGTCACTATGCCTCCACTGCCCTGCCCCTCTAGTCACCTGGAATGCCAGCCCATGGTGGGCATTCACTCACCCACATATCTTCAGGATATTCCCTTTATATGTAATGGATTTTTAAAAAGTCTTCAGGCTGGTCTTAGGTTCCTTTTGCTAATAAAATAAATACGAACCACAATATACAGAGAAATGGTGAAAGTGTAGATAAAGGGTACAAGGATGGGGAGCAGAAGAAGATGCAAATAAAATATAGGGAAACATCAATTTTGAAGGCATCTTTCCTTAGGCACCAACACTGCAGTTTAATCAGGTGGTGACTGACGGCGTCTCCCCAGCATCTCGACACCTGGGCATCCCCAGGAGTAAAAACTTCTAAAATATCAGGCTACCAAAAAGCACTGTGTGAACCCCCTAGGAATAACTGAAGCCCTCTTCACCCAGCACTCCCCATTGCCATCTCAGAAAGCAGCTGGTGTCTGAAGGGTACGGCAGCTTTCTACCTCCCCACTCCAGAAACACATGGGCCAGGCTGGTCCTCCATTCTGAGTAGCTTGGCCTGGGCTAGCATCCAGGTCTCTCCTTGGACACAAACCAACTAACAGCTGTCCCTTTCTTTGTAATGGCCATCACCAAAGTTAGTTGCAATCCAGTGGTCTAAGATTGAAAACTGAATCATTTGCTCATTCTACAGGCAAGTCTAATAAACAGGCCTAGGAATCATTAGCTGTAGAATCACTAAAGCAGAAATTACAGCTTCTTTCTTCTCCTTTTAAGAAGACCCTGGCTTTATTCTCTGGCCTCGTTGTTTGGAATCTGAAATTCCTAATCAAAGAGCCAGCCGTTCCTGTGCTGCTCTTCTCCCTGAATTAGGGGATGTGAGAAAGAGCAGGAGGCTTGCCCTTTACACCACCTTTCCTCTCCATTCGCTCTCCGTCCCCTGCTCTCCTTCTCCTACAAAATTCCTATTTATTCTTCAAGACATGATTTAAATGCCAACCCCTCCAGGAAGCCCTCCTCACTCTCCCAGGTGTCTCTCCTTTATAGATCTTCCCTAAGTATATGATTATCTCCTTACACATATCTACCCTACTAGATCATGAGCTACTGGAAAGTACAGACCAAAGCCAATTCTTTTTCACAACACAATGTTTGACAAATACTGGTTATTAACAAATGTTTGTTGAATAATTGAGTAGAGCAAAAGACATAAAAATGAATAAAAGAAGAGGAGAGTGTGAAAGAGAAGAGTTATTAAAAAGAGACAAAACAAAAGGAAAGGGACATAAAAAATAAGACAGAGAAGTATCAGTTCTGAGAAGGACCAGAGTAAGAGAGCACAGAGGATGAAAAGGGAAGAGGCAAAAGATGGACATGGGTGGAAGAGTGAAAGAAAGGAAAAGGGTGAAGGTTCTGATTTTTTTTTTTTTTAAAGACAAAGCAGAACTGCTGGAAGTCCCAAGTAGAATACATGCAAGTACCAATGTTAGCTATGGTCTATAATTACGTGCAGGGAGGGTGCAGACCCGAGATGTCCAGCAACTTTGGCGCCACCTAGGAGCTTGTTAGACATACAGAATGCTGTGCCCCACCTCAGATCTACTAAATCAGAATGTGCATTTTAACAAGATCCCCAGATGATTCCAACATACAATAAAGTTTGAGAAGCACTAATGTAGACATTTGAGACCCACAGATAACCTCCGCATTTCACTCTCATCAATGGTGCGGTGTACAAAGCACTGGCACTAAGGGGCTACACAACCTTAGGCAGATCACTTAATGTCCCTGGATCTCAGTTTCTTCATCTTTATTAAATGAGGTCAGAGCAGATGCTTTCTAAAGTGTCACAGAGCTCTGACATTCTTGATCTCATCTAACAGCGTAACTCCAACACTTCCCATACCCACAGGGACAAACAATAACATCGTTGACTAATTAATATTTCACTTCTTCTCTCCCTTCATCCATTTAATATTTTCTGAGTGTCTATTATGCGCCAGTCGCTATGCTAGGTATAAATGATTCCGAGATGAATAAAACATCTCTCCCTCCCTTGAGGAGCTCACGAACTTCTTAGGGAAACAGAGCATATGAACAAAATTTGGATAAAGTGTGCTAAGAAGCATGAACAAGTACTGGTGAGCACAGAAAGCAAAGCCATCACACGGCCTGGGGCAGTCGTGGAGAGTTTCAACAAAGGGACAGCACATGCACTCGGTCCCTTTTCTGCCAACCTAACCCGAAAGTGCTAGGAAGTGAAAAGAAAAAAAAAAAAGGTGGTTGGAGAACATCAAGGACACAGCCAAAGGTTCCTGAACACACCTCTCTGGGTTCACAATCCCCCAAAAGTCCACCACACGATGGATTTTGTGTCATGGCCACAGACACAGCATTAGCAGCCACAGGTGAGCCTCAGACACCCGCCCCCTCTGAGTATGCCTGCCCCCTCATTCTGCCTACATTCTGCTCTTCTATCTTCGGCCTCCTTCTGGAAGATAATATCAATTCAACCACTAATCTACTCTCCCTGGAGACTTCTTCTTGTGGTTGCAAAGAGGAGATGCACTTTAATAAATGTGAACAATTCATTAGACCAGTAACTCTTTTGATCTATATTTATTTACAGAGAGAGACAATACCAGCAGCTATCGTATGCACAGCAGCAGACACCAAAAATGTAGTTTACTAAAAGGAAGAAATTTCTAGAATTCTTAAGGATGGTGTAAAATGGCACTGAGGAAAAGGAGGAGCTTAATTTTTCCAGCTCATCCACTCCTGACCCCGACAAGATACACAAGATGAGTGGTTTTGTCGGCCCCAGTCTTCATTATTAAGGAGAGAAGGCTATCACTCAGAACAATACTTTTCCAAACCTTTAGAATGGTGAGTTCAACCCTAGCTTCCTTCTCTTCCCTGGCTTCTAGATGCGTATTTATGGCTATGATTTCTTCACATGCAACTTGTCTGTTCTCCTGCCTCCTTTTGCATTTCATGGTCCATAAATATTAACAACATTTTTGCTTTAACCTGTTAATAGTAGTGGATATGTCACCTTCATTTTCAGATTCTTGAACAAGAAAATGGAAAAAAAAATCCTGCCCCCTGGGTTTGTGATATTCATGGAGGAACTGGAAGAATGTTTTACAAGGTAATATGTGGCCAAAGGCTGGATCGGCTCAGTCCTGCTTTTCCCTGTCAAACACTACTCATTCCACCAACCAATTTCATTCCATGTGTCCAACTCCCAGGTGCCCACTGCCCCTCCCCACACAAGCTGGGTGCTTGTACATAAAGGTCAAGGAAGATCATCAAGGTTCTGAAGCCATCTTTCTGGAGGTAAAGCAAGAACACAAAATTGAGGTTCCTGCTGTTCATCCCTTCCCCAGAGGAAGTCGCTCTTCTCAATCAGCCTAAAGGAAAGGCACTTGGCGTGCAAAGTAGTGAACAGAGAGGTTTTTCTCTTTCCCCTTTTTCCTGTAATTTTGCCTCCTTATTTATTCTCTCTGCATCCACCCTAGCAAAAACTACATACATACAGCAGCAAAGCAAGGTTCTTCAGGCAGACAGGCTTGCTAAGGCTAGGACCAATGGGAGAGAAAAAATTAGATAATCCAACAGCACACCCTGCTCCTCTCCTTGCATGTTAACATCCATACCTAAACTGCCATATCGTTCTGTGTTCACAGATGCATCATGCTTTTCCACACCTGAGACACACATATAGAAGATAGCCATGATGTTCTGCTTCCCTTGAAATCACCAATCTAACATCCTTAACTGTGTTTTCCTGGGAAGTCTTTATTTCCTTTTTTTTTTTTTTTTTCTCAATTGCACATCATGGAGGCTCCTCAATTGAAATTAAATTTGCTCTTCCTCCCACCAGCAGCTACATTTCTTTCCCATGTAACCCACACTGTGTGGGGGGTGGGGGGGTGGCAGAAGGAGAAAAGACAAAATAGAACCCCGTCAGGTCTTTGTGCTGTGTGAGGGAAAAAAGAAGACAGAACAATGGCCCCGAGACAGCCCAGAATGCCACTGAGTCACACAGCCTTGTGGAGAATGTCCACGAGGATGGGCAACACGTGCCTCCTACCAGGGTCTCCAAAATGGCTCTAGATGCCAAAAAGGTACAGACCACCTGTGGTGATTCCTCCTTGGGTCCTAACAAGCCCATTCCAGTTGGACTGCCTCTCCTTTCACTTTATAGCTTTCCCACCCACTTTTTCTTCTCTTCCTCGACACCCTCCCCTTTTAACCTATTCTCCTTTGTCTAGTCTTGGGGCCAAGTAATGACAGCCTGAAACTCAGCTTAATCCATTGGTATTCAAAACAAATGAGGTGGCTGAGACCCTTTAAAAAGGCCTCCTTGTCAACCTCATCACCAACAAACATTCCGAAGGACCTACTGGATGTAGAGTACCAGTGTCATAGGCACTAGGGATGCAAAAGGGGCCATGTGCCCTGTGGATACCCTCCTCTCCTTGCCTATCTGTACATATGAAATCATTGCACATGGAGCTGCCTTTCTCACCCATACCTCTGTTCTATTTTGAAGTAAAATTAAGAGTTCATCCTCCTACTTGAAGGAGCAGAAGCAGATGGAGAACCAGCTCAGGTGTCTCTAAGGTGAGCACACACCAGATAACCTCAGCTATTTGTAGACATGGTGAAAACATGGTTCAAAGTGGGGCCCCACCCGCTCACTCTGATTACACCAAGGTTACGGATTAGCATTTCAGCAATAAAAGCTCAAAAGAATGGAAGCTAGGAGAGGAGGATAGTGAATTTGGATTACATCCATCCTTTCTGGGCAATAAAGAACTACCATCTACTGTCATGTTGAGTGACAAGGACCATCCACCACTTCTCCCACATCCCTTTAGTATTTTGGATTGTTATAAAAAAATGCCAGAAAAAAGATTGGGGTGGGGGATACTTTTAGAAAGACTATTGATGCTAATGATTCTGCTACACATTTTTGAAGATCTTCATCCCAACCTGATTGCTGCATTTGGACACCTTCGGAGTTTGGGGATGCATGGTCAGTGGAGTAAAGAGAAGAGCCCTGCACTCACCATCATGGCCCTCCAACCCATGGATGATCTGATTTTCTCAGGAGTTGTCTTGGATTGCATGAGTGACTAGCTGAAGAGTCATTAGCTAAGTCTTTTCCATTTCTCCTGCTATTTCTCTTTCCAAGTACATTAAAATATTGCCTAACCACATTTCACATATTGTAAAAATTGATGAAAGGGAAAAAATTAAAGTCTTAATTCTATTTTTGAGGATACAAGACTAACACATGCAAACAGCACATCTCTTTGTTTAACACAAAGACTCACGTGTCGAATTCTGCACCCCTTCCACATGCACAGCATTTTAGAACTCTGCAAGATAGCCATTTTGCAAGAGTGTGGAAGTAACAGTTTGCTTGGAGGATGTGTGGGTATAAATAGATGTGTAGACAGAAGGAGAAATTTACAGCTCAAAAATAATAGCACTCAAAAAATACAAATTAAAAGCAGAATATTGACAGAATTCCTTCTTTCTGAGCTTAACAATTAAGTCCTCTTAACCTGCAGCATCCTTCAATTCCAGGTGTTCTTAGAGCAGCCCGATTCCCCACCTAGACCTGCCCCTCTGCAATAGGCCTCCCGGGATCACTGGGCCCAGTGTAAACCCTTTAGCCTAGCAAGTGGATTTCAGGACAACCACCACAATGATCTCAATCATTATTTTTAATTTTTTTAAGGGCATAGAAAGGATGCTTAGGAAGGTAAAGATAGGAGACAGGGAGAGAGGCATGAAGGTGACAAGGGGAAAAGGCAGCCTGGGGGGAAAAAAAAAGATTTCTAGATTCCCATAAAAATCAGAGCCTTGTCTCTGGGTGGATAAAATGCTATTTAAATCGAAAATCACACAGGTCTCCTGGCTGGCTGTGTCTGCATGCATATATATATATACACACACATATATATACCTACATATATATATATACCCCTTATGCCATCCAACATCTTTCATGCCTACATATCCCCACCCCCACTGCACCCCCCAAAACCCAAAACCTGTTAGATGAGAGAAGGAAAAGAAATAACATGGGAGATTTCCCTCCTTGCAATAAGCCTTTTCCCCCAAAACAGCATTATTTTAATATCTTGTGACCTTTTCTTCCCAAAAGATCCACTTGAGGGACTCCAAGAGAATGATAAAACAAGGAATCCCTACCCCAGGTGAGGAAAAAATAAAATAGAATTTGCCCTACCTTGGTTTGTAGAAGCCAAACCTCTAGACGGACAGATTAAGGGAGTGAGCATGTTGGGAATGTCCAGTCTCTTCTCGCTTGCATATCCACATAAGAAAGACGAAGGATAAATGAACGGAAGATAATTTAAAATCCAATTTAGCGTAAATTTTGTTTTAATCTTGTGTCTCGAAGAGATGCAGATTCAAAGAAAAAAGATTTAATTCAAAGGTAATTCAGGGTGTGGAGAGCAGCTCACAATGCAGAATCCAGAGTAATTATTCCGTGTGCATGTGAGGTTAGTGGCTGGAATATATTTTGAATGATTCTTCTGGCAATTATGGTTTTTGATTTTTGGAGCTTTAGTGGAGGAGGCTCTGTGTAGAGAAGCTGGGGGCCGGCTCCGTCCCTCCGTGGAGCATGGTCATTCCCAAAGCGTCCCCTTCCTAAGGGGGAAAAACAGGCGGTCAGGGTTTGGTTCGAGTGTCCCCCGGAGGGTGAGAAAAATGCATTCCGAAAAAGATATCAATTCGTTTTAAGGAAAAGGGGGAGGAAACCCCGCATTTCCCACAGAGTGCACACGAGAGGAATTGAAAACAGCTGGTACCGGTCTATAAATAATTCAGAAAAGGTCTGGCTATACCATTCCTGGGACAGGCATGGATGAGAGGTGGGAAAGCCAACCTGAATGGAAGAGGAGAAAGGGAGGGAGGGAGCGAAGGAGGGAAGTGGGAAGGAAGGAGGAAAGGAGGGAGAAGAGGCACCATAGAGCAACACACACTCACACACAAGCAGAAACACAATCCCCACTTAACTCGCCAGCAAGTGCGGCCCCCAGCCCCATCTGCATTGCTGCTGACATGTCTGTCTCGCTCTCCCCATCGCCTCCAGCAGCAGCGCCTCCTCCCACCCCGGGCTCGTGCTGAATGGGTTCTGATTGTGCCCGGGATGCACACTGGGCATTTCTTGGAAGGGGCACACTGACACGCGCGCACACACGCCCCCGACGCGCACGCGCCCCGCGCGCGCACTCACACTCACCCCCGCGCACACTCACCCCCGCGCACACTCACGCTGCCGCCGCGCTGATGTGCAGCGCACGGGGCTTCACCTGCAACGTGTCGATTGGACGGATGGTCGCGCGCGTGGCTCCGGCCCGGGGCACCGCTGCCCAGCCTCTGCTAGGTGAGGGGCTTAACCCCCCAAAAAGACCAGAGACAACCCTACCCCCTCATTCTCCACCCCTCCCCCCCAAAAGCCACGTCCAAATTAGCAAGTGCCGGTGCCACTGGATTTAAGAGCTTTACCTAACGCCAGGTTGGTTAACGGTTTCGCTGCTTCGACCCTCTATCTGCCTGACACCCCCAGACCCCCAAATCCAAAGGAGAGACTCCAGAGCGAATATTCACGTACCGGCTCTGAGCGCCTCCGCGATTGCAGTCTCGGGAGAGGGGTGGCCGCCGGCGGGGGATTGAGGGGTTTCCTTTCCTGCAGAGCAGGATTAATGATCCGTCTCGGGGGTTCTGAAGTTCACGACTCTTCTTTGCAAAGCCAAAATATGCATTCGGACGCCAGCACTTCGGGATCGTGGTGATCAGGAATCACCCTGACGAGCACTTTCGATAGAGCGAAGCCCCGAGATTTCCTAGAGGTGAAGAAGCCGGAGGAAGTGGTTTTTGAAAGGGGGTGGGGGGACCTTCCTTTAAAAAAAAAAAAAAAAAAAAAGCTGGGGGGTGGAGAGGCAGGAGCCCAGATTGCAGTTGGTGATGCTCAGAGCCGGAGGAAGGGAAGCGGGCGGGGGCCGCTGTGCAAGTCAACCGCGCGGCAGCGGGAGAGGAAGAGGAGGAGGGGAGGAGGGGGAGAGTAAAAAATGGTATTAATCACCGGGGACGGGGGCAGGGCGGGGAGAGCACAGGTTGCCTGGTCTGGATTTGGGTCTCACACTCGAAAACGTGCCCCCCTCCCCGCACACACCTACCTACCTCTCACACACTGGTTCTGGTGGGAGGAGAAACCCACGAAGCTGGGGGGGGATGTTTCTGCTCCCGGGGGGGCGTGTGCGCGCCTGTCCTCTCGCTCCACACCCCCCACCCCACCCCACCCCCAAACCCCTTCACCCCCTCACTCCTATTGCTAAGACTCTGGCGGAGGCAGCTTCCCCACGTCATGTGCTGGGGGAAGCGGGGTAGGAAGGGGGAAGGCAGGGGGGAAAGGCTTAACCCGAGTCCGTGGCGCCTCCTCCCGGCCGCTGCGGGGAACAGCGGCGAGGGAGGGCTGCTCCGGGGGCGGGGGCGGGGGCGAGACAGTGCCCCGGCGGGCGGCCGCGCTCGGCGGCGGAACGAGTCTCAGAGGCGGAGCTGCAGTTTGCAACTGAAGACCCTGGCTTTAGTTTTCATAAATCTGCCTTTGCTTCGTACGTGCTTTCTGTGTGCTGGGCGCAGTTTAAGGCCAGGTTCTTGCCTTCAAGGAGCTTAAGATCTATTTTGGGCACACAAAGCGGAGGCGTAAAACGACATAAAATAAAGTGAGGCAAGTGGAATTAATGGTTAAACTGTATAGTACAGGCTATACACGTGCTTTTCTGACTGCTAGTGAAGGTTTGAGGAGTTTGTTTCTTTTTCCTTAAAGTTGATCCTGTTATTTAAAGACCTTGAGAAGATAATGAGACAGGTGAATAATCCCTAAATGAAACTGGATTTCCTAACATTTACAAATCCACCCTCTTTTAAAAGGCAAACATCCATTCATTTCTCTTCCTCTTAAACTGTTTTCTATTTTCATAGCATTTATCACCACCAGTAGTATTATTTATTTTTGATATTAATATTATTGTGTATGCATCATTTTTATTCTCATCCATTGTCTTTTCAAAGATCTAGATTATTACAGCGGTGGTGCATTTTCAGAATGGTTATATTATGGGCTTCCCACCAACATTCCTGAGGTGTGCCGTGCAAACACATAAGAAACCAGGCTGTGTGAAGTGGATACACCTAGTAGCTTGGAACTCTGGTTGATGTAGAAGACATCAGATGTGTTTTGCCGTTCTATAGGCCAGACAGTAGTCATAATACTTCTGAACTACAGTAATTCTTTTATGTTTCCTGGTTTTTCTTAGGCTTAATATTTGAATCTAAGATTTTGAAGACACACACAAGCACATAAGCATTGCATGAAAGCACAAATGCAGTGTGTTCACATGCAAATGATTCTTCCTAAGCAATGGTTATTGCTGTTTTTCTAAGGGAGGGTTAGAGCTGATCTTTCACCCTGTTGGAGAACTGCAGAACCACCCCAGATATGCTGTGCTCTATTGGTATACAACAGCCATCCCAACCCCCTCTGTGTGCAGATTTCCAATTGTTGGAATGTGGATTCTAGGGGGAATATAGAATGCAGAAAGCAAGGGCCCATTGGAGCTTTCCTGAAACATTCTTCACTGAGTCTTCCAGGAATGGCCATTATCTTCAGAGTAACTTCTAAGCTCACTCAAGGACCTTCATGGGTTGACCTTTAATCTACTTTTTTTTTTAACCTCATAGCTCACTTTCTCTCTCCAATCCCCTTCACCAAAATTATACTATTCTTTTCTGTTTTCTTTTCATCCCTACCTGAACTCAGCAATCACATTCCATACTGTTCACTTTTGCAAGTATAAAGGGAAGAATTAACTAGCATACTCCCTCTACCTAAGTCAGTCCACCCTCCTCTTCAGTTTCTAGCTCAAGTCCCACCTCCTCTGGGGATATCTTTTAGTCAGCCAAGTCTGAATTTATTTCTGTAACAATTTCAAGGATTTTAAAATGAGAGATGCCATCTCACCACCATCTCCTCTGACTTTCACCCCCTGCATTTGGAAATGTATGGAAGAGTTTGCTTGATCACTTACCACAATGACTGGGTGATACTTCTGGCATGTATCATCCAGTTGCCAGAAATACTAAATATACCAAATTCGATGTGTGGTCTTGCATTATGAAGAACTGGCCCACCAAAAGGAAAAATAATACTTTTCTAGCTATTCATGTTGAACCATATGAAACTATTGATATTCAATCATATGAAATTACCAATTACATGAAATAGCTATGATCAACCTATAATAAAAAGACAATTTCATAAGGTTAATCCTAAAATTGTATTCTTATGCATATTTCCTGTCTTCCTGATTAGTTGCTTAGCTCCTTAAGGCGCTAGACCACCATCTAGGTTATCCATATATTCACAGTACCTGACTCAATTCCAGACATGCGGTAGGGGTCCAATAAATATTGTTGTTTTAATGACTATTTCAAACCACTTTCCAAAGAAGTTTTTCTGACTCTGGAATAGCTAATTCTAGGGACTATGTAGATGGTGAAGTGAAAGGTGGTATCCCTTGTGCATGGTATTCACTTCCCACTGCCCATGCAATGGGACTAAGACCTCTCTTCTTATTTCTCAGACTCCTTGTTACACATTTGCTGTTCTCACAAAAAACCTTTGCCTCCATGGACCAAAATCTTTCAATAAAAAGATTTTAAGGACCACCCAGATGCATGGAATTTGAAACACCATTTCTTAATGTTGCAAACACACATTTCCTGACTCTTAGTCAAGTCAGGCAGCACACAAAGCAATTCTAACTATACAAAACGTGGGATTACATTTCACAGCATTGTATATTGAGGAAAAGCTCTTACCCAGGGCTGCAAATGACACTATTGGAGGTATTCTGCCAGTTCACTTGACCCGAAGAGAGACTCCCAGGAGATGCAAACACTCTTGTCCATGGCCCAATCAGCAGATGCAAAGCCCATGCTTTGTCTGGCAAAAAAAAAAAAAGGTACATTTGTCTGGCAACTTTTTTTCAGATCAAACACTAGTACCAAAGGGTGAGGCCTGAAGCTTATACAATTTGAGGTCCCTCTTTAAGAGAAAGAATACAAAATTTGGTGTGAAAGTGAGTATTTACTTAAAATGAAAAAATAAATCGCAATGATTTAAAAATTCTTTGATACCTATAAATGCAACAAAAATAAAAAAATTAAATAATTACATTTATTAGTTAACTGGCTGACACTTCTGTAATACTTGTTTTTGTACGTGTTTTGACTACATACTCTTTTGGCACCTCTTCATATTATGATTTAAAGTATCATTTTCTATGAAGATAATAGAATTTTAAAAATCCAGTTTTTTCTCCAAAATGACCATTTGAAAATTGTTTTTTATTATAGATAATTTGTAAAAATATCCTACTTATGAGTAGTAAAGCAATGTATATTTTTTTAGGATTGTAGTCAAATTTGGAAAAACCTTTATTTCTTTTTTATATAATATGTAAGGTTACAAGGATTCAAGTTTTCTTGTACAGTGACTAATCTTAAGTATCCGTTGAATTGATGACTCTCATTAACTAGTTAGTAATGTAGTATAAGTTTTACATTATCTTCATTAATGTCAGTATTGTGTCTTAAGCAGGCCAGAAATTTATATTTTTTCCCAATATGTTCATATGATTCACTCCTTTTCATTAATTGGATTATCAAATAATCCAGGAGCATACTCATTACTTCTATTCAAAATTACTCTTTTTTTCTTAAAGAATTTTACTTTTGGACTGATTTGGGGGAAAAAGTTGCAATTTGCTCCTAGATGTCAGATTAATTTCTACTGATGTCAGCGCCCATCTTTATCTCTTCTGTTTCATATTACATTAAATTTTATCTGAGTTTTCTCTTAATTCTTTAATAATTAAGTATAGATAATAAAAGAAGAAACTCTTTGAATATATCCAAACAGGTCTGTAATTTCTCACTTGTTTTAGTAAAATGTCCCAAAATGTCTTTCCAAATTGCAATTAAAATAGCACAGTCAAGCTTTATCAACTCTTTGAATAAGATTTTTTACATCCCTATGTTTGAGTTTCTCTTCTAGCCTATGAAAAATTTCAGAACCTGAATGTTGAGGTACTCATGTTACATGACTTGAGCAGCTATCTAATGGGAAATGTTACACTTAGATTCTTTAAAGAACTAGAACTCTTTAAAGAAATTTGAACTCATCATGTGTGTTTAAAATACTCCATTTGTGAGACACAACTGAAAGAGAAAAAAAAAGTGGTACAAAATACCAAAGTGGCCAACAAACTGAGGTATGAGAGAGACGGCATTTTCTCCAACTAGAATATGGAGACGACCCACAGAGCATATGTCCTGTGACACCTTCATATCACACCTGGAAGCCTTTCCTTCATGGGGACAGCTAGCAGTAACCTAACTACAGGGAACTGATTGCAAGCCTCATAGGTATGGCTCACTAAACCCAAATTAAAGTATTCCCCATTCAACTTCCTCTTAGCTTCATCTCAAAAATGCTCACCACCAGAGTGAAGGGAAATTTGCCAGGGAGTTAGATTGGAAAGAGACAGGAATCTTAAATGGTTACAATTAAAATATGCAACTTTTGCAAATTTTACTAAAACATTCGGACGCATAATTAGAACCTCCCCCACAGCCTTAAAAGGGGCCCCAAGTGAGGCGCTGTGAATCCGAAGCTGTATTAGCTTCAAAGTCAGTCTGCCTCAGTTCCTTACCTCATGTAAAACAAGCTTCCTGGTTTCCACACAAAATATTCGAATGATTTTTGTCTTTGAAAAAATAATTTGTTAAACGCTCAGTTGACAACATGCATATTAATGCCTTCTGCTAAATCCAATCCATCTTCTTTTGCTTGCAATTTTTGGAGTGTACAGGAAACATAGGGAGAGCATTCAATTTTAATCACTCTCACAGCATACTAAAATCCTACCCTCATTACTCTTTTAAAAGAATCTCTATTTTGTTCTTATCATAATAATATTAATTATTCAACTTGGGCAGTCCTTTTTCAAAGGGAGCGTTAAACAACCTTCACTCCTTTGTCTGAAGACCTGTCCATTTTCCAACAATGAGAAAATTATTCATTATCCAGTGCATTTTATTGAGCCCGTTGTGTACATTGTAACCATACACTTATAGACATTTACCTATTTCTTTCATACCTCTCTCAATCTGCCCTTTTCATTTTGAACTTATACAAGGGGCCAGAAGGGAGGCAGGAAAGAAGGAATAGATAATGCTGTTTCAGAGAGAAGAATGATTGACTCTAGAAAGAAGAAATATCAGATGCAATGTGATAGTGAGTGTTCTCTGTCCTAGAGAAAGGGGAGTGTTTGCATAGTATTATTTCCAGCATTGCTCAACTCCTGCAGGAACACACCCTCAATGGAAATAACCCCCTATTAAGCACAGTTAGCGTTGGCACTGCCTTATTAATTGTGTTTTTCCCCTCCAACATAGTGAAGATACAACAATGGTGTATCTGACCCAGCTGGGTTTTTTTAAAGAAATCCTTTAGAATCTTAACTTTATCTATCTGGGTAAGTTATCCTTTTTTTTTTTTTTTTTTTTTTTTTGCTCATCAAAACACTTTGGAAAAAGCTGTCTCTAGTCTCAACATTATTATATAGGGAAGACACATTCTTCTGGTGTTTTACTTTCAGATTATTCAAGTTTCTTGAGAAATATACCCTAATTTCTTTTCTTTTCTTTTTCTTTTTTTTTTTTTTTGAGACAGTCTCAATTTGTTACCCTGGCTAGAGTGAGTGCCATGGCATCAGCCTAACTCACAGCAACCTCAAACTCCTGGGCTTAAGCGATCCTCCTGCCTCAGCCTCCCGAGTAGCTGGGACTACAGGCATGTGCCACCATGCCCAGCTAATTTTTTTTCTATACATATTTTTAGTTGGCCAGATAATTTCTTTCTATTTTTAGTAGAGATGGGGTCTCACTCTTGCTCAGGCTAGTCTTGAACTCCTGACCTCAAGCGATCCACCCACCTCAGCCTCCCAGAGTGCTAGGATTACAGGCGTGAGCCACCACACCCGGCCTTAATTTCTTTTACTACAGTATGGATGAGAGACTCTATCTCTATGTGAAGGCATTTTGAAACATCTTATTACCAGAGGCAGTCAGATAATGATGTAAATGATAAAACAAAATGAAGATCAATTTTATACCTCTCCTTTCACTAATGTTCTTCTCCCTCGCCGCTTCATTCCCTTCTCTGAATTTTTTAAGGCTGTTCTTTGTGAGCCATGTATCAGTGCCCCGATATTCTTTTTCCATTTAATACCTGTCTCCTTCCATGTGGGCCTTTCCTCCTGGAACAGACCCTGTCATCACCCTCCAGGGAGATACCACCTCCTTCTCACAACCCTTCAGAGAGCCCTTTTGTGTTCTAGAATAGCTTTTACTGATAGTGACCACTTCTGGAAAACATATATGGCCCCTCCACACCCATCACCCTGCACTCTTCCCCACTGGCAGCAAAGAGAACTCTGTGGATCCCAGTTAAAAGAAATAAGGACAAAACATCTCAGGGGTCTCCTACCTGAGTGGAGGGAAAAGAAGAGAGAGACCTTGACAGGCAGTTGAGAGGACATGGAGTAACAGGGGTGTGTGACATTCTTGTGTGGTAACTGAGGTGCCACAAAATAAATGTGAAATAAATGTGAAATTGTGTGAATTACGCTAGATTTCATTAGGGCACACGTGCATGCACCCACACATGCACACTCAGCCCTAGTGCCTGAGGAGAATTCTGAGGTGGTGGGGGGTTGTTCCTCCCCTGTCTCTAGCCCACACTATTACCACAGGCCTCGTACCAGAGGGGTTGGAATGTAAGCTCCACAGGTTCACTGTTACATTCCTACACCTAGAGCAGCGTCCGAGTGAATAAATGAATGAACGACTTGTAAGAGAACCTGAAGAATGAGATATATAAATATTTAAGGAAGGATTTTCTATGCCTTTATAATAGCTGCAGTATAATGACCCTACTTGAACTTCCCAACAGTGATGGAATTTAGTTCAAACTGTCCCTTGACACGCTGGTTCCTTCACTGTCTGGTCCCAACTTACCTCTCTTCTGTAGCTCTTCATAAAATGCATTTGTTTTAAATTTTGTTTTCAAATTGAGGTTTATTTTATTTTTAAATTTGGATTTTAGCTTTCTCAAAATTATGGAAGCAAAAGGTTTAAAATAATCAAGGAGTTCAACAGCAGCTCTCTGACCCCCTCTCCACCGCCATTTCTCACTCCTGTTTCAGCCCTTTGAATTGAAATTTTTAGCATTTACCCTCACAACTCAAAATGGCACTTACATTGCTATTTTTTCATTTTTCAATTCATTCATTACCATTTGACATCCCACTGGGGAAGATAAGAGTTTGCCTCTCTTTCACCAAAAAACAAAAAACAAAAAAAGCAATTCTCATGTCCCACACACATGCACTCTTCCTATCCCCATATCCTCAGATATACTTATATCATAATTATTCTTAAATCAATATCCAAAGTTTACAGCTGTCCCATAAATGGCATTAATGTCCTTTATCATGCATCGTATTTAGTTATTCATCTCTTTAGTCTCCTTTAATCCAAAATAGTTTCTTCATCTCATTTTGTCTTTCATGACATTAGCATTTATGAATAGTTTGGGCTGGTTATCTTATAGAATATTTAATATTCTGGATTTGTCTGAGGTTTTTTCCCTCATGACTAGATTAAAGGCAAACATTTTTGGCAAGGTGATATTGCAAACTTCTCTGACTCATCATATCAGAAGTCATGAAATGCCAGTTTGTCCCATTATTGATGGCACCAAAATTGATCATTGATTTGGAGATAGCCACCAGATCTCTCAATAAAAAGGTAATTTTTTCTATTTGCAATTAATAAGTAATCTGTGGATGATAATATGAGACTATGCTCCCATATTCCTGTTTCCTAATAACTTAAGGACAAAGAGTATTAAAAAGAAATCTTAAACTTCAGATAGTATTTCTGTTGCTGGTAGTGGTATTAGTATAGTAGTATTAGTACAGTTATAATCAGAGCTAGGAAATTTTGTATATATTTAAGTTCTGTCCACTAAAAGGGGCTAAAAACAATGACATTCCAGTAACAATGAACATGCCTAGCAACCAGATCCTGGTTTCTAAATACTATTTCCACTAAAAAAAAAAAAAAAATAGGGATTCTTGGGGAAGTGGCAGACTCCAGTGCTGGGTCAGGGAGGTGAAAGTTGGGCCTCAAACACCTTATTTGGCCCAAATGCAAGGAAGTGCTCTAAGACTAGTGGGAACATATCAAAAGAACATGGGATCCAGCATAAAACATCTCCCACTGGCCAAATTTGGTACTATTTTAGCTTAAAAGAATAATTACCATTATTGATGTGACATATTGAATAAAAAAGCAATCCATTAGTCCATAGGGATACTCAAAGGATGGTGGGTGAAGGGAAGAAAAGTCCTTCTTTATAAATGCTCCAGTTAATAAATGCTGAAGGAATGACAGAATTAGGAAACCACCATTTTACAACCTCTAGTGCAATAATTGATATCAATGAATCCTAACAAGTGCTTTTTTTGATGACTTTTGGCAAAACACAATCATACACAGCACTTATTTTTGTTTTTGTTTTTGTTTGTTTTTTTTTTTTTTTTTTTGAGACAGGGTCTCACTCTGTCTCCCAGGCTAGAGTACAATGGCATGATCGTAGCTCACTGCAACCTCCAATTTCTGGGCTCAAGCGATCCTCCTGCCTCAGCCTCCCAAGTAGTTGGGACTACAGGCATGCACCACCATGCCTGTCTAATTTTTCTATTTTTTATAGAGACAGGGTCTGGCTCTTGCTCAGGCTGGTCTTGAACTCCTGGACTCAAATGATCCTCCTGCCTTGGCCTCCCAAAATAGTGGGATTACAGGTGTGAGCCACCATTAGCTGACCGGCATTTATTCTTAACTTGTCAAAATTATTATGCCCTTTTTAAAAACTTCAAATTGAATATTCTCTCACATCTTACTAATACAAATACCCCTTCTACTTCATTCATTTTTACTAATATATTTCATGAACCCTTTCAAATTTTCTGCTTTGCAAATTTTTTCTTCCACCCATTGGTGGGTTGCTGTGAGCACTGATTCATATATAAATTAGTAACTCTGTAGAGAAAAGTCCTTTCACCTCTATTTAGGAGAAATTTATGAATCTCTTCTTTGAACAAAAATATTTTCTAAATTTCTTTTTACAAAATGCTGAAACACATCTCTAAGTTAGCTGGTTTACTCTGAATTCAAAATTACTAATTCAAGAAATGTTAACTGAGTACTAAATGTGTGTGAGGCAGAGTGCTAAGTATTGTTAGAAAAATAAAAATAAGTAAATCACATCCCTGTCTTAGTCCATTCAGACTGCTATAACAAAATACCATAGACTAGGTAGCTTGTAAACAACAGAAATTTATTTGGAGGCTGGGAAGTCCAAGTTCAAGGCACCAGCAGATTCAGTGTCTGGTGAGGGCCGGCTTTCTGGTTCACAGATGACATCCTCTAGCTGTGTCCTAGCATGGTGGAAAGAGTGAGGGGTCTTTCTTGGGACTCTTTTATCACAGTATGAATCCCATTCATGAGGGCTGTGCTCCATGACCTAATCACTTGCAAAAAGCCCCACCTCCTGATACCATCACCTTGGGGATTAGAATTTCAACATATGAAGTTTGGGGTGGGGGGCACAAACATTCAGACCATAGCATAAAGAAAAGAAGCCAATATGTAAACAAGGAGACAATAAAATGCAGAGCTATTTAATGCCTGTCACGGGGGGTGGGGGGAGGGGATGGGTGTATGCCTACATGATGAGTGCGTTGCTCACCGTCTGGGGAATGGTCATGCTTGAAGGTGCTGACTCGCGGAGGTGGGGGGTGGGGGGAGGGGGTGGAGGTATGACTACATGGTGAGTGCCAGGCGCACTGTCTGGAGAATGGACACGCTTGAGGCTCTGACTCAGGGGGATGGGCAGGACACAGACAATGTATATAACCTGAGCTTTTGTACCCCCATGAAGAGCTGAAATAAAAAAAAAAAAAAAAAAGACAGAAGTAAAATTCTAAGACCCCAGACAGAAGGAAGACACATTCATTCCAACTAGAGTGTGAAAGATTGCTTTATTGGCCTCAATTCTTCATCTCTTCATATAATCACACCCTTTCCCATACAACTCTGCAGTGACTCCATTATGGGAGGGGCATACTTCCCTACATGTTGACTTTGGGTTGGGCAATTTGGTTTAACCAACAGAATGAGGCAGAATTGATGGAGTGCCACTTCCACATCCAGGCCTCAAGGAACCTGCATATTTCTGCTTGAGCTCCCACACTTTGCCTCTGCCATGAGGAGAGCATGTCTAGACTAGCCTGCTTGTCCTAGGGGGGAGGAAGGCCATGCAGAGCAAAGCTGAGTCACCCCCTCTAAGCCTAGCTTACTTATGACGATGTCCAGCCAACCTATAGATCTGCAAGAGTAAATACTGGTATTTTAAGGCACTGAGTCTTAGGGTGGTTTATTGTGGAGTAATTTATGGCAATAGCTAACTAATACACAGAGTGATGAAGGAAATCTTGCATTTCAGAGAATGTGATACTATTTCTAAACTTAGAAGGAGTAAGACTTTTGATAGAAGGAGCAGGGGTTAGACCATTCCAAGCTGAAGGAGAAGCATGGGTAGAAATTTAGAGGCACTCTCAAGTAACAAGAGATGGGATAATGTAGGAAGAGCATCGGGGCAGGTTCTGGAAGCTACTGAATTTTATGCTATGAAATCTGTGTTTTATTTTATAACCTATGGTTCTGGAGGAGGGGAGGAATTTGATCTGGCTTAAACTTTTGTAAAATAATATTGGCAATAATTTTGGGCCAAATTCAATGGAGGAAGAAGGAATCAAATTAAGAATGATTGAGTCCCTACTATGTGCTGTGTGGCTTACCTTCGTTACCTCATATAGCCTATCAACAATCCTATAAAGTAAGTATTAGTATCCCCTTGTACAGATAAAGAAAAGAACATGGGGAGATTAAGTTACTTTCCCCAAATCCCACAGCTGGCAAGAGACAGAGCCAGGGTTCAAGGTCAGTCTGCACGACAAAAATATGTGCTCTTTCTACTATCATTATTGGTGCCTTCCAAATATTGGATGCAGGCAGAAAAATTAGGAGGCTAGTGCTATAGGAAAGTGGTAATTAATTATGGCAGTGGCAATGAGAAAAGAGAAGAGGGAATATATTTTAGAGAAATTACAAATAGTTGTGTTTATTTATTTATATTGTCAGAGTAAAATTGCCAGAATACATCAACTAGCTAAATATGTGTGGTGATGGAGCATGATAAAAAGATTCCACATTTTTTTAATCATGACAAACCAAAGTGTTTCAATGCCACTAAGATGGAGGACACAGAAAGAGCAGGTTTGTTGATAAGAACATTAATACAGTAAGTTTAATTATCATCACAGGAAGATTTCTGACTAATAATAATGTAAAAATAGCTGTCTTTCACTGAGCACTATTCTAAGGCACTGTTCTTTGCGCTTTCCATGAATTAATTTATCCGTCCACACAATAACACTGTGAGGTAAGTGCCATTATTATCCCGTTGTATTGATAAGGAAACTGAAGAACAGAGTAGTTAAGGAACTTGCCCAAGTGGCAATGCTGTTTGGATATGGACACAGGCAATCTGGCTCTAGGATCACACTCTTAACAACCATACTGTGGAATCCATCAGCAAATCCATCAGCGCTCCTCCAGCATGGACAGGTGCTAGTACCAATAGCTGGGTTAGTCAGGAGAGTCAAGGTTATGCTGCAGTAAAGAGCCCCCAAACCACCGTGGCTTAACAGAACGAAAGATTACAACTTGCTCTCTCAAAATCCACTGCAGATGCAAGTAACCCTTTGAGACATAGTTCTCCATGTGCTGACAAAACAGATTCTGTTATATCTTATGTCACTTTCACAGCAACATGTGGTACCAAGACAGCAGCAGTAAGGAAGGAGAGGATGACATTTCTTGAACTGGTAATTAAATTTGGGGGCCTGAAAGTGATACATCTCACTCCTGCCCACAACCCATCCATCAGAACTAGTCCCACAGCCAACCCCAGTGTCGTGGAGGCAGGGAAGTGCAATCCTTTCGAGACAGAGTAGAGCCCCGTATTGTTGGGCAGCAGTGGTATCTACGTCCTCAGTTATACTGCGTCTCATAACACACCAGTAATTAGAAATTTGGGTCTTAAAACTCAAGATCAAGGTGAAAGCACAAATTGTGAAATATACGTTTTACTAATGGTGAAATGTACTTGAATAAGCATATGTATATTTATCTATTCTGATTTCTACCTCTCTGCTCAAAACCCAGGGGGTTAGTGCTCTGTTCCCTGCTCCCACTGCCCTTCCAGTTGGGGGTCCAGAGGGGAGAACTGAAATATCAAATGACATGATCCATACCCTTTGCAAACTTTAAAGCACAATATGAATAGTAACATTCTATCTGATGGTAGGATCTTTATTTACCCTCAGTTACATATTAGCCAGTCATTTAGAAGGCATGGAGAACCTAGACCAAAAGCATTCTACCAGGCACTGTGGAAGATATAAAATTATTTACGACCTCTTCCTGCCCTCAGAGAGTTACAGTTTAATTAAGAAACCAGGCTGTGTCCCTGAAATGTTAATAGACACAAGCAAAGCAGCAGAAAATATGTGACACTGAGCACTTCTAATAGGAAATACTACTCCACAAATCGCTGAAGGAAAAAATGTGAAATGTTTTGAAATGGTTTTGTAAGAGTATCTTAACAAAGAAGTGGTGAACTCAAATGTATGAAGTATCCAGGTATAAGAATGGTGCAGACTATGGTGAACTGAAAAGTATATGCTCAGCCTAAAGGCTTTCAAATTCTGGCCAGGGGTGTGTGTGTGTGTGTGTGTGTGTGTGTGTGTGTGTGTGTGTGTGTGTGTGTGTGTTTGTGTGTGAGAGAGAGAGAGAGAGAAAGAAGAGATTGGGGGAGAGAAAGAGAGAGAAAGAGTGTGCACATACAATTAAATACTGTATGGATCAAACAAAACACAACTTCTTGACAAGACTGTAACCTCTGGTTGAGAGAGTTTCCCTAAGGATGTTTCCGTGTTGATTGATAGCAAATCCTTACATTACAAAGGTAAATTTCTGACCGTGGCAGTTCACGTGGAAAGGCAGGAGGTAAGGGAGACCTGAGAGTGGGGCTTCAGGCTCTCTCTGTACTCTCCAAGAAATCTTGCCAGGGATCAGGAAGAGTTTGCCTGATCTAGTAAGACTAGTCAGTATGATGAAATATGTAGGTAACTGAAACACATCTTGCCTAAATTATCACAAATTTCAATTTATGGAGGTTAAAATTAATGAGGTTTTCCTGTACTTTGAAGTCATAATTGATGGCATGATAAATGTTAGAACTAAAAACTTAACAAGTGGCTAATAATGTCAACAGCTAATGGAGAAACAAGGAGGGGAGAACAATTAACTAACATAATTGCAGAAGGAACAATAGATTGGCTTAATTAAGACTTTCCAAAGAAATATGCCATCGTGTTATAGATTTTCTAGGGTTTTTAAAGAGTGTACATTTACCTTTGACACCGGGTCTCTCAGAATTTGGTTAAGCAGAACATTCACTTTTATGTCTTATCTTACCCTCTAACCCCTTAAAGATGATTGACCATCCAATTTCATTTGAAAAGAATTTAAATTTAAAACTATTAATAAAGATTCAAAAATCTTTTCTTCTGCATGCATTTTAATTACTTTTTTATTTAAAGAACACTTTAGCCTGTACTTTAATTTTAAAACAGCTCTATATGTCATTTGCTTCAATCTTTATAGATACATATGTATATATTTAAATATATGTCAAGTAAGGTTGAACCTGATATACTGCCAGAGTTTATGCTTTCATAAAGCTGGTGAATATGGTGTAGAAAGGCATTTCTGAGGTAGCTTTCCATGGAGTAGAGAGCATATAACTTGTGGTACAACATGGCAGCCTAAAGCCACATTATTATTTCAAGAATATATTAGTGGGAAACACTTTTCAGAAGTCATTCCAGAAGCATTCTGGCCAAGATGTCACTGGAAATAGAAATAAATAAAAATTCTCAGTGACTGAGCACTGCTGAGGAAAGGGCCGTGCTCTTGTGGCAATGTTAACTCTCTTTTCTCAGACAGCGATGGTCATCCACCACTTTAAAGGAAAAACAGTCTCATGTCTTGAGAAATTCTGTGTGCTTTCTGATGCTTCATCCTCATATGGAAAAAAATACTGCACTAAGAAGTTCACTGAAACAATACTAACACTTTGTGGAATTCATTTGATTTCCAAATTGGTCTCATTTGCTCCCATGGTTTCAAACACCAACTGTACAATAATGACTTCCAAAAATCCTTTTTGTTGTAGGAGTTCTTTGTATGTTTTAGAGATTAACAATAGCAATAGTCTCTTAATTGTTCTTGCAACTTCTAGACTCAACTCCCTCGCAGATAGCAAAATACAGCAGAAATTTCTTTTAAAAATATGCATTGATCATGGCACCTCCCACTTTGTTTATTTAGTTAGTTAGTTTTGCAACAACCCCTTCTAAATGAAACCTCTCACTTTAAAATCTTTTAACTCTCTCTCATCACTTACAGGATTAATTTTAAAGTGCTTAGCATGGCACCAATTTATGTAGGATGTTTGTTATTTGCAAAATGCCACCAAGAGGCAGATAAAGACTTGGATTGTTGATTCTACAATAGTGAATTATACTGTATCTCTCACATCCTCATGTGGGTTTTCTTATGGTTTATGACACAGATCTTATATGGCTAAGTGGAAATAGGAATGCAGTTTATGACTGTATCTCAAGTTTCTCTGTGCTTGCACCATAGGAATACAGGCATGTGCCCCATGACGTTTTGGTCAATGACAGATTGCATATATGACAGAGCACATATACAATGGTGATCCCATAAGATTATAATGCCATATTTCTATTGTACCTTTTCCACAGTTGGATATGTTTAGATACAGAAATACCTACCATTGTGTTACAACTGCTTACAGTACTCAGTACAGTAACGTGCTGTACAGGTTTGTGGCCTAGGAGCAATAGGCTATACCGTATAGCCTAGGTGTGTAGTAGGCTGTACACCTATTTTGTGTAAGTACACTCCATGATGTTCACGCAATGACAAAATCACCTAATGACACATTTCTCATACTGTATTCCTGCTATTAAGCAATACATGACTGTAGATAGTTGTGTTCTCTAATCGAATTTCTATAATTTTTTTAGAGGGCAGCTTGCAAAATGCTATATAAATTATAATGATTCTTATTAACTCAATAGTGGATTGGTGTTTGTCAACACATTGGGATTTAATGGTTTTAATGCTGTGGCCATTTAATATGTTATAGATGCTAATAAATGCATTAAATCTATCTCATGTTGACATGGGTTATATCAGAATCACGCAATACAACAATTACACTAACTGTGGTGACAAAACAAAATCAATGCCTCCTTAGATCACAGTTTAAGCTCAGGAAGAATGGGACAGAATCTAATACAATTGGTGAATTTGAGTGTTTTGTTGACTTCTTTGTACTTGAATAATCAGTCCTCCAAAATGTATTGCTAGTTACATATGTAAAAATTTTCTTTTAAAATATTACTAATCACTGGACAGCAAAACTACTTGCACTCTCATCAAATTATATTCAAAGATCACTTCCAAGATTTAATCTCTTCCTTTCCCAGTTGGATGATTTTCCACTTTAGTCTTTTTTTTTTTTTCCTAAATAAAACATTGGCAAAGAACCATCCCATTCAGAGAACAGAATATGACAAAACTTCTTATGCTTCAAATTTTGGGTTATTCAAAGGCATCTTTAAGATGACTAGTCCTTGAATATGTGCCATAGAAAGACATATATTGGAGGTTTATTCTATATTTCGTAGGGTCTTCTTTATTCTTGCCACTTTGCCTTTCTTCCCTGGGCTCACTTTAACAAGTCGGGTGGCAGAGGAGCTGCGAGAGATGGCATTGCTGAGAGAGACGCTGGCCAGGAGAGGGACGTTCTCCCTGTTCCCTCTCCCTCTGGATTCTGCTGTCCCGACTGTACCTGAGGATTGTTTCTCTGTTTACATTTCCCTGTTTATGAGGCCCTCCTCCCTCCTTCTTCATGGGTCTTGTTTCCAGAGAATTTTAAGAATTTGCAGCAAAATTTTTCTAAAATATTTTCTCTAAACTTCAACTCTTATTTTACTCTCCAAAGGGTGATTTGGGGCTCAATTTTTTATAAGGATATAACTACAAATTGTATCCAGAGCTGGAACTATCTTTGAGGCTGAAGGTCATATTTTCATTAAAAAGATGTAAATGTGCGCTTAGAGTGCTGGAAATATTTCTTGGTCCTGAACATTACTCTCTGTCACATTTTAAAATTATTGTTTCAAGTCTGAGGATGTTATATTCCTAGTCATTCCTACTCACTACACAGATGTGATGTGAACAATAACTAATAAGGAACGTTATAAAGTCTTCTATAATCATTGCATGCTCTATAGATGATCAATAATTTTAGCATTGATAATTCCTGAATAAAACTTCACAGACAGAAATGAAACCCACAAGCGTTAGCGCCATCCCACAGTTTGAAAGCCAATTGTAACTTAAATATAGTCAAATACCATCAAAAATTTTGATTCACACGATATATTTTATAAATCTCATTATAGTGTTTCTTTTTCATTTCTACATTTAATAATAAATGTTGGTTTGATATATTTTTTAAAATGAATGAAAAACACACATGACAAAAATGAAGCAGTCAGCAAAAAGGAAAGCTCTGGGCTTGTAAACTAAATTATAAGGTTTCAGCATGGTGTTCAAAAAGGCCACACACTATGATTGTTACCCATGTTCAATTATTAAGGCCATATTTGCATAAGAAACAAAAAAATCACTTTTAGTAACAGAACAAGGTATGCAATTATTCTAAAAGAGTTGGTAGAAAATCTGGTTCCGGCACTTAGTTAACGGTTTGCTAAAAGTCATTTTTCTTACTTGTAGTATATTTTTGAAAGAGGCACTGGACAGAGCCACATGAGTACAATGCTGGCGAATTTTTTCCTCCATTTTCTTATGCTATGTTTTGAGCCCCAAAGTCATTAAAGACTCCAGAGAAGGAAACAAGGTAAAAGAGAGAGGCTTTCTTCACACCAGCCTGGGAGTCTTCCTCCCTTCATGAGCTAACTTCACATTCATTCACCCTTCTAGGTCCTCTCATGCACTTTTCTTTTCTCCTTCCACCTTCAAAAAAGTCCTGGGTGTAAGAAAATCATACAGTTCCCAAGAGAAACACCAGGAAGAAGAGAATTCCACAGTCCCACGTTCATTATTTTACTTAGCTCACTGGAAGCACTAGACTCTTGCTGTACTCCTTGCTCTATTGAGAAAAGTACAAAAACTGTTGCCAGGTTATCAGTTCCAACTTCAAACCAGGAGCTTCAAATTTCTGCCCAATGGGGGAAGTGCCTTGCTAGTTCATTAATTCTATTGGTATTCCTAATTGGGACCTAAGTACACTGGACTGGCTAGGCTCAGAGTGTCAGTGAGTTCCAGATGAAAAGATGAATTGCTTTTAGCCAAAGGAAAGGTTCTCTGATTCTGTATGCTTCAGCCTAACCCTCCAAGGCATTCATCCTACCTAGAAAACCTATCTCTAAGTTGCTTCCTCCCTATTTCTTAGAGAAGTGGGATGAATAACAGTTTTTAAAAGAACTCCCAGGCTAAAAACGCATAAAACTCAATGTTATCTCTTCTAAAATAGTCTTTTCGTATATCTGATATCCTCTTTTAGCAGAAGAAACAAAGATTTTTAATGATGTTTTATTCTGAACGTTGTAAGGCAGGCTGAATTTTTTTCCCTTCTGATTTATTTTTCCATGTCTTACTCACATCAGTCAGGTCACATTAGTTTAGGGGACGAAAAAGGAGACATAGAATAAGGTAAATCAGGCACATTCCTTGACATGATTGACTGCTTTAAATATTATGTTTATCAAAAAAAACCCACATCCATTATGATCGGATATAAATAAAATTCTGATCTATAACATTTTAGAAAAATACTAATTGGATTTTTTTCCTTTTAACTGGAGGAGCAACACGCTTGCTTAGTAGCATGGTTGAAAATCTATTATAGTTTAAGAAATTGGGAAATTAGCTGGGCTGTTACCACGCTTCAGCATGTGTCAGTCATTCCTGAGCCAGTGAACTAATGCTCACTGAGAAGAAACTCATCAGCAATAGCACCAAGCTATTACCTAAGAGTGGGCAGTACAAAAGTGGAGGCAAGAGAGAAGTCATTTTCGTTTTAATCTCATTTTATATGAGCAAAAAGGAAGTCTCAATAGCTTTATGCTACTAAATAGTTGTGAAGATCTTTTTGAACCAAAAAAAAAAGCTTGCAGAATATTCAAATGTGATAGAAAGGTAAAGATTGCTTTAATCAGAAGGAGTTTGAGAATAGGGCATCTGTTGGTCATGGAAAGTAGATTTGGACCGCCAGTTTCCCTTGGCTAATGTTCATGTCAACTTCCTCACATATTCTTTTTGGAAGAAAAGTGAATGCATTGGTGTACTTACAGCTGTTCATTAAACAGTGTCCTTACATTACCTCTTCTATACACAGCCCTTCTCTTCAGCAAAGTCCCCATACTATAGGTATGGGGAAAAATAAGTCGCTTATTGTGGACAGGTACCATATGGCCGGAAGCTGTGTTGATCCAGAAGTGTGCAAACACACAATTGTCCCTTTCTCTCTTCCTCTTCCCCTGCTCTTCGGTCCACATCCAAGGACATCTCAGTCTTCTAATGGGTGTGAGTAAAAGAAGATGATGCCTTCTCCACCTCCCAGTTGGGATCTAGGACCCAGGGTATATGACCAATGTGATAGGACAGTCTTTCTCTTTTACGCTACTTCGCCCTTGTTGCATATCCACAGAGAAAAAGTCAGATGTATAAACTGTGGACTAATTCTTGACAAGTCACACAGGTATATCTGATTTTTTTTCCACTTTCTGGTATGCAGTAATTGGGCAGAACTGAAGTTGCAGTCTGTTCATTTTGACACAGATTTAAAGGGACCTTCTTGTCATTTAGAATATACTCCCCCTTTTTTTTGAGAAAGTACTTCTGAAACTAAAATCTTTTGGGTAAAGTATTCCTAATATTAAAACTAGTCAAAGATATAAAGCCACACAGTACATTTGTATAATAAAAAATGTGCTTTAGCAGCAACTGGAATGTAATCTTATAGGATAATAGGTCCTTCACTCTGGCTTGCTTATCAGTGAATGCCACATCCCATATACTGTTGAAACTAGAGGCCACTTTCCACTTCAGAAAAAAATGGCAAGATTTGAAGAATTTTTAGGTTTGCAGTTTTCTGAACTGCAAAGCAACCAGATTCCATTGTACTGTTCAAAAAAATTTGTGTTTTAAAATTCTTCAAAAGACACCTGACATGAAAAATGGTGTTATTATTGCTGCAATCATTTTAATATTTAGCTAAATACAAGCATCTCCTAGAAAACCCTGGGGAAAAATAATCCTCCTACTCTATTCTAACTTTCTGTGCTATTTCCTGAAATGGGGAACCCCATTTTGATATCCACAAAGCCTGCTATGAATTTGACAGCATTCCCTGGAATAGAATGATTTTACATTTGGGAAATAGAATGAAGACAAATAAAAAGAACTATATAATTCTTTCACTGTGAATAGGCTAAGAGATGGTTTGGTAACAGTATTCAAGGGTATAAATGGTTAGTCTAAGAAAGATGATGACAAGCTTAACTTCATTCCACTCAGGACAAAAGAAAATGGACTTAAACTGTACAAGGAAAAATGTATTGTGTATGAACAGATAATTACATGCACAGATACATATTGGACATGCACATATACACACATAAATACATGCAGAATCTTCATAAAGCTTTTGTGTATGTTAATTTCTTTTCCCAGTGCATCTTAAAGTTAATAACCTAGTTTGGGATTACGATAGAAATAACTTATACAGAAGTTCAGAAGTGAATTTATTAAACTCCAGGACAACCATATTATGCAGTCATAACAATGGATACTCATTGCAGGTCTTGTGACAAATTACACAAATGGCTGCCACAGACAAGAAGATAATAACTTTGGCTATAGAATTAAAGTCTATATCACTTTTTGGAAAAAAATTTCTTTTTTTTTTTTTTTAAGTCTGGTCAAGTGAAGCAGTGGGAGTGGAGAAGAAACAAAGGAATCTGTAACTGGTTGTGATCAATTAGTTGTAAATACCACTGTACTCGGACCAATCTGGAAGAAAACTTCCTTTGAATTTATATGATGTATATACATTGCTTCTGTCATACCTACAAACCCAAGTTATTAAACTTTAAAAAATTATAGCAGGGCATTATGAAATACCTGTATATCTTTGTGGAGGAGAATATCCTAATATAAAGGTCAAGTCTAGGCCAGGCGCAGTGGCTCACGCCTGTAATCCTAGCACTCTGGGAGGCCGAGGCAGGTGGATCGCTCGAGGTCAGGAGTTCAAGACCAGCCTGAGCAAGAGCGAGACCCCCGTCTCTACTAAAAATAGAAAGAAGTTATCTGGCCAACTAAAAATATATATAGAAAAAATTAGCTGGGCATGGCGGCACATGCCTGTAGTCCCAGCTACTAGAGAGGCTGAGGCAGGAGGATTGCTTAAGCCCAGGAGTTTGAGGTTGCTGTGAGCTAGGCTGACGCTACGGCACTCACTCTAGCCCAGGCAACAAAGCAAGACTCTGTCTCAAAAATAAATAAATTAATAAATAAAGGTCAAGTCTAAAAGCAAATAAAAGTCTGAAAACTTTTATGTGTCCCAAGGGAATATTTTGTTTTGATGTTTTTAATTTCAATCCTTTTTTTAGTAATCATGTCATTTCCTAAAACCATTTAGGACTTGGTACCATTTCTTAAATCTTCTTAAATGTATAATTCTTCCTCAACCTCCTTGGAAGCCTCCTCCTTCCCTCCATTCCCTTTAGGTATTTACCACTGAAAGATAATTAGGTTTTCCCCTATGTGGATGGAGGTTAAACCCAGTGGAAGGGGAGGACATCCAAAAAGATGGAAGAGCCAGAGCAAAAATACAGAAATATGGAACAATGTTAAATATTTAGGGAAATGCAGGTAACTGGGTGTGGCTGAAACACTGAGGCTTGTTTGGAGAACAGGTGGTGAAGATGGGGACGTGACGCTGAATGATAGATAGAGCTGCAGGTATTCAGGCTACGAAGGCTTTGTTTGTCACACTCTGAGGTTTGGAGCTTCTTCTCTAGGCAATGGGTAGCTAACGATGGATTTTAACCAGAGCAATTGGGTCATCAGATTAGGATTTAGAAAAATCACTCTGCTAATAGTGTGGAGGATTCACTGGAGGATAAACATGACCATAGGTAGAAAAGATTATTTGGAGACTGACTTAAAGATGTAATGAAAGGAATGGAAAAGGAGGTAGTTAGTCCAAAAGGAATTGTGAGGAAAGAATCCATAGGATTTAGTATTAATTGAATGAGAAGTTAAGTGAGAGGGTGGAATCTAGGATGACTCTAAAGGTTCTGAATTAAGAGACCAGGTATTTCATGGTACCATGCATTGAGACATGGTACCCAAAGTAGGAAAATTTGTAGAGACATAAAGGAAATTAGTGGTTCTGTAGGGCTGGGTGGAGGGACACAGGGAATGGGGAGATGGGAGTGATAAATAAAGAATATAGAGTTTCTTCTTGTGGTGATAAAAATATTCTAAAATTGACTATAGTGATAGTAGCACATATTTGTGATTATATCCAAAACCATTACACTGTATTCTTCAAGTGGAAAAATGTCATGGCATATGAATTATATCTTAATAGAACTGCTATGTCAATGGAAAAGAAGACAAACTCTGTAAATAATTTAAGGAGGTTTATTCTGAGCCAAATAATAAGGACCATGGCCCAGAGCCATGTCCAAGAATCCTCTAGCAAGTGGACTCACTGTGGTTGGGTTACAGTTTGGTTTTATACATGTTAGGGAGACAGGGATTATAGGCTAAGTCATAAATCAATACATGAAAGGCATATATTAGTTTGGCCCAAAAAGGTGGAACATCTCAAAGTGGGGGCTTACAGGTTATAGGTGGGTTTAGGGATTAAGGCAGGACATCTTGAAGTGAGGGTTTACAAGTCATAGGTGGATTTAGGGATTCTTTAGTTGACAATTGGCTGAAAGAGTTAGGCTTTGTCCCAAAGACCAGGAATCAGCAGAAAGGAATGCTTGAGTTAAGATAAGGATCTTCTATCTTTTCCGTGATGCTATACCAGAATCAGGTTGGGAATAAACCACATCATAAAAACCTGTTTACTGAGATTTTATCATTTGTAGGCATGATTCACCAAGCCCCCTTAGAAAGGAATTTTTTGGGCAAAGAAAAAGATCAGAGTTCAGTCCTCAGTTACTAACAACTAAAAAAGAGCAAAACCAAGATTTCTCTGAAGAAGAAAAAAATATGCCTGTGGACATATGTGCTTTCCTCTCCTGCAAAAGAGCTGGCAACCTGCTGACATTCCCTCTAGATGTGGGACTTGCCGGCCCCCATGTAGGCTGATTCCTCGAAAAAAATCAATAGGTAGATAGTGTGAAAAGGAAAAATACAAATCTCAGGAACTCCCAAAATTCATTATGCCAAAAGGGAGAACTGAGTCACACAAGCACTGCCATTCTCTCCCCAATGAGGCACAGGAGTCCTCTTTTAAGAAATGAAGAAGCTTAGAAAATGATTAAACAGAGTTGTTTTGGTGGACAGGGTAAGAGAGGGAGAAAGAAAACCTTTTGGGCAAGGTGGTCTTGTTATGCAGCCCCATGATAATAGCCCTCAGGGAAATGTTCTTATTCAGACCTTTGAGGGTGTCAGATTCCCAGCAAACCTGTCCCAGATCAAATAGGCAGGGACTTGTTTGCCTTTAGCAACCTGAGAGATTCTCTACAGATGTAAATCTCTCCCCCAACTTCCCCACCTGGACAGTCTTACAGTATTTTTCCTGTTTGCCCACAGCCATCTCAAAATATGTCAAGGAAATGTATGTCGAGTAAAATATTTCTTATTTCCTTCAGCCCTAGAAAACCTTTCAAAATATACAGGCCCTATAAAATGAGGGCATGTAAATTATAATCTAAGGACCATAGCCTAAATAAACTCTTAAATGTCAATTACAAATTTATCTCCACATATGCACATCAAGGAAGAGATACCCACCCTGGGAAGATCAGGACTTGACTATTTCCATTACTCTCTTTTTTGAATGTTCATCTTATCCTATATAGATTTACTGAGCACCCAATAGAACTTCACAAGAATACCCGCCTCCCCATTTTGCTGTGTATTCTTTTTGCTTTAAATGCAAAATTCTCTAACCCTTCTGTGAGAGCCCAGTGCACAAACAGATGCTCTGTAGGCTATACTTTTCCAGGGTGAATCCTTAAAATCTTGGTTTTAATAAACTTCAGTTGAGTGAGACTCTCATTTTCTGACACTTATTATTTAAGTTAACAGTAGAGATTTCTCTATCTCTTACTGATTGTGATTTCTCTCTTACTGGTAGAACCCTGACAAATATAGATTTTGCAATTGATTGAGAGGAGGAATGCTGCTGTAATAAATACCTAACACTGTGGCAGAGGCTTTGGAATTGATATATGGGTAAAGGCTGAAGGAACTTTGAGGTGCTTGATAGAAAATCCTAGATTGCCTAGCAGAGATAGCTAGTAGAAATATGGATGCTAAAGGTGCTTCTGGTAAGGTTTCAGAAGAAAATAAGGAACATGTTATTGGAAACTTGAGGAAAAGTAAACCTTCTTAAAAGAGGCAGAAATTGGCTACACTTGTGTTCTACTTTGGAAAAGCAGAACTTGTAAGAGATGAACTTGAAAATTTAGCTGAAGACATTTCCAAGCAAAATGTTGAGAGTGCTGCCTAGTTTCTTCTTGTTGCTTATACTGAAATGCAAAGGAAAAGAGATAAATTGAGGAAGCCAAAAGTTAAGCAAAGATGAACCAGAACTTGATGACTTTGGAGGTTCTTAGCCTCTCTATATTGCAAAAGATGCTAAAATTAGGAAATTCACTATCAATAAAGCCTATTCTAAAGAGAAAGCCAAGGTTGTATCTGGACAACCTTTTGCTACAGAAACTGGGTGTGTGATTCCTGGATCCAATCAACCATCTTAGCAGAATCCAAGAATAGTGGTTAGGGTATCCAGGAAGGTCTGTAGAGAACCCTCTTGTCTGATGGTGTAAATCCCCTTGACATGCACTGGAGGCTCACAGGCTATCTGAGAATGTTATACCAGCAAAAACATGATGAGCTTGGACTGAAAGGAACCAAGACTGGACAAAAGAAGGCTGTCAGACTCCTAAAATTCTATAGGCAGGAAATGAGTTTATAGAACCATTCAGCTACAAATGTGTGCTATTCAAGAATAAAGAACACAGAGGGCAAAACTGCTGTTGGCCCAGAGGCAGAGGGCAATGGAGCCACT
Organism: Lemur catta; assembly: GCF_020740605.2. Lineage (NCBI taxonomy): Eukaryota > Metazoa > Chordata > Mammalia > Primates > Lemuridae > Lemur > Lemur catta. The sequence continues at coordinate 86,730,889 of NC_059133.1, read as the reverse complement.
GCCAAGAGCACAAGGGTGACAGAACCACAGCACAGAGTGCAGAGCCACGAGCCACAGATTATTCTCAGGCATTGAAATCTAATGAAACTGGCCCTGCCATATTTCAAACTTGCTTGGTACTTATGACCCCCTAATTTCTTCCAATTTTTCTCTTTTGTAATAGAGATATCTATATTATATCCATCCCACCACTGTATTTGGAAAGCAACTATTTGTTTTCTAGGTTCATAGGTGTACATATGGAGAGGAATTTTGCCCCAGCATAGATCACACCTGTTAGGTCCCCAGCTGAGAGAGACTCACGAAGCCTTACGTGTAGCAAAATGCTGTTTATTCTGAGCATATCATCTGCATCTGGGTGCAGACGATGGAGGTGAAAAGCGTCCATCCTGAGGGAGGGGAAAGCCTTGGGTTTTATAGAGGGTTTCTCAGGAGTGAGTACCTGGGCCAGAACAGCCGCTGCAATAAAAAAAAATTTTAATCCCAATTTCTGGGATCCCTCGGTCAGTCCATCCTGTAGAGATAAGGGAGGGGGTAGCTTTGTCCTTATCAGGGGGGATAGGAATGCTGGCTGCAGCTGCCTGTTAGATTTACAATGTCTGCGGACTCTCCAGATTCCTGCAGCTATTGTTTTACAAACCTTAGTTTTCTATCAACCATGTTCCATCCTATACCTTCTTTTCGAGTTCCCACCTGGAATAAACCTAGCAATACCCAAAGTCTCATCTATGCCTCATCTAAATGATGAGATTTTGGACTAATAGTTGATGCTGAATGGGTTGAGACTTTTGGGAATGTTGGGATGGGGTGAAAGTATCTTGCATGTGAGACAAACATGAATTTTGTGGGGCTAGAAGGTGAATTGTGATGGTTTGAATACTGGCCTCCCAAAAGACACATCTACTCAGAACGTGTAAATGTGACTTTATTTGAAAAAAGTGTTTTTGCGTCTTGAGACAAGATCGTCCTGGATTAGAGTGGTCCCTAAATCCAATCACAAGTTCTTAGAAGAGAAGGAGAAACAGGCACAGAGATACTAGGAAAAAGACCATGTGAAGGTAGAGGCAGAGATTGGAGTCATGCTGTCACAAGCCGTAGAATGCCAGGAGCCACCAAAACTGTAGGAGGCAAGGGAAGATTCTCTTCCACTTCCTTCAGAAGGAGCGTGGCCCTACAATACAGGCACACGTTAGAGATATTACAGGTTCAGTTCCAGACCAGCCCAATAACGTGAAGATCACAATGAAGCAATTCGCATGAATATTTTTGTTTCTGGTGCATATAAACATCATGTTCACACAATACTGTAGTACAGTGCAAACATAACTATTAAGTGTGAATTAGCATTACATCTAAAAAAATGTACATACCTAAGTTAAAAACAACTTTATTGCCAAAAGATGCTAACAATTATCTGAGCCTTCAGTGAGTTGTAATTTTATTTATTTATTTATTTATTTTTTTACTGGTGGAGGGTCTTGCCTCAACATTGATGGCTACTGACTGGTCAGGATGGTGAATGCTGAAAGTTGGGGTGGCTCTGGCAATTTCTTCAAATAAGACAACAATGAAGTTTGCTTCATAGATTGACTCTTCCTTTCACAAAAGATTTCTCTGTAGTACATAATGATGTTTGATAGCATTTTACCTACAGTAGAACTTCTTCCAAAATTGAAGTCAATCCTTTTAATCACTGCCACTGCTTTATCAAGTACTTAATTGATAATATTCTAAATCCTTTGTTGTCATTTCACTAATGTTTGCAGCATCTTCACCAGAAGTAGATTCCATCTCAAGAAACCACTTTCTTTGCTCCTCCATAAGAAACAACTTCTCATTCATTAAAGTGTTATCATGAGATTGCAGCAATTCAGCCACATCTTCAGGCTCCACTTCTAATTCCAGTTCTCTTGCTATTTTCACCACATCTGCAGTTGATCTCTCCACTGAAGTCTTGAACCTCTCAAAGTCATCCATGAGGGTTGGAATCAAATCCTTCCAAATTCCTGTTACTCTTGATATTGAAGAAGCTCAGGAAATTTCACCCCAAAATATGAGTCCTTGGTATAAAGAGTGTTTTGAATAATTACAGGCCCTTCAAGATCAAAAAGCATTGGAAGGGACTTTCCCTCTATCTGCATAAACTGGACTGACAGGTCAAAAGATGGAAAAGAACAATGGACTTCCCTTCCTCTCCCTTTATTCAATATATTGCAGGAAAAAAGATCAAGAATGCAACCAAACCTGGACCAAATAATTTAAAACATAATACCTGTCTCTGAGGTTAATTTACAAGTCAATCTGTTTCCCCCATCCATTCATCCCCCCTAGTAATCATACTGCTCATCTCCCCCTTCCCTCTAAAAGTTATGTATAAAAATATCTGAACTTCATTGGGATATTGGGTGATCATTCTGTGATTCTTCCCATGTATATGGTAAATAAATCTTTCTCTTATTAATCTGCCTTAATTGTAAGTTGATCTTTCAGTGAAATTTCAGGGGAAAAGGCAAGTTTTCCCTCACCCCTACAATATTTTTGATCACCTCCCATGAATCACAAATGTTCTTAATGGCACCCAGAATGACAAATGATTTCCAGAAGGTTTTCAATTGACTTTGCCCAGATCCATCTGAGGAATCACTATCCACAGCAGCTATAGCCCTATGGAATGTATTTTCTTGAATAATACTTGAAAGTCAAAAGTACTCCTTGGTCCATGGGTTGCAGAATGGATGTTGTGTTAGCAGACATTAAAGCGCACACACACACACACACACACACACACACGCACACACACACACACAAATTAATCTCCTTGGATATCTCCATCAGAGCTTTTGGGTGGCTAGGTACATTGTTAGTGAGCAGTAATATTTTGAAAGAAATCTATTTTTCTGAGCAGTATATCTTAATGGTGAGCTTAAAATAGTGAACCATGATGTAAACAGGTGTGCTGCCATCTAGACTTTGTTGTTCCATTTATACAGCACAGGCAGAGTAGATTTAACATAATTCTTCAGGACCCTAGTATGTTCAGAATGGTAAATGAGCACTGGCTTTAACTTAAGTCACCAGCTGCATTAGCCCCTAACAAGAGAGTCAGCCTGTCCTTTGAAGCCAGGCATTGACTTTTCCTCTTTAGCTATGAAAGTCCTAGATAAGACGGCATTTTCTTCCAATATGAGACTGTTTCATCTACATTGAAAATCTGCTGTTTAGTGTAGCTATCTTCATCAGTGATCTTACCTAGATCTTCTGGATAACTTGCTGCAGCTTCTCCATCAGCCCTTGCTGCTTCACCTTGCATTTTTATGTTATGGAAAAGCCTTCTTCTTTAAATCTCATGAACCAACCTCTGCTAGCTTCCAACTTTTCTCCTGCAGCTTTCTTACCTCTCTCAGCTTTCACAGAATTGAAGAGAGGTAGGGCCTTGCTCTGGATTCAACTTTGGCTAAAGACAATGTTGCAGCTGGTTTGATCTTCTATCCAGACCACTCGAACTTTCTGCATATCAGCAATAAGGCTGTTCCACTTTCTTGTCATTTGTGTGTTCGCTGGAGTGGTACTTTTTATTACCTTCAAGAATGTTTCCTTTGCATTCACAACTTGGCTACCTGTTTGGCACAAGAGGCGTAGCTTTAAGTCTATCTCAGGGTCCAACATAGCTTCCTCACTAAGCTTAATTATTTCTGGCTTTTGATTTAAAGTGAGAAACGTGTGACTCTTCCTTTAACTTGAACATTTAGAGGCCATTGTAGAGTTATTAACTGGCTTAATTTCAGTATTGTTGTGTCTCAAGAAATATGGAGGCCTGAGGAAAGGGAGAGAAATGGGAGAATGGCTGGTCGGTGGAGCAGTCAGAACACAAACATTTATCTATTAAGTTCAGTCTTCTATGTGCACTGTTTGTGGTGGCCCAAACAGTTACAATAGTCACATGAAGATCTCTGATCACAGATCACCATAACAGATAAAACAATAATGAAAAAGTTTGAAATATTGTCAGAATTACCAAAATATGACACAGAGACACAAAGTGCACACATGCTATTGAAAAAATGGCACTGATAAACTCACTCAAAGCTGGGTTGCCCTTAACCTTCAATTTGTAAAAGATACAATATCTGCAAAGTGCAATAAAGAGAAGCACAATAAAACAAGGTGTGCTCGTACCTTGCTTGATTTCAGACCGCTGGACTCCAGAACTGTGACAGAATAAATTTCTGCTAAGCCACCAAGTTTGTGGCAATTTGTTATGGCAGCCCTAGGAAACTAATGTCCTTGGCAAGAGTGAACTCTATTGCCAGGTGACATTCTTTACCCAGCCCATCACGCCCCTCTAATAACCTACACCTAGATGCTAGATCCAAAGCTTTGCCACAGACTCACCTCTGCACTGCGGAAATTTTATTCTCAAGGGTCCCGTGGTGCTTTCCAGCAACCAGCCTTAGTTGGACCATCCGATAGAGCAGATATGATTTTGTATATTAGAACATCAGTAGGAAGATGCAGTGGTCAGGGTACCAGCCAACTTCCTCCCAAGAGAATCCTCCACTCCTATGTAAATTTGTGGATGCAAAAGAGACCCATCGGGAAGAGTGCACCCAGTTCCAGGTGCCAGAGCACGAAACCCAAATAAACGGATGCAACACTCCAACCCCTACAATACCCGAATTCCAAAACATTCTGTTATATCACTATGAGGGCATTTAATTCTAACTGTACTTTACTTTTGACATATTATGATTATGATTATTATAGGCTAGCGGCTTGCACTGTAAACTTAAGACATAGCTCTTGTCTTCTGGGAATTAATAACCTAGGTGGCATAATACTTATTATCATAATAATCATTTGTAAATAAATAAATAGATGATAGGGTAAAATATACTAGCTACTTTGTTAGGCACACACACATAAAAGCCTCTCTTGGTTAGAATCTATTAGAACAGAAGAGATGGAGATTTCAGTAGTTTAAAGGATATCTCCTCATCCTATTGACTGTTTAAATTTCTTATTTTATGTATGTGTTACTTTTTGATAATTAACAGTTCTTTAGAGGCAAAAGAATTAAGGCAATTATTATACTTGACATATGGCAATATGGGATCTATTTCATGGATCAAAATTGGGGTTTATTTCGCATAGTCTTTAACAAAGCTCTCAGGAGATACAGCATGGGAAACGGAATCGTCCTCTGTGACTTCAGTCTCAGAGGTTTGGTATTTAGCCCAGCTTCATTGCAGAGCCATTTATGATTCTGTGACTCATAAACATAAACATTTATTTTTAACTAATATTCGAAATGCCTCAGATTAACTGGATGCTGTAACAGCTGCTCTTTTGAATGTCATTCCATAATGAGGAGAACCATTCCTGAATCAATAGATAATCATCACATGCTTTATTCTTCTGATACTAGGAACATTTCATCTTCCTCTTGTGCTTAGCAGGTATATTCTATAGAAATAAGACCTGGCTGTGGGCCAGGAGCGGTGGCTCATGCCTGTAATAATCTAGCTCTCTGGGAGGCCAGGGCAGGAGGATTGCTTCAGCTCAGGAGTTTGAGACAAGTCTGAGCAAGAGCGAGACCCCCATCTCTACTATAAATAGAAAAATTAGCTGGGTGTGGTGGCACACACCCGTAGTCCTAGCTACTCAGGAGGCTGAGGCAGAAGGATCACTTGAGTCCAAGAGTTTGAGGTTGCTGTGAGCTATGATGATGCCACTGCACTCTAGGCCAGGTGACAGAGCAAGACTCTGTCTCAAAAAAAAAAAAAAAAAAAAGACTTAGCTGGGTATTGCAGGAAAAAAAAAGAACTTTTTAAACAACAGAACTTCATTTCCCCCTTAAATCTAAAAAAGAAGGCTTATGCAGACAGAGCAGAACCACCATGGAGACTCTTCAAGTCTTTAGAGGCCCAGCTCATAGTATCTTTCTTCTCAACCCTCCTAAAGCCATGGCTTCCATCCCCAAGGTTTATTCGCAGTTCCAACATGACTGGTTAATTCCAGTAGTCCAGTGGTCACATCCCCATGAAGAAGGAAGGGAAGAAAGAACACTCATCCCTTCACTTTTAAGGAGCCTCCCTAAAAGTCCTCCAAACACTTCCACTTACATCTCATTTGCCACACCAATTTGCAAGGAAGGCCGGAAAATGCAGTTTTCAGCTGGGCCCATTTTGAGAATTTGGTTACTAAGGAACAAAAGGATAATAGATTTGAGGAAACAATGAGCAGCCTGTGACACAGCAGAGTATCTACATTCGCCATAAGTCAACTTCTGAAGGTCAGACTTGGAGTCACAAAGATTGTACAAAATACACTTCTCACTGTGACACTTAGCAATTTATGTTCCACCCATCATCTTGCTTAAGCAACTATAATCCAAAAAAGTGAAGAAGTCTTCACTTTTATTTGCTACAATATAATTTTATATATTAAATTTCCGATATTTAAATAAAGATAATGCTAACAAGGTAAAAAAAATAAAAAAAGTAAGTCCAAGAGTTTTCTAAAAAGTCCTTTGGACAAGCTGCTCTGTTAGGGCCTTCTTGATAACATAGTGAAGATCAATATTGAGTCATCATCCTTCACTGTGTTTTCAGGCATGTCTGGATGTGTTTGTCAAGTTGATGGAGTAGCCTGATAAAAGTCTGTTTTCAGGGGGGTCTGAAGTACTTAGTGACAGGAAGGGAGACAAGCACGACAGGGCTGACCTCTGAAGTCAGAGAATAGGGATACTGAGAACAGCGTGGTTGGGACTGAGAAAATCCGTTCCCAACACTGTTCCCTTGATGCAAGTCTGGATCCCAAGGAGAAAGAAAACTGTGAGTAAAAACTGAAAAATTTCTCTCTAACACTTTGGGGCCCAAGCAGTACTGCCTCGGGACACATCAAACACTAAGCAACCCTAAAGGAAGGATGGCATCTTCTCCAGTTCCACAGATGGCCACCTCACAGCTTTGTCATGCTGAGAGCCTGGTGAGGTTGCCAGTGTACAACTGGTATGTCCAACACCCAAGGGTGGAAAAGCACGGGCTGACACAGAACCTCCTTGCTGCCACTCTGCCAGGCCCAGTTGTTTGATAAAGCAGATGTGTGGCACTTCTCAGCGTGGCAGAGGGCCATTTGAGAAGCACCGTCTGCCCTAAATAGAAAAGTGAAAAGAGTCACAAACAGGGAAACTGCTCTGTCCACAAGAGCAGTGAGGATATCAGGAGACAAACTGAACTTGAGCCCACGTGAGGTGTCCCCTGGGCTGCTGGAATGTAATAGAGGGTGAGAGACTGCTGGCAGGATTTTATAGGGGTCTAAATACTTGTCTGGTTAGTGGTTTGTAGCTAGGGTAATTTGAATTACATATGTGTTTTTCCTGGCAAGAATACTCGTACATCAAAACTGAAAAAAAAAATTAAAAGAATATTATAAGATTATGATATGACTACATCAAGCTTTCAGCAAAGGAAAGCTTTGAGGTAGCCTATTGTGGAGTAGGGGAACTACTCAGGAATAGGGTTATAGGTTTTGCTGTATAGTAAATACCAAATACAGAGTTTAAAGACATCTTTATTTCATGTCATCCAAAAGATATTTATTATACATCTATTATATGCACTATGCTAATTGCTAGGGATACAGTGATGAATCACAGAGATGTGACTAGTAGAGTCTAGGTGAAGCCAGTATCAGATATGGGCCCCAAGAGATTCACCAACATATTACACTTACTCCAAAGTAAAAGTATATTTGGTTACACAGGCAGATTGAGTTATTGTTCCTATTTTTTCACTTCCTTCCTACTTATATAATTGTATGTCATATAACCTTTTTCATGACTTTTTAAAACATGTTTGAATTTAATATACCATAAAATTCAACTATTGTAAGTACATAGTTCAACAATTTGGGGGAAATTTATACAATAATGGAACTATCACTCTAGTGCAGTTTTAGAACACTTCTCTTACCCCCCCAAAATTCTCTCATGCTGTCTGTAATCAATCCCTTCTCCCACCTGCAGCCCCAAGTAATCATATCTCTATTGTTTTTCTTTTTAAAAATTTTTATATAAGTGGAATCATATAATATAAAGTGTTCTGCGTCTGGTTTCTTTCATAATGATTAATTATGGTTTTGAGATTTGTTCCTGCTGTTGCCTATACTAGACTTCATTCCTTTTCATTGTTGAATAGTATTTCATTGTATAGATACATCACATTTTACTTATCCATTTCTTAGCTGGTTAACATTTGGATTGTTTCCAATTTTTGGCCATTAAAAATAATGGTGCTATGATTGTTTATACGCAAGAATTTGTATGTCTTCATTTCTCCTGAGTAGATAATGAGGAGTGGAAATGCTGGGTAGTATGGTAAGTACAGTATATGTGTAACTTGCCAAGAAACTACTGCACTATTTTCCTAAAGTGGATGTAACATTTTCCATTTCATGAGCATTATATACGGATTTCAGTTCATCCAACACACATTGTCAGACTTTTTTTTTTTTGAGACAGAGTCTCGCTCTGTTGCCCGGGCTAGAGTGAGTGCCGTAGCGTCAGCCTAGCTCACAGCAACCTCAAACTCCTGGGCTTAAGCGATCCTCCTGCCTCAGCCTCCCGAGTAGCTGGGACTACAGGCATGAGCCACCATGCCCGGCTAATTTTTTCTATATATATTTTTAGTTGGCCAGCTAATTTGTTTCTATTTTTAGTAGAGATGGGGTCTCACTCTTGCTCAGGCTGGTCTCGAACACCTGATCTCGAGCGATCCACCTGCCTCGGCCTCCCAGAGTGCTAGGATTACAGGCATGAGCCACCGTGCCCGGCCCTACCTTGTCAGACTTTGATATCAGCCATTCTAGTGGGTTCTAGTGGTATTTCATCATGGTTTTAATTTGCCCTTCCCAAATTTTTTCATCTTTTTATGTGCTTACTGGTCATTTGCATGTCTCCTTTGACGACACACCTACTGAAATTTTCTGCGTATTTTTAAATTGGGTTTTTTGTCTTTCTATTATTGAGTTGTAAGAGTTATTTATACATTCTGAGTGTCTTTTATCAGATATGTGAATTAAAAATATTTTTTCCTAGTCTGTGGATTGTGTTTTTATTTTATTGATAGTGTCTTTAAAGAATAGGATATCTAAATTTTGATAAGATCTAATTTATCTATTTTGTCATATGTTTTTGTCAGATCTAAGAAATCTTTGCATAACCTAAGTTTATGCAAACTTTCTCTTATGTTCTAGAAATTTTATAGTTTGTGCTCTTACATTCAGCTCTCTTATCCATTTTGAATTATTTTTTGTGTATGTACATTGTAAAGTAAGGGTCAAAGTGTATTTTTTTATTTGCATGTCAAAATCCAATTATCCCAATACAACTTGTTGAGAAGACTATTTTTTCCAATTGAATTATGTTTGCACCTTTTTTGAAAATCAATTCACCATAAATGTTAGAGATTATTTCTAGTTCTATTGATCAATGTTTATCCTTACACCAATACCACATTCTCTGATGACTGTAGCTATATAGCAAATTTGAAATAAGCTAGTGTAAATCTTTCAATTTAATTTTTCTTTTTAAAAATTGTTTTTGCTCTTTGTATTTCCATATAAACTTTAGAATCAACTTGCCAAATTCTACAAGAAAAAGCCTGCTGGAATTTTGATAGGGATGATGTTAAATCTATACATCATTTTAGGAAGAATTGCCATCTTAACAATATTGAGTCTTCACAATCCAAGAACATGCTGTATTTTTCCATTAATTTGGATCTTCTGTAATCGCTTTCAGCAATGCTTTGGAATATTTTAATGCATAGGTCCTGCACTTCTTTTGTTATATCGATTCCTAAGAATTTTTTCTTTTTGACACTTTTGTGTATGGAATTAATTTCTTAAATTTATTTTCAAATGTTTCATTGCTAGGATAAAGAAATAAAATTGATTGTTGCATATTGATTTGATATCCTATAGCCTCACTAAAGTCACTTCTTAGTTGTAACAGGTACATGTCTACATATAATCTTAGGGTTTTCTACATACAGAATCATAAAGGCCTTTAATTTCTTTTCTTTGCTTTGGCACACCGGCTAGAACATTCAGTAAAATGTCAAACAGAAGTAGTAAGAGTGTACAACCTGGCTTATTCCCAAACTCAGTGGGAAAGCTTTTAAAACTGTCATTTACAATTAAATATAATGTTAGCTGAAGGTTTTTCATACATACCCTTTATCAGGTAGAGGAAGTTCATTTCTATTCCTAATTTGTTGAGAGTTTTTAATCATAAATGGATATTATATTTTGTCAAAAGCTTTTTCTATCTGCTGAGAAAATTGTAGAGCTTCTGTCCTTCATTCTATTAATATAATGTATTATATTAATTGATTTTCAGATGTAAAACTATTCTTGTAGAATAAATTCTACTTGGAATTGGTATATAATGCTTTGTTTATGTTTCTGGTTTCAATATGCCAATATTTTATTAAGCATTTCTGCATCTATGTCCATTAGAAATAATTCCTTGTAGTTTTCTTTTCTTGTGATACAGTTGTCTGTCTTTGCTATCACACTAATACTGAAAAGTTAGGAAGGGTTCTCCTTTTTTTTCCTGAAAACTTTTGTATAGGATTGGTATTATTTCTTCTCTAAATGTTTGATAAAGTTTACTAGTGATGTCATCTGGGTCTGAGTTTTTCTTTGTAGGAAGATTTTAAATTACTAATTCAATCTCTGTGTATTTCAGGTCTATTCAGATTTCTATTTCTTCTTGAGACAGCTTGGCAATTTGTATCTTTCCAGAATATGAACCATTTCATCTACATTGTCTAACTTGTTGGCATAATATTTCCTTATAATCCATTTAATTTCTATAGGGTCTCTGGTGATGTTCTCCCTTTCATTCTTTTTAAATTTTTTATTTAAATAGATTTAGGGGCTACAAGTGGTCTTTCTGTCACAGCTGAATACTTCAAATCTGGCTGAAAAAGTTACTAGAGAAAGGGTATATGACATATGTAAGCAGGAAGTGAAAAAAAAAAGGGAACGATAATTCAATCTGCCTGGGTGACCAAATATACTTTGTTTTGGAATAAATGTAATATGTTGGTGAATCTCTTAGGGCAAACGTGAATTGCTAGCTTCTATGGCGCACGTGGCATAGTGGAGAAGTCTAGGCTTTTAATATACCTATCACATGAATAGTGTACATTTTACCCAAGAGGTAACTTTTCATCCTGCACCTCCCCCCACTCTCCCCTTTCAAAGTCTCCAATGTCATTAAGTCATTCTGTATGACCGTGCATACACATTGCTTAGCTCCCACTTATAAGTGAGAACATGCATAATTTGGGTTTTTCCCTGGGTTACATCACTTAAAATAATGGTCTCCAGTTACATCCAAGTTACTGCAAAATGCATTGCACTCTTTTTGATGACTGAGTAGTATTCCATAGCATGTATGTGCGCACACACAAACACATACATGCATTTTCTTTATCCACTCATCTGTTGGTGGGCACTGAGGTTGATTTCATATCTTTGCAATGGTGAATTATACTGTGATAAACATGTAGGCACAATTATTGTTTTATAAAATGACATCTTTTCCTTTGGGTAGATCCCCAGTAGTGGGATTGCTGGATCAAATAGTAGATCTCCTATTAGTTCTTTGAGAAATCTCCATACTGTTTTCTATAGAGGTTCTACTAATTTACATTCCCCCCAAAAGTGTACAAGTATTGTCTTTTCACCACATCCATGCTACCTAGCATCTACTGTTTTTTGATTTTTTTATGATGGCCATTACAACAGGTGTAAGGTGATATCTCATTGTAGTTTTAATTTGCATTTCCCTGATGATTAGTGATGTTGATAATTCTTTCATTGTTTATTGGCCATTTGTCTATCTTCTTTTGAAAAATGTCTGTTCATGTGTTTAGCCCATTTTTTAATGGTGCTATTTGTTTTTTCCTTGCTGATTTGTTTGAGTTTCTTATAGATTCTGGACATTAGGCCTCTGTCAGATGTATAGTTTGCAAATGTTTTCTCCCATTCCATAGATTGTCTATTTACTCAGTTGATTATATCTTTTGCTGTGAAGGAACTTTTTAGTTTAATTAAGTCCCATTTATTTATTTTTGTTTTTGTTGTATTTGCTTTTGGGATCTTAGTCATAAATTCTTTATCTCCTAGGCCAATGTTAAGGATACTTTTTCATAGGTTTTCTTCTAATATTTTAATGGTTTCAGGTCTTACATTTAAGGCTTTAATCTATCTTGATCTAATTTTTGTATATGGTGGGAGATAGGGATCCAGTTTCATTTTTCTGCATGAGGCTATCCAATTTTCTGAGCACCGTTTATTGAATAGGGTGTCCTTTCCCCAGTGTATGCTTTTGTCTGCTTTGTTGAAGATCAGTTGGTTACAGGTATTTGGCTTTATTTCTAGGTTCTCTATTCTGTTCCATTGGTCTACGTGTCCAACTTTATACCAGTACAATGCTGTTTTGGTTACTATTGACTCATAGTATAATTCAGTCAGGTAATGTGATATCTCCAGATTTGTGCTTTTTTGCTTAATACTGCTTTGGCTAGATTACTTGATGCTTTCATCTCATAGCTTGTAAGATTTTCTCTTTCACTTTGACTTTGGCCAGACTCATGACTATGTGCCTTGGTGATGTTGTATTTGGAATGAATCTTGCAGTAATTTGTTGAACTTCTTATATCTGGATGTCTAAATCACTGGCAAGACCAGAGAAGTTTTCCTACATTATTCGCTCAAATAGGTTTTCTATGCTTTTTGCTTTTTCTTCTTCTCCCTCTGGGATACCTACGATTCTTATTTTGGGGCATTTTACATAATCTATATATCTTAGAGATTTTGTTCATTTCTCTTTATTCTTTTTTCTTTATTTTTGACTGGGTTAATTTGAAAGCCTTGTCTTCAAGCTCTGAAATTCTTTATTCTGCTTGTTTTAATCTGTTGTTAAATTTTCCACTATATTTTGAAATTTCCTAAATGACTCTTTCATTTCCAGTTGTTCAGTTTTTTTTAATTATATATCTCTTTAGTGAATTTTTCATTCATGTCCTGAATTATTTTTTCATTTCTTTGTGTTTGTTTTCAACTTTCGTATCAATTCCATTAAGCTTATTCAGGATCCATATTTTGAATTCCATATCTGACATTTCAAACATTTCCTTTTGGTTGGATTCCATTGCTGGAGAGTTAGTGTGATCCTTTGGGGATTTTGAGAGAGCCTGTTTTTTCATATTGCCAGAGTTCTTATGCTGGTTGCTTCTCATCTGGAACCTCTTCCCTCAGCTTAAAACAGATAGCTTTGCAGTGCACCTGTTCTCCCCTGCTGGGAACTCTGCTGCTCAGTGTAGAGAGGGAGAGGTGCACTGCCTTTCAGTTTGTCCAGGCAGGTACTCACTGTGGTATTGCTGGCAATTTGGGTCACCTGTACCTCAGACCCCTGGAAGAGTGTTCAGGTACCGGTGGTGGTAGACCAGGTTAGGTAGTTCCCAGAACCCAAGCCCCTGGATGGTGTGCTTGAGTCCCGTGGGGATCATACGAAGATCAGGACGACAAACTTGCTGTCAAGCCTCCCTGAGTTCAGGTGCTGGCTGTGATCGTGAGGGGTGGGGTGATCTCCTGTTCTAGGACAATGCTCAGGTAGGAGTAAGGTGGATGAGGAGTGGGTCCCTCTTATCAAGATTAGTAGAAGGAGGCAGCTGTGGGACACACATGCCAGTCACACCTTCCTCTCTTGGCAGTGACAGTGGTCTCTGTCCTTCCTGTACACAAAAGCCCCCAGATTTCCAGCTACCTCCCTGACCTAGCTGCAGCAGAGGTGGTGGGGGTAGCTCAACCCACTGTGTGCAGGGCTATCAGACTGGCTGTGGGCTAAGACTGAAATGTTCCAGGGACTTGACTCCAGGGAGGGCAGGCTCTTCCCAGAATAGACAGGCAGCTCAGAGAGAAAACAACTAGCCTCACTCTCCCTCAGCCGAGGTGATAGCTTTAGTCCTTGCGGAGCATGAAAGCACTTGCTGTGGCTTTTTAGAAGGAGTGTGCCCCAAGCTCTGTGGAATCCTGGGTGTAATAGGTACTCTGTCAGAGGTGAAGCAGACACTCCCAAGTGCCTTGGCTTAATCTTCGCCTGTGGAACCCTCACCAGTACCAAGCAGAAACACCTATGGCTGCCTTGGCAGCAGTGGGTGGAGGAAGAGAGAAGGAGGAGAATGGGCCCTCTGGCATGCTGCACTCTCCTCTCAGCTGGAAGTGGCCCACCCTGACTGCCCAAGGCCCAGGAGACCCACAATTCCCCTGGAACCCACCAGTCTCCCAAGGTTACTTCCGTCTGAGTGGGTGCTGGGGACTATTGTTTGTGGATCCAGTCATGTAGAGACCCAGGGGCTGAGATTCCTGGGTTGGAACAGCTGCAAAAACAGTCTGTGAAGAAAGGGAAATGAGCCACATCCTCCCTGCAGAACCCAGGCATGGTGAGCAGAGTACTATTTGGGGAGTATTCCCCCCTTGCAAGTCTAGATCTGGCTGTCCTGCAGCTCACCTGCTCCAAAAGCTCATGCATGGGAGCAGAGGCAGCCATGGGAGCTTTGGGTGGTTGGAGGAGGGGACATCCCTATCTCCATGTCCCTTCCTTGGCTGCCTAGCTTTAAACTCCCCAAATGGTGCTTTGGGCCTGTGACCAGAGAAGATGGATCTTTTTCCAGGCAAACAGTGCAGGCAAGAAGATGCTGGTGAGTGCCATCCACTCGTGTCTCAGTCTCACTTCAGCTTGTAGCAGGGCAGTGGGAATTGTCCTAGGAGTAGGTAGGAGAGCTTGGGCTCCCTGCCCCTCCTCAGCTAGGCAGGGGTGTGTGAGCCTGAAATCAGCCCAAGGGTGGGGAACTGCCTAGCTTTAAACTCCCAAACTAGCACTTTGGGCCAGGGATCAAAGATTGAGGGCCCCTTCCAGACAGTGTGGGCAAAATGCTGGGGCAGTGCCATCTGTTTGCATCTCAGTCTCACTCCAGTCTGCAGCAGGGCACTGGAGACCTTCCCAGTGGTGCATGGGATCGCCTGGACTCCTCTATCCCTCCTTGGAGCTGCACAATGGCTTCAGGTGTGCCTGTGGTTCGCTGGTATATAGGCACTCAGAATGACACCCAGCTCAAGCTATTCTAGGCTTGGATGCCTGTGAGATTCCATATGATCCCTTTCTGGAACACTGTCTCTGTGCAATCCTAAGCAGCTCCCTATGTGAGGCTCAAGACCTGTGTGCATTGGGGATTCTCTTGTAGACAAGATCATGAAAACTCATGGAGAGTGGAGACCTTCGGGCTTCTCTCTGAATATTACACCAGGAGTTTATCCCAGCTGTTAGCCAGCCCCTGGCTGGGCAAGTTACCTTGAATGCTCTCCTTATGTGCTCAGTGCTGTCACTTTCCTGGTGAATCCTAGATGATCTGTTAAAAATGTGAGAATCTGCTTATTATTCTGCTTCTTCTCCATGAAGGAGGTACATACTACCTATGTCTAGTCAGCCATCTCGATCTGATCTCCCATTCTTGATTTCATTAATTTGTCTTTTTTCTCTTTGTTAGTGTAGCTAAGTGTTTATCAATCTTGTCAATCTTTTAAATAAACCAACTTTTGATTTTTGTAAATTTTCTCTAATGTTTTTCTGATTTTTAATTCTTTGTTTCTTCTCTGGTCTTTATTATGTTCTTCCTTCTACTTGAGGTTTAATTTGCTGTTCTTTGTCTAGCTTCTTGAGGCAGAAGCTTAGATAATTGATTTTTAAAATATTTTTCTATTCTTATAGGGAAGAAAATAGATCTGTTTTCTTTCTAATATAAGCACTTAATAAGTTCCTCTCTAAGCACTGCTTTAGTTATATTCCATAAATTTTGCTAAGTTAGGTTTTAATTTTTATTCAATTAAGCATACTTTCTAACTTACCTTGTTATTTTATCTTTGACTTATTGTTCTTCCAAAAGTATATTGTTAAAATTCCAAGTATTTATGAAATCTTAAATGCTGGTCTCTTAATTTTTTTTGTAGTTAGAAAACATACTTTAAGATTTATTTTATGGTCTATAATATGACTTATCATGGGACATGTTCCAGGTACTCTTGAAAAAAAATGCATATTGTGTCATTATTGGATGGAAAGTTCTTTATCTTATTTATGTCTAGTTGGTTGATAGTGTTTTTCAACTCTTGAATATCCTTACTGATATTCTGTTTAGTTCTTCTATCAATTACTGAGACAAGAATATTGAAATTTCCAACTATTACAATATTGAATTGTCTATTCTTTAATTCTGTCAGTCTTTGCTACATGTATTTTGGGACTCTGGTGTTAGGTGTTTATACATTTATAAATTGCTATTTCCTCCTGAAATACTAAAAATTTTATCATTATGAAATTTTTCTCCTTGTCTCAAGTAATATTTCTTGTCTTAAAGTCTATTTTTGTATATTAATAAAGCCACTCCAGTTCTTTAATGGTTAATGTTTGCCTTTTCTATCCTTTTACTTTCAACCTATTTGTGTCTCTAAATAGTGTCTGTTATACACGGCATATAGTTAGCTTTTGCTTTTTCTTCTGTTAATGTTTTAACTATATGTTAAAAATTATTTTCTTAATAGTTTGTCTAAATATTACAATATACAACTTCAATTTATCACAATCTGCTTCAGTTTAAGAATAATAACAACATATGGAAGCTTTGCTCCAATATAATTCCACTTTTCCTATCATTTTAGTGCTAGTATTTTCATACATATTACAACCATACATATAGCAAACCCCCCAAAATATAGCATCATAATTATTGTTTCAAATAGTCTTTTTTTTAAAGAAATTAAGAGAAAACAGAAAATGATGCACAGTCTTTTATATTTACCCATATATTTAACTTTTTCATTGCTTCTTTTTCCTTCCAGTGGAGTTGAGTCACCATCTGCTATCATTTCCTTTTGGCCCAAAGGACTGCCTTCAGATTTCTTGTGGGGTAGCTCTGTTTTTGTTTACCTGGGAAGGTTTTATTCTGCCTTCATTTTTGAAAGATAGTTTTACTACATAGAATATTCCTGGTTAACAGGCTTTTTTTCTCCTGTGAGCACTTTGACTATTTTTTCTGCTGCCTTCTAGACTCCACAGTTTCATGAAAAGTCAGTTGTTCACTATATTGTTATCTCCACATATCATGAGTCATTTTTCTCTTACTGCTTCAAGACTTTGTCTTTGTCTTTGCTTTTAAAAGTTTTTATTATCATAGATCTAGATGTGAATATCTTCATTTTTATTTTACTTGGTGTTCATTGAGTTTTTTAAGCATACATATTAAGATTTTCATCAAATTTGGGAAGTTTATAGCCATTAATTCTTCAAAGAAATTTGCTCCCCCCCATCACTACTCATGAACTTCCATTACAATATGCTGATAGGCTCTATAGGACTTTGAGTCTCCCTTTTCCCTCCATCTTATTTTCTTTTTTGTTCTTTATATTGGATAATTTCTACTGATTTATTCTCAAGTATAATGATTGTCTCTCCTGCCTTCTCAAATCTGTGGAGCCCATCTAGTGAACTTTTCATTGAAGTTATTGTATTTTCCAAATCTGGAATTTCTATTTGGCTCTTTTTATGGTTTCTATTCTCTATTTAGATTTCCTATTTGTTGAATCATGGTCACTATATTTTCCTTAACTTCTTTGAAAATGATTTCTTTTACTTCTTCAAACATATTTATAATAGCTGCTTTGACATCTTTGTCTGCTAAACTGAAAATCTTGGCTCACTCAGATTCAGTTTCTATTGACTACTTGTTTTCCTGAATATGGATTTTACTTTCTTGTTTCCATGCAGGTCTCATATTTTTGTTGAAAATTGACATTTAAATAATATATTGTAACAATTTAGAAATTGCTTTATTTATTGATTTATTTTTCTGAAAGTTTTGTTTTTAGTAACTTGAATGAACTTATACTGCAGAATCTGCCTGCCAGACTGAGTACAGCTGCTGATGTTTCTGCTCAGATTTTGAAATAGTGTTTATTAAATTATTTTTTAATTTGCCTTATTAAGGCTCACTCATGTGTCAGTAATAATTTAGTGGTCAGCTAATGATCTAGGCAAAGATTTTACTTAAACACTTGAAGCCCCAAAGCACTTCCACCCTCTGCCAGTCAATATGTATGTTGTATTGGGAAACACATTCAAAGTCCAGCCAATTCTCAAGTATGCCTTGGCTTTTACTTTCCACTAAATTCTTTTTGGTCTCTTTCGTGCATGTGCAGTTGATAGTTTTCCAGTCCTCCAGAAATGTGTGGAAAGCTTATCAAGCCCTTCTATAGCTCTCTCACTTCCAAGATCTCCCATTAAACTAGTAGTTAGTCCACCACTTTTCCCAAATAGAACCAGAGCCTCAGGCTAGAAAAGTTTTTTCATTTGTTTCCTACTGAGTTTTTCGCTTTAAGATGACCAAGCCATGGGTTTTTGCCTCAAGTTGAGTCTGCCCATTCAGAAAGCAAACCTGCTGGTGTTCATGACCAGTGCTACCTTGGTAAAACTATAGCTTTCACCAGTTATCCTGGGTGAGAGGAGGTGTGGGAGCAGCCCCAGCCAAAAAATATATATATATATTTATTTTTCCCTACAATTCTTACCCAAAATTTTTGCAATTTTTTCAAGGATAAACATTTTTCAATTATTATTTGCCATTGGGCAATTCCCATAACCCTGAAATGGTTGCTATTGAAATTTTTTCCAGTTCTATATTTAATTTTTTTTCCACAGAGTGAATTCACTGACCTCTTTACACTATCATAACTGGAAACACCTCTGTTGTATGGCTTTGTAGTACCTCTCCCTAGAATAGTGAAAATATATTCCTTTGTTCCATTGATATTGGGCTTGGCTATACAATAATTATATATTAGCAGAGGCTTTGTATATAGTCTCATGATTTGCCTTGGCTCTTGCACTCCTGTGATCCATAATCAGAAGAGCATACCTTGGATAGTCACTGGTCCTAAAATAAAGAAACATAAAAGCAGAACCATATCCAATCTTCAGCCTGGAGCCAAGCCCAGCTGGACTCAGCCAAGTTCAGCAAACTCCATCTGAAACTGTACTGACCTACAGATGTAAGAATAAGAAAATAATATTTATTATTATAAACAACTGAGATTTTTGGTATTGTTGGTTATGCAGCAATGTTGACTTATGCAGTCACCTAATAAAAGATGGTGTCCTATTGAACCTATTGTACATCAGCAAACTAACAAAGTAGTACCATGCCCTGCTTTGTACAGCCTTTTCAATGAATCCAGGCTGTTGGGTAATGTCTAGGGTATAAGCATCAAATGCCATGAAGAGGTAACAAAACAGTTGCCATGGATTTATCACAAAATTCTTTATTAAGAGACAGCAATGGACTAGTATAAGCCTAAAAGGGCCATTTGCTTCTGAGAGTTATTGACAAAGAAGTAGAGAAGTACATGAAAAATGTAATTGTGCTTTTTGTGAGCCTCATAGATCAACTTTAGATCTAACTCAGCATTACTCAATTACTCTAGCATTATAAACTGATGGTCCATAAGCAAGAATGCATTCTAAATTTCCATTTTGTTACAAGCCCTGTTATCTTTTGCATGTCCCAAACAGAGCCTACTGAGCAGTCTCATCAGTTTAGTTCAATTCACAACATCTAAAACAAAATACCTACAACCTTACAGAGAAGCTGAAGACATTCTAGAATCTCTCACTCAAGTGATAAAACTTGCCAATAAATAGCTGTTTATAACCCAATGTGATATAGGTTATAATAGATATCTCTGTATTGGGAGCAATACCACCTCACAGATCTATTAATAAGAATGTTAACTTAAAAATCAGATCCCTTACCAGCATCATAAGGCATATTGTCAGTTTGGGCATTGAGAGAGTCTTCATATTGATGTGCCACTAGAATGTGTGTATGCAGAGAATGGAAGACAGCAGGACACTCAAGGAGCTATTGTATAAGAAAGCTGATGTCAAATAAGTCACAAGCAAGGAGAGCAGGATAAATGCTATAAGAACATATCAAAGCACAGCATCAAGCAAGGCAATAGAGCTTCGGACTGCTGGGAAATAGCAGCAGTACACAATGCAGCCCTAGCTGCAACTATAAAGAATGTGAAGAAAGCCCTCAGGTGAATAGCTAAACAACAATAGGCTACACCTGCTAGCCCAGGATCAAATTTCATATATAAAACAGTCCATTCTGTATTTGCCTACTTAGCTACATTTGAATATTTAAGTTGTGGCTTGAACCCACAGCATCATCTTAAAAAACAGAAGCCAAAAGAATAATTCTAGCTATAGCTTATCAATCCCTTATATTTTCACATGGTTTTCTCAACTATTGTATACATAAAGTCAAATATTATTTGAAAATGCCAAACACTACAGGTAATAAATTAGTAGAAAGATTTTCTGGCAACTATCTAAACAGATATCTAATTCATAACCATTAATTCAGAAGCCAGAAATATCCCTGCTGCACCAATCAGCTATGATGAAGCCCATGGACTGCATCTACAGAAAGAGCAGAACTTGTCATGGGTCCAGGACCAACAATTCTGTAAAAGCTTACAGACTTCATAGGCTGTTTGCTTTCTCTAGAAAGTGGTCAGGTTTTCTTAATTTATAAGGAACATCCAGGTTATATTGGAAAGGGCATAAAAGTATGCCTAAGAAGCAATTATAAACATTGAGGAAAATACAACCAAATTATCAACTATAATCACATATATAAAAAGAGCCATATTATGAGAGGTCAATAGTCCTACACATGATCTTAGCCAAAAGGCTAAGAAGCAATGAGAGCAGTAGTCTTATAAGATTCATTAACTCATAGGGTACCAATAAAACACATTAAGAAAAATAATTCTTCATAATGATAACACTGGTTTATCAAGAAAATGTGCCAGGCATGGTGGCTCATACCTGTAATCCCAGATATGAGCCACCCAGGTATGAGCCATCTGGGAGGCTGAGGCATGAGGATTTCTTGAGGCCAAGAGTTCTAAATCAGCCTACACAATATAGTAAGACCCTATTTCTACAAAAAAAAAAAAAAAAAAATTTAAATAGCTGGGCATGGTGGCATGTGCCCATTGTCCTAGCTACTCCAGGAAGCTGAGATGGGAAGATCACCTGAGCTTAGGAGCTGGACGTTACAGTGAGCTATGATCACGCCCCTGCACTCCAGCCCGGGCAACACAGTGAGACGCTATCTCAAAAAACAAAAAAATGAAAAGGAAAGGAAAAAAAGAAAGTACTACATTAAATTGCTTTCTCTGATTAAGAAGACATAGAAGTACATTTAAGGAGACTTTCCCCAAATTAATTTACGCAGTGAACATTTTAATGTTTAATTGTATCTGGAAAATATAAACATGTAAAATACTTCAGTGCACAATGGCTCTAGATCATTACTGTTTAACAGAAACATACATGCAAGCCACAAAGGGAAATGACATGTTTAATCTTAAGTTTTCTTATAGTCACTTTAAAAGAGATTTTTAAAGAGTGAAATTAATTGTTTTTCTTCCTTCTTTCACTACATATGGGCAGGTCTGAAAATTTCAATAATAAATGTATTTAACCCAATGTAGTCAAAATGTTATCATTTTGACATGTAATCAACATACAAATGATTGATAAGATTTTCCTACATTATTTTATTTAGACTAAGTCTATGAAATCTGGTATGTCTTTTGCATTACAGCACATCTCCATTTGTACTAGATACATTTCAAGTGTTCAATAAACACATTTGGCTAATGACCACCATATTGGACAGGGAAGCTGTCAATAAAACTTTACTGAAGAACAGAAATTAATGCAATATTGACTTGTAAGTGAAAAAATAAATAAACAAAGAAGAAAAAAATGAAATTAATGCAATATACAATCACAATATTCCAATCCAATATTCCAGACCACTAGAAGAAATGCAGACATCAAGCCACATGCGTTTCCTGAGTTTCCCCATAAACTCTGTAGGCAAGGATGAAAGAATTTAATATGTATGTCTGAAAACCATTACTAAGTCAAAAAAGGTTAGTACTAATTCCTAGTGAGTAGTAGTAGTGAGTTCCACATTCTTAGAATTTTAGATTTACAAAGAAACTTTCTCTGTAATTTTTTTTGAGCATTCAGAAATTAAGTATAGCCTTTGATACTGTAGTCCTTTCATAATTGGAGAGAAGGAAGGAGAATTGTGAGCCCTTAGTACCATTTATATAGTCACTTTTGAGTTTTATAAAAGTTCAATCTTCAAAGCTATAATTCTAAAATAACTGAATGTTAGAAGCTTTAAGTTTCAATCTATGCCTAGTTCACAGAAAGAGCCTACTAAAATAAATCTACCAAAAATAGTTCAAAATACAGCTTTTCTCCATTTTTTTGCACTAAACATCTACTGGTTTAGGGTCATTTGATGTTTACCTGATTTTAAAATTTTGCAAAAACTCAATATTTAATAAATTTGTTGTAATTTGGGACTATGAGACTAACGTCACATGTAAATTTCCTTGAGTTTAATTGGATATTTTAAAAAATGGAAATAAATGAAAAAGCTTATTAATGAAACATTAAAATGAAAATTTTATGCACAAAAGATAGGAAATGCAAAGAAAATATTTCTTAAGGAAGTATGCTTTCTCTTTGATCTAATTCAGATCATGTGTCATCATATTATTTTCTACAAGTTCTGGTCTTATTGAGACCTGAGCTTTGTGAAATTCTCTGCTCAACCTCCTCTCCTATGCCAAAAAAGGGGGAAGGGATTCTTTGTTTTCTCATTGGATGAGAGCTAGTACAAAGCTTAGCAAAGCATTGAACCAAAAGGAATTGTAAGCTTAGGCCGGTGTGGTCTGGTGAGAAGGGAAGTTCTTAAATGTCAGATCCTATAGAAGCAGGTAGAGAACAAATCTGAGATCTTAACCCATGGGTTGGTAATTAAGAACCACTGGAAGCTGGAAAGGGTTCAGAAGGTAGAAATGGGAGGCATAGTACTTTGGAGAGGGAAACTCACTGCTTGAGTAAGTAGAGGACTCAAAGGAGGAAGGATGACAGGACTGAAGTGTGCAAAGCTATTACATGGTTTTATTTACCATGAATTTAGTTTGCTTAAATATACTAATTTTTAATGAATTATGGAAGGTTATTATATATTTCTATGATAACGATTTTATTATTTTCTAAAGGCTAAATTATCCTAAATCTTTTCATCTTTTTCCATGACTCTCATAATCTAATACTTGATCACTCTTATGTGAACTATGTCTAAGCTTTCTTTCTATTCTGAGTTGTTGAGGATTTTAGTACAAACTTCAGTACACATTAGAGTTTAGCTACAGCTGAGTGCAGTAAGAGGAAAGCCCAATGGTTCAAACTTTAACTTGCTGTTATAAAAGATCTTTGTGTTACAGGTTGGTTTTTAAAACAAAACTGCATGCTGGTCCTGATCTGGTCTGGACCTTCCTTCACCCAGCTTTGGAGGACATTCTCATGATCAGTAGTAAGAATACACTCTATAGTAACCACGTACAATAGATTGATACTATTATCCATCAGTTAGTTGATAGGAAAAACGTTGAAGTGATTCCCTAAGGGCAAAGACATATGGCAATCATAGGCCTTCATTTTGATGTTTAGATTCAAGATCCAGGCAATTCCCACTATGTCAAGACACCAGGATGCGTTTTCAGTCATTACTATTTTTCACCCATCACTCTGGTGGTACACAGAGCTCTGGCTACCCTTCCTTGTGTAGGTATTGGTGAGTAGACAAGCATTGGAAAGTACATGGAAGGTGGGTGACAGAGATTGACTCACATCTAACTAACTAAGAGGCACATGAGACAAAAGTAAACATCAAAAGGCTGTTGCATTAATTTACAGTGAGAAAGATAACACCATATGTACAAGAAATATCACATCAGCCTGATCAAAACATTTTCTTTTACTTGTGGTCCAATCACATGGACATCAAAAGATGGTTTTGTGAGAATGGACTCAAAACAAGATGTAGATAAGTCAAATCTTTAATGCATTGCAGCCCAAAATGTGTTATCTTCTGTGACATGTTTTAATAGATCTTTCAACAACATCAAAAGGTTCAGTAAGCAAATAAATTTGAGAAATGCTAGATTAAACTGAGTTAAATGGCTTTCATAACTGCATTATTTCCTTTGGTCTTCAGGTGTACACTGTGAATCTTCAAGGGCTCAGATAGGCAGCTTTTCTAAAATGGTTTTGACTCCCACCTTTATAGAATACTTATCAATATCTCATGAAACAATATTATTCCAGAGATACAGTTTCAGATTCTCTGACTAAATTCTTTAGCCTGATATATAATCTTGCCATAGGGATGGACTTGCCAGTGGGTCTAGCATAGCTGAAATTCAAGGATCAAGCCCTGCATCATTCATTCCAGGCACATACTTTCCATGAGAACTAAAATAATCAAAGTCTCTATATCTGAATCTCCCTTTCCCCTTTAATGCTTGGGTGAAAACCACCAATGTGAACCTATGTTATTCTCCTTTTTCTTTAATTTGATTTAATTTTACTGGTGATTGAGACATTAAAGAGGTTACAGTGCAGGTTGCTTGCCTACAAGTAATATCTTCTTCAGATGATTTTGCATAGCTTTATTGTAAATTAGATGTCGATTTTAAAATGTGATTCTAAATGACGACTTCTTTACTTTCAATTTTAGAGTCTTGCCACACTATAACACCTGAATGCTTATTAAAAGTCTAACCAGAAAATAATGTAACTCTGCTAGGTAGAATAATGCCCCTCCCCCACCAAAAACTCTATGTCCTAATCTACAGAACCTGTGATTCTATTACCTTACATGGCAAAAAGGACCTGCAGATATAATTAAGGATCTTAAGATAGAGAGATTCTTCTGGATTATCTGGGGGTGCCCAAGGTAATCACAAGGGTCCCAGTAAGTGAAAGAGGAAGGCAGGAGAGTCAGAGTCAGAGGAGATGTGATGGTGGACGCAGAGGTCAGAGCGATGAATTTCTAGCTGAAAGAGGCCATGAGCCAAGGGCTTGGGCAGCCCCTAGCAGCTGGAAAAGTCAAGGAGAGGTATTCTCCTCTAGTACCCCCCCCCCAGAGGAATGCAGCCCTGCTAACACCTTGGTTTTAGACTCATGAAACCCATTGCACACTTCTGACCTTCATAACTGTAAGATAATAAATTTGTGTTGTTTTAAGCCATTAACTCAGTGGTGATTTGCTAAAGCAATAGGAAATAAATACAATAACTAAAACTTTTAGAGATCTCAGCCTCCTTTATACCTGGTCTTTTGCTACTCATATCCAACATATGACCCTCTAGGATCAACCCTAACTAATACCCTGAGGCAGCGTCTATCTATCCTTTGAAATTCACTTAGAGATTTGAATGAAATTCACTTTACAGTGCTATGGAAACTTTAAGAATTCTAAGAATGTTCAGTAAACATTAAATAAATCATTGAATTTCTCAGAAAGAGATCAATGTGTAGTTAGTAAAAAGAGGAAAGATGTTAACTCAAAATGCTAACTAATTGGCAAATGTGATTTTTCAGAGCTCCTGGAGTAGAATAAACTCAGGAGAAACGACCTATGCTAAACAAATTCACAAGAGGCTTGATATAAACCCAAATGTCAATTCATTAATTTAAGTTTGCAACATTTCTTTCCAGTGATTAAAATATTAATGCTCACAAGCCAGGAAATCTTCTTAATATCAGATCATCTGGTAGATTTAATTAATAAGCCTAAAGCTACTTGAGATGTGTGAATCAGAACAAAGGTAGAGGGATAGTTGTGGGGAGTAACCCTGCTGTGCTGGCCAGATATTTCCAATTATACTCTCCTTTAGAGAAGACTCCAAGCTCTTGCCTTTTGAAATTTTCTCTATCAATAGATTTTATCCTTTGTTCTACTTGGTCCTACATAGATGGGCCGCCATCTACAGGACTAAGGGGTGGCTCTGTACTGTTTGGCAAATAATAACTCAAGATCATTTCTCTTTGAGGTTTTAAATATCAAACATGGTCGGGGCAGAGAGAAAGAAAGAAAGAAAATAAGTAAAAGCCTTAAGACTGTAGAAGCAATCTTTTAGCAGAAGCAATTATCCA
This sequence comes from Lemur catta, assembly GCF_020740605.2. Classification (NCBI taxonomy): domain Eukaryota; kingdom Metazoa; phylum Chordata; class Mammalia; order Primates; family Lemuridae; genus Lemur; species Lemur catta. The sequence goes on along the minus strand of NC_059133.1, from coordinate 86,704,659 downwards.
GGAAAATAAGCAGAGATTGGACAGTTTTGCAGTAGAACAAGCGCAGGTAGAGAAAGAAGCAAAGACAGTGCTGAATCATGCATCTGGCAGACTAGTGGAGCAAGAGGCCCCTCCAGGGAGCACCATTCTGGTGCCCTGAGTACAACCACCTACCAGTTATCCCTAAGACCTGTCCATGGAATGACTACAGATTTTGGTTTTGTTTCCTGCCTTCCTTATTTCCCCATGTATCTTTACAAAAAAATCCCTCTGGTTTGGGTAATTTGTGAAAGTCTCCTCTATTTTTTCCAGCCAAAAACTTGAACACATTCACCTAGGCTCTAGGAAAGCCAGATGAAAGTGTATTACCTCTAATGGTTAATCTTATGTGTCAACTTGACTGGCCTAAGGGATGTCCCATCAAGATAGCTGGTAAAACATTATTTCTCGGTATGTCTGTGTGGGTGTTTCCAGAAGAGATTCTCAGTTGAATCATTAGATGGAATAGAGAACATTTGCCCTCATCAAGGTAGGAGAGCATCATTCAATCTTTGAGGGCCCAAATGGAACAAAAAAACAGAGGAAGGGAAAATTCTCTCTCTCTCCCTCTCCCTCTCTCTCTCCCTCTCCCTCTCTCTCTCTCTCTCATCTTCTTCAGCTGGGACATCCATGTTCTCCTGCACTAAGACATCAGAGCTCCTAGTTCTTGGGCCTTTTGGACTCTGGGACTTATATTAACAACCTCAAACCATTTTCAGGTTTTCTGTCTCAAATTGGGAGATACACCATTGGCTTCATGGTTCTCAGGACTTTGGACTTGGGCTGAATTACACTACAGGCTTTCTTGGTTCTCTAGCTTGCAGATGGCATAACTGGAATATCATAGGACTTCTTGGTCTGCATAATTATGTGAGCCAATTCCCATAATAAATCTCCTCTTTTATATCTATATCTATATCTATCCTATTGATTCTGGCTCTCTGGAGAACCCTGACCAAGACAGTACACCTCTCCCAGTGATCAATGTATTTCTATTCCCTAGATCCACTGTCTGTATCCTAGATTCTTTGGATAATGCTGGAGATGTGTAGAAATTCTGTGGCTTTTTCCCCCACTTAACACCATATAATAATTACAATACACAAGCTATATATGCCCAAACAAAGCATTACTTGGCCAGGTCAATGTTATGACCTTGTTATTACTATAGAATATGATTCACCTTGTTCATCTGTTTCCTGGAATAGTTTAGGTTACACCTTCAAAAATTGTAGTGCTGCAACAAAAGTAAAAATAGATAAATTGGGCTACATGAAAATTTAAAACTCCCATGCATCAGAGGATACAGTCTAAGAGTGAAAAGGCAACAAACAAAATGGGAGAAAATATTTGCAAATCACATATCTGATAAGGCATTAATATTCATAATATATAAAGAGTTCCTAAAATTCAACAATAAAAAACAATTAAAAATGGGCCAAGGACTTAAACATTTCTCCAAAGAAAATATACAAATGGCTGACAAACACCTGAAAAGATGCTCAACATCACTAATCATTAGGGAAATACAAATCAAAGCCACAATACAATACCACCTCACACCAATTACGATAGCTATTATAAAATAAGAAAAGAAAAAAGAAAAGAAAAGTGTTGGTAAAGATGTGGAGAAATCAGAATCCAACTGATGTTATTCTAAGCTCTCATCCCCAGAGAACCCAGTCTACACAGGGGGGATTGGCTCCACTGCAGCCACCTCTCTATTGCCACTGCCAGGCCAGGGAACGAGCAGGGAGGGCCAGAGCACTCAAGTGCACCATGACTAGGTGTGGTATGTTCCCTTCCACTGCTAGGGGATCTGGGCAGAGCAAGTACCCATGGCCCCCAGCACCTGCTGCCATCTGGACAGCACTGGCATTGCCACCTGAGTAGCACCACAGCCAGACCTGGGCAGAGAGAGGGCCCCAGATGCAGTGACTTGCCTGTGGCACACCACATGACTTCCAGGACCTGCCCAGCCCCAGAATGCTGCCCAGCCCTAGGCCTCCCAGGGGCCACCCAGCTCAAGTGGCCCCACCAGTACCACACACTGCCCAGCTGCTGTGGCACCATCCCCTGCACACCACCACAGACATACTGCAAGCCACCCCCTGCTGTATGCCATCACTGCCCCACTGCTTCAGTACCTGGGTGGAGTGGATGCCCAAAGCCCTGACACTGATGGCCACCATCCAAATAGCATTTCCCAGCTGCCACTGCCACCACAGGGAGACCTAGGGAGAGCAAACTCCCATGCTGCCTGCCTTCATGGAGAGGGACTAGCCCAGCCTCCTGCCGAAGCTTCCAACAGCAGCCTGGGGACCAACTCACTGTTCCACATTAATATCTCTGGCTTGGACTGTGACAAGCACAAGGGAATGGAATGATGCAGGAGAACAGCTGCATTACAGGTTCTCAGTAATCCCCCCTATCCTGCCAGGTCAATCCTCCAGAGTGGGACACAAGTATACCACCCAGGGATCTCTCCTTCTATTCATTAAGTAGGAGAGGAGAGAGGTGCACCACAAACACATCTGCCTCGAGCTGAGAGAACAGGTTTCAGATGAGAAGGAACCAGCATAAGAACTCTGGCAACATGAAAAAGCAAGCTGTTTCAATGCCCCCAAATGATGACAATAGGTCTCCAACAATGCACCACAACTTAATGGAAATTGTTGAAATGTCAGATGTGGAATTCAGAATATGGATGGCAAATAAATGAATGGGATTGATGAAAAAAATTGAAAATCAACACAAAGAAACAAAAAAAATCAATAAATAACTCAGGACATGAATGAAAAAGTCTCTAAAGAGATAGACAGCATCTGAAAAGATATAACAGAACTCAAAGAAATGAGTCATTTAGGGAATTTAAAAATACAGCAGAAAGCCTAACAACAGACTAGACCAAGCAAAAGAAAAAAATTTGGAGCTTGAAAAGAAAGCGTTTAAATTAGTCCAGTCAGTTTAAAATGTAGAAGAAAGAATAAAGAAGAATGAAAAATCACTTGAAGAAATATGAGACTATGTAAAATGAGCTAATACAAGAATCATAGGTATTCCTGAGGGAGAAACAGAAAAAAACAAAAAGCATGGAAAACCTATTTGAGGGAATAATTGAGGAAAACTTAACAGGTATCACCAGAGATTTAGATATCCAGATACAAGATGGTCATCGAACACCTGGAAGATTCGTAGTAAATAGGACATCACCAAGACACATAGTCATCAATCTGACCAAAGTCAAATGAAGGAGAAAATCCTACAAGTAACTTATAAAGGAAAACTCATCAGACTAACAACAGATTTCTTAGCAGAGCCCTTGCAAACCAGAAGGAATTGGAGTCCCATTTTTAGTCTTCTTAAACAAAACATATCAGACAAGAATTTCATATTCTCCAAAATCAAGTTCCATAAATGAAGGAGAAATAAAGTATTTTCCAGACAAGCAAATACTAAGGGAATTCATCACCACTAGACCTGCTCTACAAGAAATGCTCAAAAGTGCTCCATACTTGGAACAGAACAATCTATACCCACCAGTGTAAAAACATCCAAAAGTTAAAGCTTATAGCTCTTATAAAACCATAGCACAAGGGGGAAAACAAAACAAGGTATCATTCAACATGATGAACAGATCAGTATCTCACATATCAATACTAACATTGAATGTAAACAGTCTTAATGCTCCATTCAAAAAATATATTTAATAGATTGGGTGAATGAATGAAAAAACACAACCCAAAATATGCTGTCTCTAAGCAACCCATTTAACTTATAAAAAGTCACATAGACTCAAGGTAAAATGGTAGAAAAAATGTTCTACACAAATGGAAAACAAAAGTGAGCAAGAGTAGCTATTCTCATTTCACATAAAACAGACTTTAAATCAATAACAGTAAAAATAAAGACAAAAATTCATTATATAATGATAATTCTGCAAGAAGATATAATAATCCTAAATATATATGCACCCAACACAAGAGCTCCCAGATTCATAAAACAAACTCTACTAGATCTAAGCAAAGAAATAAACAATAAACAGCATCATAATAGCTGAGGACTTCAACACTCCACTGACAGAAATGGACAGATCACTGAGTCAGAAAATCAACAAAAAACACTGGACTTAAATGAAACTCTAGAAGAAATGGACCTAACATACATTTATAGAACATTCTACAGAGTATATATTCTTCTCATCAGCACATGGGGCATCTTCCAAGATAGATCATATGTTGGGCCATAAAACAAGTCTCAGAAAATTTTAAAAAATAAAAATCATACCATGTATCTTCTCAGACCACAGCAGAATAAAATTAGAAATCTCAAGAGTAACTCTCAAATCTACACATAGCCATGGAAATTAAACAACCTGCTGCTAAATCATCCTTGGTCAATGATGAAATTACGATGGAAATCAAAAGATTTTTTTAACTGAATAACAAAGAGGACACAAGCTTCCAAAATCTATGGAATATAGCAAAAGTAGTGCTAAGGTAGACATTCATAGCCTTAAATGCTTACATTAAAAAGACAGAAAGATCATAAATTAACAAACTCATGTCACACTTCAAGGAACTAGAAAAACAAGAACAAATCAAACCCAAAACCAGCAGAAGAAAAGAAATAACAAAGCTCAGAGTAGAACTAAATGAAATAAAACCAAAAAATCAAAACAAAACAAAAAAATACAAAGGATCAACAAAACAAAAAGTTGGTTCTTTGAAAAGATAAACAAAATCTATAGACCAGTAGCTAGATTAACCAGAAATAGAGAGAAAGGACTTAAATAAGCTCAATCAGAAATGGAAAAGGAAACATTATAATTGATACCACAGCAATACAAAATATCATCCATGACTACTGTGAAAACGTCTATGCATACAAACTAGAAAACCTAGAGGAAATGGATAAGCTTCTGGAAATACACAACCTTCCTACCCTGAATCAGGAAGAAATAGAAATTCTGAACACACCAATAATGAGTAGCAAGATTGAAACAGTAATAAAAGAATCTCCCCCTGGAAAAAAAAAAAACCAGAAAAGATGGAGTCACAGCCAAATTCTACCAGACCTACAAAGAAGAGCTGGCACCTAGTCTACTGAAATTGTTCCATAACATAAGGAAGAAGGCAATTCTCCCTAACTCATTATATGAAGCCAGTATCACCTTGATACCAAAGCCAGGAAAGGACACAAGAAAAAAGAAAACTACAGAACAATATCCCTTATGAATATTGGTGCAAAACTCTTTAATAAAATACTAACAAACTGAATTCAACAGCACATCAAAAAAAATAATCCACCATGATCAAGTGGGCTTCATCCCAGGGATACAAGGATGGTTCAACATACATAAATCAATAAATGTGATTTGCCACATAAACAAAAGCAAAAACAAAGACCATGTGATCATCTCAATAGATGAAGAAAAAGCATATGATAAAATCCAGTACCCCTTCATGATAATAACCCTCAACAAACTAGGCAGAGAAGGAACATACATCAAAATAATAAAAGCCATTTATGACAAACTCACAGCCAACATCATATTGAATGGGGTAAGATTGAAAGCATTCCCTCTAAGAACTGCAACAAGACAAGTATGCCCACTGTCACTATTTCTTCTCACCATAGTACTGGAAGTCCTAGCCAGAGCAATCAGGCAAGAGAAAGAAATAAAAGGAAACCAAATTGGAAAAGAGGAGATCAAACTATCCCTGTTTGTCATGGTATGATCTTCTATCTAGAAAACTCCAAGACTCCATCAAAAGACTCCTAGAATGATTTAAAAAATTCAACAAAGTCTCAGGTTACAGAATCACTGTATACAAATCAATAGCATTTCTATGTACAAATAATAGTCAAGCCAAGAGTCAAATCAAGACGCTTGAAGCTCTGACTTGGGGGAATGGGGGCTGGGTGGAGGGGATGGGTGTATACCTACATGATTAGTGCGATGCGCACTGTCTGGGGAATGGACACGCTTGAAGCTCTGACTTGGGGGGGGATGGGAGGGGCATGGGCAATATACGTAACCTGAACTTTTGTACCCCCATAAGCAGAAATAAAATAAAATTAAAATTAAAAAAATGATAAATATTGTATGATTCTGCTTATATAAGATACCTAGAATAGTCAAAATCATAAACAGAAAGTAAAATAGTGCTTACCAGGGGCTGGGGGAGAGGGAAGTGGGAAATTAATGTTTAAGAGATATAGAGTTTCAGTTGTACGAGATGAAAGGATTTCTGGAGATTGATTGCACAACAATGTGAATATACTTAGCACTACTGAGCAGTACATTTAAAAATTATTAAGATGATAATTTTGGCACAATTTAAAACTCAATAAAGATTACTTTTATCACCCCCCCCCAAAAAATGAACGCAATACCATTTACAATAGCTGCAAAGAAAATAAAATACCCAGGAATATACTCAACCAAGGAAGTGAAAGATCTCTACAAGGAGAACTACAAAACACTGATGAAAGAAATTAAAGATGACACAAACAAATGGAAAAAACATCTCATGCTCATGGACTGGAAGAATCAACATTGTTAAAATGTCCATACTACCCAAAGTGATTCACAGATTCAATGCAATTCTCATCAAAATACTAAGGTCATTTTTCACAGATCTAAAAAAATAATCCTGAATTTCATATCGAACCAAAAAATGACCCCAAATAGCCAAAGCAATCTTAAGCAAAAAGAAAAAATCTGGAGGCACCACATTATCTGACTTTAAATTATACTACAAGGATATAGTAACCAAAACAGCATGGTACTGGTCTAAATGTAGAGACATAGACCAATGGCACAAAACAGAGAACCCAGAAATAAAAACCATATAGTTATGACCAACTGATTTTTGACAAAGCAGAAAAAAAACACTCACTGGAGAAAGGATGCCCTGTTGAATAAATGATACTTGGAAAATTGGATAGCCACATGCAGAAGAATGAAACAGTATCCCTATTTCTCACTACATACAAAAATTAACTCAGGATGGATAAAGACTTAAATGTAAGACCTGAAACCATGAAATTTCTAGAAAAAAACACAAGAAAAACACTTCTAGACACCAGCCTAGACAAAGAATTTATGACTAAAACCCCAAAGGCAAATACAGCAACAACAAAAATTAAAAAATGGGACTTAATTAAATTTAAAAGTTTCTGCACAGAAACAATCAACAGAATAAATAGACAACCTACAGAATGAGAGAAAATATTTGCAAACTACATATCTGACAAAGCACTACTATCCAGAATCTATAAAGAACTCAAATAAATCAGCATGAACAAAACAAATAACCCCTTAAAAAGTGGGCAAAAGACATGAACAGAGTTTTTTCAAAAGAAGATAGACAAATGGCCAACAAACATATGAAAAAAAGCTCAATATCACTAACCATCAGGGAATTGCAAATTAAAACCACAATGAGAGACCACCTTATGCCTATGAGAATGGCCATTATTAAAAAATCAAAAAGCAGCAGATGTTGGTGTGGATGTGGTAAACAGAAGGAATACTTATAATTGGTGGGACCGAAAATTAGTACAACCTCTGTAGAAAACAGTATGGAGATTCCTCAAAGAACTAAAAGTAGACCTAACATTTGATCCAGTAATCCCACTACTGGTTATCTACCCAAAGGAAAAGAAGTCATTATATCAAAAAGATACTTGCACATGCGTGTTTATTGCAACACAATTCACAATTGCATAGATATGGAATCAACCTAGGTGCTCATCAATTCATGAGTAGCTAAAGAAAATGTGGTGTACATATATACCACGGAGTACTACTCAGCCATAAAAAGGAATGAAGTAATGTCTTTTACAGCAACTTGGATGGAACTGGAGACCATTATCCTAAGTGAAGTATCTCAGGCATGGAAAAACAAACACCACATGTTCTCACTAAAAGTAGTAGCTAAACATTGAGTATACACGGTCATAAAGTGGTGTAAAGGACATTGGAAACTAAGAAGGCGGGTGTCTGGGAAAGGAGTGAGGGATAAAAACTTACCTACTGGGCACAATGTACACGATTCTGGTGACAGGCACACTAAAAGCCCTGATTCCAGCACTGTACAATTCATCCACACATCAAAAACACTTGTATCCCCTTAATATTTAGAAATTTTAAAAAATGAATATACAGTTTCAGTTTCGCAAGATAAAAAGAGGTCTGGAGATTGGTTTGCACAATAATGTAAATGTACTTAACATTACGGAACTGTATACTTAAACATAGTTTAGAGGATCAATTTTATTTTATATATATTTCATCACAATTAAAAAATTCAAAACAGTGAAAAATTGTGGTTCTAATTTGTCTACTTGAGACTATACCCTAGTCATCTTGCTATATATTAATATTATAAAATACAGTGTTGCGACACCAATGTTGTCCTCTGGGCACCGATTTCTCAATTTTTCCTCAAGGTGTGTAAATGTTAAAGATAGCTGATTTCATCCATTATGTGGATGTAGTTTTACTGCCTCAAGTTAATATTATTTTCCAGTTCCCACGCGGCACACGTCATTTCCCCCTTTTTGTGCTGACAACAGCACCATGCTTATTCAAACCTATCAATGAAAAATTAAGAGCTTTTAGATTAATTACACAGTAAACCTTAGGCAGAAGCAGGATCATAATGTAAAAATCCAGGCTTATTCAATCAAATTTAGTGTATTCACATTCAAGGGAGGAACAAGGAATCCAAAAGCTGATGTCAAGGAATTCTCTGACCTTCTTAAAAATTCCTTGCCTTGCGAACAGGTGAACAGCAGGATCTGGCCAACCAGATGAAGTCAAAAGTAGTAGTCTCTGGGTTGAAGCCATCTGACAGCTGCTTCCGGCTAAAGCCAACGAGTCCTTAAGACTATGTATCTAGCCATGGAGGGAGAACCCCACAGATGTGGGGGGGCTCAGGGAATGAAGCAGCAGCCTGCCTGAGCGGGGGATGAGAGCACAGTGGCAGAGCAAGACAAGACAACAGGGCAGCACTGGCAGCCACTGGCCCTCTGACCCCAGCACAGGCGCCTCCACCCCCAGCCCTCTGCCTTGGCTTAGGGGTGCCCCATAGGCTGCAGGAGACTCTGAACTTCTAGGGGCTGTTTCTAACGAGAAGGAAGAGCTGGTCTGCAGATGAACACTCTTCCTGCAGGACGCCTGGGCAGAGAGTTCAGCTTGCTCCACTTTCTTGTCACAGGAAGCAAGCTGCCATAAAAATCCTTTAGAAGAGTGATTCTTTTTGTAGTGGTTAGCAAAAGAATCTTTCTTCAAGTGAAATTTTCTGAGGAACGTCAATATATAAAAATAGTTGAAAGCCTATCAGCCCCGAACAGCCCAGAGCCCAAACACACTGCCTTCCCGCTGTGCCCCACCCCGGCGGCAGCCTCTGCGGCCCCTCCAAGGGAGGGGATTGGTGGGGCGCAGTATGAAAGCCCCTGATTCTGAATGCCAGACAGTCGGCCTGTGAGAGCCTGAAAGCACAAATTCAGGCAAACATAAAAAAATAAAAACCATGCGTCATGCTGACAACTGGAAAAACCTATCAAAGTTGAACCAGTTGGTCCCTGGGAAACCCTAAGTGTCAAAGGCTTCCTTGAATCCTATCACATCAGCCGTCTGCTGCTGGAAACACTCTTACTGGGAAAGGCACCTAAGAGGCCATGTGAAGCCACGGAACATGTCATTTGGGACCCTAAGCCCTGAATTTGAGTCACAACTCTGCTACTTGCTAGCTCAGTGACTCTGAGAAAACATCTGAAACTCTCTGAGCTGTGACTTTATCATCAGCAAGAGAAGAAAAATGGGTTTCTCACCCACTTTACATAGTTTATGAGGATCAAATGAAAGAATGTATTAAACTGGAATATAAACTGTAAAGTTCTTATATGTACGAAAGGTGTCGACATGATAAAAGTCTGCTATGTAGTTGACCATCTCATTCATCCATTCACTCTGCAAATTGTTACTGAACAACACGTGGCCGGCTACTGGTCAGTACATTGAGCTGCTTTGGATTTGACTTCTCTGTATCCCACCGGACAAGGTAACAGTACAGAGTGGCAAGCTGCTCCCATGAGCAGAGGTGGGACCCCCAGTGCCTGTCGTGGCTCCTCCCCACTTCCTGTCTGATCTCCCTGACATGCTACTGCAGCTAACTCATGGGACTACCTCTCAGTCACTGCTCTGCTCACTGTCATATCCCCCACAGCTGGGGCCCTGAGGGTCCCTGCCTCTATGCAGAAAATTCAGAGCCAGCTGACCTAGTTATCCCATGATTGACAGACTTAACTTCCACCACTAACTGGACTCTGGCCACACTGGCCAACAGAACTTTCTGCAATGATGGAAATGTTCTGTATATGCAGTACATTTTGTAGGTAGCCACTTGCCACGTGTGGCTATTGAGCCCTTGAAATGTGACCAGTATATCTGAGGAATTAATTTAATGAGTTAGATGAATTAAATTGAAATAACCATAAGTGGCTAACAGACAGCACAGCTCTAGAGGAATGGAATGGAGGCCAAACCTGATCTTTCCCACAAAGTCTGGAAAACGTACAGTAATTGCATCCATATCCTTTTCAAATATAAAATCATTGTTAAATAAATAATGGTGTTACCATGTTCATGTGATCTTGTTAAGAGCAGATTGAGTTCCCTGTCCTAATTCAGTCTCACATAGTGCTGCTCCTAATTACTCAAAGTTGCCAGCAGAAGCCCATGCCAGCCAAGAAGGCTGAGCGCGCATCTGTGGGGTTTATTCAGCGTTGTGATCAAATAAAACTTAACAACAAAACTAATCTGACACCTATTAATGATGTGCATAATAGCTATGGTGCATGCAGTAATTAGTTATAAAGGGTAAGTCATTCTCATAAATTACTAAACTTAGCAGAACTTTTACAGTGTTTGTTCTCTGGTGTTAACAAATGACACCAATATTCCCAGCCTCCTTGGATTCTTTGTAAACGTCCATATACTGCCCATCCCCAGCATCTTTAAAAAATCAGAATCTTGGCTCCAAAGCTATTGCTGCCCATCGTTCTACCACTGCTCTCCTCTTGAAGTTTCTGTCCAGGAAGGGCCAGTGGCAGAAATGCTGAGACATATTGTGGACGGACAGAACTACCTGATCACCTCACACCAAAGAGAGGCAGGGAGAGGAGAAAGTAGGAAGGTCAGGAGGAAGTCAGATGCCGGGCAAGGGCGGCCACATGGAGTAGCCAGAGCATGTGCCAAGGATGGACTCTGGGTAAAGGACAGGTGGAAGCTCAGGTGGAAGGGAACCAGCGAAGTAAAAGACGAGAGTACAGCAGCTGATGAGAGCGCCTGCACTCTCGCAGAATGGGATCTCGTCCTGAAGCCACACCTGGCAGGAGCGGCAACCTCTGGGCACAGGTGGGGAGCAGAGCAGCCCTCGGGCATGTGCTTTTGGAGGTCCGCGCCCTGAGACAGCTTTAATGGTGAAGAACAAAAATAATTAATATCACTTCAGTCTTTGATCTACTGGAAAACTAAAGGAAGAGCAGGGGCAACAGGTAGCTAGTAGACAGAGGGGATGGGATGAGCGGAGGGCTGGAAAGCCCCAGAAAAAGAACGTTCGTGGTTCCCCTTGGCTGGGGAAACTGCAGTAATCCTGCTGCATTTGCAGGAAATTTCCATGGCAAATATTGTGCTGTGTGTATCTCAGGTCGAACCTGGGTTTGCCCTATAGGCAGATTTATATGTTTTCCCAGTGAGGAGGTCAGGACTTGGAGGGTAACTACATGGTGCAGATTTCTCACCAAATTTTCTACACAGGGGTCCAGACACTATCACGCTCAAGCTGTGCTTCCTCTCCCGTGGGAGCTGCCAAGTTCTGCTTGATTATTTCAAGGTCTTTAAAAAAAAAAAAAAAAAGGGGAACCAGGGAGGCATCCGGCTGAGCTTGGACTAACCACAACCCCTTTCTTTGCAAGGACCCTCTCAGTCTTCACAGCTTTCAGTGTGAATCTGAAATGAACTACTAGGAACAACAATGACAAACCACATTCACTGAGGGATTTGTATAAGCTGCACTAAATGTCCACCCCCTCCACCCTGTCTCTTTCACACACACACATACACACGTACACACCCCCCAACAGCTGTCTGTGCCATCAAAGTTCATGCCACTTCTCTGACTCCCAGACTTGACGGTCACATCATCCTTTTCTGGAACTCTTCCTCAATTGCCTTCCTTACCTCAATGCCTTGATGAAAAAGACGAGTTACTCAATGCTTGATCATCTCCTTTCCTATGTGCATGGCTTTCTTACATTTCCTTTGGTTATTAATGGCAAAAATGCAACTTTAACCTGGCTTAAGGGAAAAAACTGGTGACTCAGCTCTTCTGAGGGAGGGACTGGAACCACGAGAAGTCAGGAGCCCTGGTGGGATGCTCCCTTGGCGTCCTAGCACCACGCCCCTCTGCACTTCCACCCTGTGGCCCCCACCCCCCAGCCCATTGCACAGCTCTTGACTTGACATCTTCTCCATTCACAGAGCCAGCTCAGCTAGAAACTGTAATAGCATTTCTTGGTCTCAACTTAAACTCACTGGGAGGGAGAATCACCTGGCCTAGCTTGAGTTAGAATTAAACCTCAGTTGAATCAATGGATACTGGAAGCTCAGGTACTCCTAGAACAAAGGTGAATAGTGGGGCGGGGGGTGGAACCTGGCAGGCAAGGAGGGTGACAGTCCTCAGAGAAGAGAGATGTGAGCTGGACAGACACTTGGAAGTGTGCTTACTGTAGTGCAGTACTCCCGTGCTGTTGGCATAGACTTCCTTCGATCTTGGGCAAGAGTGATCATCGCAGGAGGTGGGGAAAATCCTGAAATAGGGGCTGGGGTAACCTCTAGCTTCTGCGTGGTTCTACCTACGATTGTCTCCATTACCTCCCACTGACCAAGACAGATAGAAGCTGTGTGCAAAGGAATTTGCCTCTGGCTGGTCACATGCACACAGGGAGACAGAATCACAATCCCTTTTTAATAAGGTGCTACTTTTCATTCCTCCAAAGCCAAGAGGTCCCGTGGAAGGAAGATGCTACTGAAAGTCCTTGGACTGAGAGATTACTGTGTGCTGCCTTCCTTCCAGGGACTCTGGGAAAGCCTGGTGGGAGGCAGTGGCTCAGACGGCAGTGTGGGGGGCAACTGCCACAGAGACCATGTGATGGGGGGGATGAGCTTATGTTCCACCTGCAGGGCAATCGTTACAGATTCCTGTCCTAGTGATTAGGAGATTAAATCACTAAAGTGTCCACTGCAAATAGTATGATTAGTTCCATTTATTAGACTCTATCAGAGAGAGTGAGGACGGAAGGCCGGGAGATTAGGCTCACGTTTGATAGTCGCTGATAGAATCCTGAGCTGCCTCTTTGATGGTGCACTCCCTTATGACTAACAAGAAGACACAAGTACAGAAACCTTTCTGTGGGAAAACTTTAAATAAAGAAGAGCCTTATCTCCTAGGAAACCGATTCACTCCTCCTCATTCTCTGTTCAGAAAGATGGCCAGCTTTCCCTCTTCCCATCCCCAGCCCCGCCACCATTTCCTTCTTCAAAAATTTCACAGTCTAACAAAGCAAGCAGGCATTTTAGGAAAGTGTTTTTTTTTTTTTAAGCCAAAGAGTATCCATCCAGGGGCCAACACCATTTTCAAATTCAGAATCCATTTGAAAGGATATTTGAGATATAGAAGTACAGTCAGCTTCAGCTGCTGAATAATTATTTCAACACGACAAGGATTACAGGCTGTGAATAGAAAGACAGCTGGAACCTACCTATGGAGCACTGTTTTCCACAGGGTAGAATTTAGCAAATGGTATGTCTATTACAGGGGGTCTGGTTCCTTATGTCTCTTGTAAGCAATTTCTCCGATGCTGGGACTTCAAGGAACGATGCCTTATAGGAGCTTTCATCTGCTCATTTATTCCACGTTAACTGGGCACCTATTATAAGCCAAGCACTAGGCAGGGCATTTGGGGGATAAAGGTAAAGAAGAAACAATTAAGGAGCTCACAGCGTAGCAGGAGGAGGCACATAAATGAACGTGGCATCTACTAAATAAAGAGGTGAGTCACGGTACAGTGATGGCACAAGAGAGGGTCAGCTCTGCTGGGGATAATCACAGAAACGTTACGGCACAGGGAATCTTCGCATTGGGATCTTAAGAGTACACAGAAGTTTGTCAAGAAGGCCACTGGCGGGGGTGGGGCATGGTAGAGGACCGTCCACCCTGGGAAACAGCATATACAAAGATATGCAGGCATGAAACTGCAAGTCAGTAATTCAATAAGGTCAGCACCAAGGGAGAAAGGAAGCGACGTGATTAGAGCAGAAGGCACCGGCTTGTGAAGGATATGGTTTGCGCTTGTTGAGCAGCTTGGATTTGATCGTGATAGAGGGGAGGGTGGCAGATTAGCTGTGGTCCTGAGAGTCATTCCTGTCCCTTCCATGCTCGCTCCCGGATGGCATGAGTTGGAAATCTGGGAATACATTTTCTAGATCCCCCATCTAGAAAATATTTCAGTTTAAAGTTCACCAATTTGGAATCCTGCCAGATTCAGAAAGTAGAAAGAAATCAAAGGCCACCCGTATTCCTCCAACAGTGGCAGGCGGATGTGTGAGCTTCAACAGACATTAGGTTTTTCTCATTCTGCTGTGTGTGAAGCACCCACTTTGGTGCTGCAGGCCTCTGTGAACATCAGCAGTCGGTTTCTAAAGTCCTTAACTTGAGGCAACAATAGCTGCTTCCTTTATCCCCAGAAAGCTACTATCACATTGTAGAGCTACTAGCAAACTTCAGAGCCACGGGCCGCCTTTTTTGACCTACAGTCCTACAGCCTTTCCAGTGTTTTGTAAGCACTAGTTAGCAGTATTAAATTCCTACCTGTTTCAAATACTTCACGTGGTTTCTGTTTCCCTGATCAAAACCCCGACTGAAGCATTTTAAAAGATGACCCTGGTGGCTTTATGAAGAAAGCATTGAATGGGGAGATGACAGGGAGATCAATAAATAGATTATCTCAATAATACAAAGGAGACATGATGAAGCTCAAAATCCAATAATGAATTTTGACAATGGCAATAGAAATAGAGCAGGAGAATAGTTAAAAAAAATATTTAGGACCTATGTCCATTTGGATGGAGGGGTAAAATCAAAGAAATTTAGGAGGCTCTCAGGCTTCTGGTCTCAGCAATTGCACTAATGGTGGGAAAGAGAGAACACAGAACAGGGAAGAGGGGAGAAGGTGATTTGGTGGGCATTACGGGTGATGAGCTCAATTTAGGATGTGTTGTTTTTGGTCTAGATATTAGGCAGGCAGGTGGTTAAATAAATCTCAGGGTGGGAGATTTAGGGTGAAGGTATTTGTTTTGTACACCAGAAACATAGAAATGGTCGTTAAATCATGAGAGTGGGTGAAATTAATTAAAGAAAATATATAGCATGGAGGAAAACAACCCAGAAAAGTAAGGAATGAGCCTTGGAAAATGTTAACAGTTAAGAACAATTACCAGAAGAGAATCTTGCAAAAAAAAAGAAAAAAAGACCAAGAAGGAGTAGCAGAGAGGTAAAAGAATCCAGACAGGATAGTATTAAGCAGGAGTAGATTATCTGAAATCATGAGTAAAGAGATGACAATGGCATAAACTGTAAGTGATGGGGGACATCAACCTGAAAATACAGGAAGGATTCCAGCTGACTACTTATGCTCATTCAAATGTTATTATTTGTTGCTTTTACACATGGGTGCCTGTTTCATAAAGTTCTTTGCACCTTCACCTCCTCACTGGGTTCCTCTGTCTCTCTCCTTCATCCTAAAGGTAGTTTTTTGTTTCCTCACTGCTTTATGCCTTCATTTCATTCTCTGTGTTCTTTTCAGGGTGCAGCCAATGCATTTCTGCCTTTGCAAATAAAAGTTCCTGCTCGAGTCTTCCAGATACATACTCTACATTCCTTTAGCAGGGAATATGATCAAGGCCTGTGACCCCAGGCCCATGCGATTTATGGCTTCAAAACCTAGTAAATAGTCCTCTATGTCGAAATCAGTTTAATTGATCATGACCAGACCATTTTTAAAAAATAAAATATAAAAGAGTAAACAGAATAGAAAATACAAGCAAAGGTAAATATTATTTCATAAAACATCTGTTTCAGTGGTAGGTCATAAGTGTGTGCTTCACAGTACGTGTGATGAGTCACAAAGTAAGCAATGGAGCAATATTTCATAAATGTAACATGAAAAAGAACTACCACGGGGGACTGAGTTCTGTCTTAGTCTGTATTTCCCCTAACGCAGACAAGGCCTGGGGTGCAGGTAGCTTATTTGGAAAGTGGTCCTGGGAAATGAAGTCAAGAAGGAAAGAGAGATGGGGAGGGCACAGGGCCGATAAAGTGAGTGTTAAAGTGCTGGTTACCCCTGTGGACATCTGGGTCTTAGTCTTGCTGGGGGCATGCTGAGGAACCATGCAGAATGTGCCTCAGAATCGTGCCCCTAGAGCAGACATTGGCAAACATTTTCTGTAAAAGGCTAGATATTAAATATTTTTCACTTTACAGGCCGTGAGGTCTCCGTTGCAACTACTCTACTCTACCATTGTAACATGAAGGTAGCCACAGACGATATGTAAATGAATGGGCATGACTGTGTTCCGATCAAACTTTACTTATGAAAACAGGTGAGCTGGATTTAGCCCACAGGCCGAAGTTTGCCAACCCTTGCACTAGAGCACACGGAGGCTGGGGATTTCCTTTTTCCACCAAATCCTATGCCCGTTTGTTAAGGATGGCCCTAGGCAATCCTTTTTCTCTGGTAATACTAAAATCTGGTGGTTTTATATTTGTTACAACCCATTCTCTAATAAAATCCGTTATGACATCCTAAAGAAGTTTTCCCTTTTACTTCTTCAAAGTTAGCTGTGTTTAGCTCTCGTACCTAGCTTGGCATACATTCTACCATTTCAAATCATTTTCTCTTAAAACCGTCCACACAGAGGAATCTCATCTAATTATTCTTACACAGTCTAAAAGACATGGTCTCTCTTATGCTTTTAAGCTCATTTTCTTTTCCACACCCTTTTCTTTTTTTCCCAAATGGATACATCCAATTACTCTCCCCTTGGGTATTTTAATTACACACATTTTTGTACATGTAGAACACCCATAGATTGCACTACATTCACCGGCAAATCATCAAAAAGCATTTAGATGAAAGAAAACTTTTGTAAAAACATATCTTTTGTAACTACATAAGCCTAAGATTATTCCTTGTTTTAAACCACATAACTAGAGGAGAGGAGGAAAACAAGGTTTCATGATTAGAATTCTTGCTAATGACTGTCTATTTGTATGGCATGTTTACAGTCCAGAGCTCTTTCTCGTGATAGTCAATGTGATTTATACATTTTCTTATTTGACCCACAAGGAAGCTAAGGCGTGGAGGTTAAGCGCTTTGTAAAATTTATAGAAAAAGGTGGTAACAAGACGGGATCTGTGATCCAATCTCCCTTTACCTCAATTGAGTTGCTTTCTGATGTGCCTTACTCTCAACTGCCCTGCGAATTATAGGCATTTTAAGGGTCCTTTTTTAACTACTAACTTCTCATGGGGACTTTATAATATCATGCTACTTAACTTTCTCCATGGCTGGATATTTGCTATAAATCCTTGAAATTCTTGTTGTTGTTTGTTTTTTAATACAGGTAGGTCCTAGGCATGGTAGATTGTTTGCAAAGATGTCTACACCAATCCCTCTTATCCCTATGTGTTCGTCACTCTGCCATTCCTCCCATAGGGAGACAGAGGCTATTTTTGTCACCCTTGAGTCAGAGCTGGCCTGTGACTTGCTTTGAACCGTGAAACGCAGTGGATGTGACATAGTGGGACTTCCCAGCCTAAGCCTCAAGTGTGTGGAACACACCGATGCCATGCGAGAAAGCCTGCGTTCTCCTGGTTGAGGGAGGAGGCCCTGTGGAAAGGGGCGCAGCCCGTACCCAGCACCAAAGGCCAGGTAAGTGAGGGGAGCCACCTCGGACTATTCAGCCCCATTCGAGCCACTAGGTGACTGAGCCACATCAGCGACTCTACCTGACACCAGTGGAAGAACTGTCCAGCTGAACTCATCCCAGATTGCTGACTCCTAGAATGCTGAGCAAATAACAACAGTTGTTTAAGCCACTCAGTTTTGGGGTGATTTGTTATGCAGCAGTACATAACTGACACCCTAGTGATGAGGGATTTCATGGTCCACCATTTTATAGACCTAGTAAAGATTCCCCAACACTCTGCAGTCATCTTTAATGCCTCAGAGAATGATGAGTTTTACTCTACTTTTGAGGAATTTTATCTCAGTTCCCAAAGCCTTATTGCAGAGCAACAGGGTCCTAGTAACAGAAACTTATTATACTAACTTCCCCACAGAACTGCTCAAGCTCTCTGCAGGGGTGATTTTCTGATAGCCACCTTTCTACTACCTGGCTGTGTCCCAGTGGCCACAGCTAATCAGTCCATGAGGAGACACCCAGTACAAGTTGGGCACTCCAGTCTCTCTGTGGTGACTATGAAATATTGAATGGAGACCTGGAAACTGAAATCTTTGAGAACTGAGTCTGTTTAACAGCAGTGCTCCGGAAGGTCCCTAGAGCAGTGCTGGTCCCTACCCTTCCTGAAGCGTGGGTATTCAACTCTTCTTTAGACTGTGACATATTCTAATATTCTTCCAACACACGCCCTTTCCTAGGTAAGTTACCTTGAGTTGGTTTTTGTTACTGGGTGCAAAAATGATCTAAATTAATGCAGATCCCATTCCAACCTTTGGCTGAATGGAAACTCAAGGCTGGCCCCTAAGGTTTCCTCAGGGGACAGTGGCCCCTGCTCTTCTGTGCAGGGACCGGAAGAAAGCAGCTATCCAGGAAGACAATCTCATTTTACGATGAGATCAGCGAAGCTGGTGTCTCAAGTTTCTTCATCATTTCATCTACTGCCCAGATCAATGCTGACATCAGATATAAGTAAGTCTCTGTCAATAATGATTTAACTGATGAAAGCTCTTCTTGTTCCTACCGCTCAACACTCTTAGCGCACTGGCATCAACTCTGTGCTGTCAGGATCCACCTGATGGTGGTGGTGGGAGGAAGAGAAAGTGTAGAGGATGACACCTGTAATGGATTTCTCAGGACACTGGGTACATGGTGGTCTGTGGCCCCACGTACAAGGTCTTTTCCACACTGCCAGTATAAACCTTGTTTCCTGTGACATCAAAAATCTATACTTCTCTATAAATGACTATAATATCCTAATTTTATAAGAGAAATCTTAGTTAAAAGAGCTGCATTCTTACATAATTACCCCAATTCAGGACCCAGGAAAAAAGACTGCAGGTAACAGTCATTTTCTATTCTGATTGTACCTGGAAAGGTGAGTGCTGCTGAACAACTCCTGAGGGCATCTTGTTTTCAGCAAGAGCTCACACAGTCACACAGCTAAATTCCACTTTTCAGTCAGGACAAGGCTGGCAATTGATTTGGTTTTGTTAGTAAAAAGGAAAAATTATCTTAGTAAATGTCCAGCAAATGAGAGTGATAGAACTTTACACTGTCATGGTAATACTGGCAAAGGATGACTCATGATAATGTTAAGTGTCCCATTTCCAGATATTAATGTGTTTGGTCTCTTTTAAAAAACATGAACAAGGCCTTTGAGTTAATTTAAATCTTAAGGAACTTGGTGTCTTTTAGTAAAATTTCAGGCTATGACACATAGATTGATAGCAAATATTCGCCTTTGGATAGGGACAAAATTCCTGGTTCTGATCATATAAGAACGTCTTCCTCAGAAGTTCCAAAAAGTTGAGTTTTCTGCCAAAGTTATTGGTTTAAAGAAACAATCAATTTATTCCAGTTTCTTGTGAAATGGAAAAAAGGAGAAAAGGGAATTATACAAATGTAAAAGTAGAGAAGATCTCTTAATCCTGCTCTACAAATCTTGACGTTTAAAAGAAATTTCCTGAAATTGAATACAAATGTGCATAGCTTTTAATTTTAGTAATCCTAAAGGAAACACAGTTCATATATAACATCCCTATTCAAGTTTCAAAAGCACAAGCAAACAAAATTCCCTAGACTAAAACTATCCCTTTAGCCATATACATTAAAGTTAAAATTAGAACCATCTCCTGTTAGGGTCCAGGCCACAGACCTCTGCCGCACCCCTCCTCTGCCCCTGTCCATGGAAAAATTATCTTTCATGAAACTTAGGAAGGGAGGTGGCTGTGGGGGTGGGGGGCTGGGTGTGCACACAGCAGGAGGTAAGCAGCAGGCAAGTGAGGGAACCTTCATCTGCATTTACAGCCGCTCCCCATTGCTAGCATCACTGCCTGAGCTCCACCCTCCCAAACCCCCATCTGTGAAAAATTGTCCTCCATGAAACTGGTCCCTGGTACCAAAAAGGTTGGGGACTGCTTCTGCATACCACATTTTTTAGAAAACAGCCTCATACGTCTCAGGTGCAACAGTGAAAATCCCCTAAGGGCATGTAGTCCTCACAGATACTTAACAAATATTTGTTGGTGTTGTGGTGCTACCCATGAAATAGGCATTCAATGAGTTAATGTTGATGGAGAGTGTAGACATCTAAACAATGAGGGAAGTCTATCACTAACTACTGAAGTGACTACGATGCGATGCCCGCAACATTCTCCTGCCATGATTGGTGAGAAAGGTTCATGTCTGAGCTGCTCTCTCTCTCTTTTCCAGCATGCTGTAAGGAACAGAAACTCCCAGAGAGTTACAGGGATCCCCCAAATCCTGCCCAAGTATTCAGACCAAGGAGGATTATGCAAATCCCTGCTCTGATCATCAAGCTGGATACAATCTGTGTGGAACTTCAGCCCCAGAATCTTAGCAAGCTCCACCATGAAAATGATGGACTTTCCAACATTTGCAGCAACACAGTCTGGTGATGACTAGGTGTTATGGATGGTGAGGACTCCCACTCTCTCTTCAAACTGCAGGAGAGGGTTTTAATTGCAGCTTCAGTCTCAGCCACCTGGAAGCCTCTGGGGACCCAGAGCTCCACAGCATGCCAGTCCTTCCATACCAACACACCCACCCCATGCATGGCAGAAAAGGATGACCACCCTGTGGGCCATAGGTGGAGGCTGGCCAGAGAGTGACTGCTCACCGGACAGTAAACTCTAGTCGTTCATCTGACTAGTGACAAAGCCGGAGGCAAGATGACACCAAAGATCTGATACCATCCTTATCTTTGGGAATTGGTGGCAGAGCAGGGTCCATTCCTGTACTTCTTTGCTAAGAATAAAATGACATCTGACTTGACAATGGAAGATTCTGGACAGAGCCTGAGATGGCTTAAAGTAAGGCAAGGGAAGAAACAGAGAAGCTTGAGGCATGTTAGATACAGATTCTCTGAAAAAGAACTGATAATACATACATTTGGCACTAGCTCTTTCAGTTTTCAAAGCAGTTTCATAACATTTCATATGACTTCACCCCCTATTGGCCCTAGGGGACGGCTCGGACAGCTGTGAGTCCCCTCCATTGACAAATGCGGTGGCCCTAAGCCTCGTTGGAGATCTCACAGCCAGTGACTGTCAGAGCCAGAGCTGGGACCTCTCAGCCCCTCACATTTCCTCCAGCCCCAGGGCCAGCCCCGGCACATGGTTCTTTCCCAAGACTGAAGGAGTTGTAATATAAAATTGCTTGGTTGGGTTGACTTTTTTTTTCTTTTTTGCTTCCATTCCTGTTTCAATTTGCTCACTTTCTATTCCTTCCTTCCCACCTTCGCATGCCTCCCCCTACCTCCCCACACACACTCTCTCTCCTGAGCTTGTCTCAGATGCTACTTCACTGGCAGCTTTGGCTGCAAATCTCACAGCTTCGCAGCCAACACTTGGAGCTCACAGATGACAGAGCTGTGTCCTCAGACTGCCTGTTGCTTTTTCTCAGGATTGGATGCATGAACTGCTTTCTTTTAAAAAAAAAAATAGAGGACATGTGTTAGGGGGAGAGAGGGGAGGAATTGAATAATTCCAGAATTAACAACAATTGGTTCTCACCCCTAATAACCCCATTAAGATCCCAAATGATCTCCTTTTAACTCTTTAGGTTTGTGAGGAACAAGTCAGAGACAGCTTAGGGGTGAATGCCCCAGGGTAAAATGCTTCCAGTGTTATGGTATTTTGGTCTCTCTGACTGGCTACCATCTTGGCATCTAATAATCTAAAAGATTATGAACAGAGCTCCCAAGTTCCTCCCATGGTTTGCTGCTAAATCGTGAGCAAGAGATACGGGCGAGGGTGCAAGATGTCCAGGGAGCTGTCCATCATCCTCTCTGCCTAGCATTCGATTCATGCTTGCGCACAAAGCACATGGGACCAGGAAAGGGAACAACAGGAAACCTGAAGCCTAAATTGTCATTCTCCTCAGAGAATTCTGATATTGTCCAAGTGAAGGTTCTACTTTGGTCCTCCCTTTTTTCCACATCGAAACTGCTCACACCGTTCTTGCCAGGATTTACGCGTCCACTGAGCTACTCCAGGGAAAACAATGACTCAGAGGCCTCCTGAGTTTCACCAGCAATAAAGATTTTACCTGGACTGAGCGTTGCCGAGGAATCCACTGCATTGCTGTCAGGATAATCAGCGAAAAGATTCATTGTTGTGAATTAAGTAAATAAACATGCCTGGGAAACACTAAGACAGCAGATATTGCTAAGAGAAAAATGAGAATTGGAATTATTTTTAGTGCCAGCTTTCTGATGATAATTGTACTTGAAGAGCAACTAGCATGAACACTATAAAGGCAAAGTTAATTTCAGATCCTGAGTTTGCTGCACAGTTCTTGGCTGATTTGAAATGCAATGTGATCTACAGTCATTTTTCAACTGTGTGACAAGGAAACTTGGAGACACCTAAGCAGCTGCTAGGAGGCTCATGGGTAAATGAGAGTTGAGGGAAATTGATCGTAAAAAAGATATTTTACTTTTTAAAAATCTTCTGTCGTATACTCCATTCTCCCTTCCAAGCTCCCATTTACTGAAGACTTATAATGTTCTGGGTACTGTGTTAACTGCTCTCATGAGAAAGATCTCAATTAATTATCACAGCCTTGCGAGGTAGGTGCTATTATTGTTTCTGTCTTACAGAAGCCGTGCGGCTTGTAAAGATGGAGCTAGAACTTGAACCCAGTCTCTCTGACTCTACAATCACTGGGCTGTTGTAGATGGACAAAGGAGATAACTCAGCCTTCCGCTTTCTGTCATTTCCTGAAAAAAAGAATCATGCCCTGTTACTGGCACTGACCTACACGTCCATCACTGAGAATGGGCCCAGAATTGCCCGTGGGAGCAGAGCTTCTTAGGCAGCCAGGAAGAACAGCGGCTGCAGCCCCCATACATACCTGGGGCACCTCCCTGCGGATCTGCACCACTGATGCAGAGTCCCATGCGGAGTCCAGGCTGAGTCTCATGGCGACGCTGCTCCCATCCCTCTCCCCAGACCCAGCCACTGAGAAGCAGGCGCTCAGGGCCAACTCTAACCACCGCTCTGCCACCACCCAAGGGAGCAGAATGCCTCTGAGAGTCACATCCACATTCTACAAAATGCAGTCTCTCCTTCCTTCTCTTGTCCTTAGGTACAAGGTGGCTAGATTCAGGTTCACAAACAACCGTCATTCGTATAAACTACACCAAAGGCTGAGCTCACAGGATCCACGAAGTGAGGAACAAATTCACTCCATGTTACATGGTGCTCTGAGTACTGATGTTCGAGGTGTACACAGACATGCCAATACCCACGGCTGCAGCCCCACTGCTGAGCACTGCGAATATTCAGGTGAAAGAAAGATGAGAGCCAAATCCAACTGCAAGCATGTGACTGAGGGGAGGAATCGCCCTTCTGAAGGAAGGAACATTTAAGAAGTGCTGCGTAGCACAGCATGCTTGCTGACAGACCACGGGGTGCTGAGATGGGGTGTCACTTATCTCATTTCCAACAGCCTATGGAGATCATTTTTTGAGAAGGAAAAAGAAATCATAGCTTCATAGTGGAAGTTAATGTGACAATGGTTTTGCCCTTAAGGAAAAGTCTCATACAGATATCTTGACTAGAATACTCTGTATCAATTTAAGGAACTTCCAGTTCCAAGTGATGGAAGATCCAACTCGAACTAGCTTGAGTAAAAAGGGAACTTGTTATCATATGCACCGGGCGAGAGCCGGCTTCTAGCACAGACTAACTCAAGGACTCAAACCCCGTCAGAGCCCATCCACTCCCCACCCCTGGGCTCTGCTCTCCTTCACATTGCCTGCATTGTCAGCATCCACTTGGTGGCAGATATGACTGTCAGTAGCTCCTGTCCTAACACTCTCCACAGGTCTGGGGGAGTCTGAAGAGTAAATGTTCTGGGCTCCCCTCTGGCCTGACTTGTTTCGGGTCCTCATCCTCGATTGCATCCCTGTGGCTGAGGGGACTGAGCGCACTTTCAGCCACACCAAATCCCATGCCCACCCACAGAGCCACAGAGCCACAGAGGCTGAGAAAGGAAGGGTCCCCAGTGGAAATTCAAAGAGATATTTCTTTATTTTTGTTTTTTCTTATTAGAGATGGGGTCTCACTATGTTGTCCAGGCTGGAGTGCAGTGGCTATTCACAGCTGTGATCCCACCACTGATCAGCACGGAACCTGCTCCATTTCTGACCTGTAACAGTTCACCTCTCCTTAGGCAACCTGCTGGTCCCCAGCTCCTGGGAGGCCACCATATTGATGTCAAACTTAGTACGGACATCGGATTGGCATAGCACACTATAGCCCAGAACTCCTGGGCTCAAGCGATCCTCCTGCCTCAGCCTCCTGAGTAGCTGGGGCTACAGGTGTGCTCCCCACCACCCAGCTCAAGGAGCTATTTCTAAAAGAAGGGGAAAGGAGGCCTAAAAACAATAGCTGTCCTCTGCAGCATCTCTTATAAACTAGAAGTACTTGTATTCATTTATTAAAATCATTCAGTGCCAAAACATAAAACATTTAGATATGAGTATACTTGAGCTCCCCCCCCCCATATCGTATTTTTAGATGGACCTAAAATATTGGCATGTATTTTAAAGATCTGGGTACCCACTGGTATGAAAATGCTTCCAAAGATTACATGAATCTAAAATTAAAATCAAAGACCAAGACCAAAAAATCTTGTATTTGTATCTCAGATTGGCTTCTAACTCACAAAATGTTGTTCTGATAAATTTACATAAACTTTCTGTACTATTTCTCTTTATTTCCAGCTTGCCTGCCTCTCACAAAGGGTGTGCCTGCCTGTGATATTTCTTCTGTTGACTCTTCCAGATCCACCCTCCTCCCTTCTCCAGCCTGATTTCTACCCCGGAGAGGCTGACTGCGTGGAGCATGTCGATTGGCTCCCTTATTCTCCGCCTTCCACTTGGGTTCAGCCAAAGGGGACGTCCAGTGGAAGATCGGGAGAGAAGAGGAGAAAAAGGAGCAAGCTACATCCCTCAATCCACAATGTCTGTAAAAGTCATCCTTTCCACATGACTGTCTACTTGAAATTTCTAGTAATTGTGCCCTCTTCTTGCCCCTTCAGGCCTGTGGCTGGCAAGGAAGCCCCTGGCTCCCACCACCTGCTGTGGCTCCCCGACACCTCCCCACACCTTTGTAAACAGTCCCTTTATTAAACTCTCCTCCAGTTTTCATAATTTGCGGGTGTCATTTATTTTCTACTGGAACCCTGATTAATAAATATAATGTGTAAAATTTTGATTAGGGGGAGTAGAAATAGAAAGGGTGGCCAGAAACTACAGATTAAGGAGACCCAACTAATTACCCAATAAACAACAAAACGCCATAAATGAAATGGGTCCAACAAATTTGATGTTTGGATTAATTTCCATTTTCGTTTTAATAATCCCCTCACACCCTTATATTAGAGGTAGAAACCAGAAGACTAATATCAACATTCATTGAAATTTTTCCACTTCGGAGGGAGTTTTAGCACATATGTATTCATAAATCCCCTAGCTATATTTGTGGTAAACGAGGGATCAAATCAATGAGACAGTAATTCGGGAGAACGTCAGGGACGGTGGAGGATTTTCTACGTGAACTCTACCCTTCCACTTGCTTCTTTCACAAGTGCCATTCACAACCCCCACCCCACCCCAATGTTCATTTCCAACTCAGAGGAGCCAGCCGTTTCCATCAGAATCACTACTGTTTTTCAGAGTGTGTGCGCCCTTTGCCAGGGTTCACACAGGACTGTGATTGTAAGAAGAGCATCAGGAAGGGAAAGAGAAAGCTGTAGGGGCTGGAAGCGGCGAGATGAAGAAGTGAGAGGATGAGAGCATGGCGGATGAGAGGAGAGCAGGCATGAGATGGGGTTGCCAGGGCTGCTGGCAGAGGAGATAGGGCCTTAGAAAGTGCCATGGCCGACACAGGGGCAGAGTGACCAGATGGTTGGATCACTGGATATTAAGCAAGGAGATTAATTGTTGGGGGAGGGGACTGGCAAAGACTTCGTGTTGCTCAGTAACCAGAGAACAATAACCTGGAAACTATTTAGCCTACATTCCACTGGAAACAAGGGCTACCGTCCAGTATAGCTCTGTGAACACACTCTGGGAAGGGCTGGCTTACCCTTAAGTGCCTGCTCTTTGATAGCTCCGGTGACATTTTCCGTTTATAAACACAGGCAGTTGGGCTGTTACCTTAAGCGATCTCATGGATCTGAGGAACAACAAAAAGGGAATGAAAGGAAAAATCGGAGGTTAGCCTTAAAACTCCCATGCTTTTAATTTGCGTGCATTTTCCTATCAGCCAGAGGAACTGCCTAAGTAATGGATGGGTTCCCCTCTCCCTGGTCTGTAAATCACTGCTGCGGCTGCTGCAGCTTATTTGTTTATTTGTTTGGTTTTAATTATTTTTTAAAGACATTGGTAAGCGATCTAAGGAGTAAGAGGACATACTTGTTTCCTCTTCTTTGCCGTTGGCCTTTCTCAAGTCTACGATTTTTTTTTGTCTGTCCCCATCCAAGGCAGCTGCTTTCCGTTGCCCAGTTGATTCTGCATTTTAATGAAAAGTGTGATCTTCTTCCCATTCAGTTAGGATAATTGTTGCCCAGGCAAATCATGATAATTAAATTCAATTTAAAAGCGAGAACCTACCTGCAACCATATGTTAAACCTCCCTTTGGATAAGGAAGTTGGTATTTTCACTTTGTGTCAAATGCAAAGGTGTGTAACTATAAGATGTTTTCAATGGGGATAGTTAAATTTGCCTCTTTTTAAAAATGATTAATTACAATTCACATGCGTCTGAAAGGAAATCACTTGACTCTCAGAAAAACATTTTCGTTAAACAGAATCTACCAGTGAGCAGGCTTCTAGCAAATGGATTTGGTACTGACACAAAGAAAGTAATAGAGATGAGGAAAAAAAAAAAAAAAGGGTGTTTTCAGTGAGTATTTGATGTGAGACTGAACTGCGGAGGCTCCTGTAGAGAACAGGTGGCGTTGTTTGGTCCCCAGCACCCTTCCTGCTCCTTTCTCCCCTGCCAGGGGTGGCCTTCCTAGACTTACGCCAATCAGCATCTTCCATTCCCCTGATTATAGTGATGTGATTAGGAATCAGAGTCAATGAGAAGTTTGCTAGAACTTCCTCCTTTCTCAAAGGAGAAAATTCTTCTCTCTTGTTCAGGAGCTCCATAAAGAGACTTTCTTTTCCTGGAATGTGGGGTTTGAAGATGTATGTTCTAGAACTGCTGCAGCCATTTTACAATCCAGAAGGTAGATCTAGAGTGGCTGTGAACCCTTTGGTGACATCGTTTGAGACATCAGATCAAGCTAGTGCTACCTCTGGATTTTTCAGCCACATGTACTCACCTTCACGGCTTAAGCCAATTTGAGTTTTCTGTCACTTGCAACCACAAGAATCCTGGCTGTGTGGGGGCAAGGTCGGGCAACCCCAGCGTGTGACTTGGCAGAAGGACGCCAACACCTGCTTTGCTGCCACAGCGCATCAAGGCAGGAGTTCCCGGGCCTGGCTGTGTCACCTGAATCACCTGAAAACTTTGTAAAGGTATATGTCCAAACTTAAAGATCAATGACTTTAGAAAATCAGTTTTTTGAAAAAAAAAATAAGTGATTTGAGAAATGGAACAGAGAGAAACATAACTAATCAGTTATGTCTAATAGAGAAGGAAGTGTTACAAGATGAAGGCAAATCTAATTCTCTTAGTTGACTATTAATATTATTTATTTAGGCCGGGCGCTGGTGGCTCACGCCAGTAATCCTAGCCCTCTGGGAGGCCGAGGTGGGAGGATCGCTCGAGGTCAGGAGTTCGAGACCAGCCAGAGCGAGACCCCATCTACTAAAAATAGAAATAAATTATCTGGACAACTAAAAATATATATAGAAAAAATTAGCCGGGCATGGTGGCACATGCCTGTAGTCCCAGCTACTTGGGAGGCTGAGGCAGTAGGATCGCTTAAGCCCAGGAGTTTGAGGTTGCTGTGAGCTAGGCTGACGCCACGGCACTCACTCTAGCCCAGGCAACAAAGTGAGACTCTGTCTCAAAAAAAAAAAAAAAAAAATTATTTATTTAGAGTCACCTAAAAACAAAGTACTGTGCTAGAACTCAATAGAATTGATTACAAAGCTATATAAGACAAAACCTATCCACTCCAGGAATTTTCTTTAATCTGATAAGGAAGCTATACGTGTATGCTTCTAAGTCCACTGCCACTCCCAGGCAAGTGCTGAGAAATACTTTCTATAGTCTTTAACAGCTTACTAAGCATATTCACACTCATCATATCATTTGATTCTCACAACAACCCTTTGAGATAGGCAGTTGCATTTCCCCATTTGGCATAAGATAAAGAAACTGAGACTAAAAGTATATGAAGATAAATATAAATGAATGTCACTGTGGCATTATTTAAAAGAGGAGAAAATAAAAAACTGCCTAAATATCAATAGAGACGTGGCTAAATACACTTCGTACCTCCATAAAAGGGAATGATAGGCAGCTGTTAAAATAATGGGGTGAACTTCCTGTTCTGGGTAAGATGGAGTAGGCACACACACACCACCCTGTCTCTCGCTGAATTAGCATCGCCAGGTTTATTCTGAAATTTCAAAAAAGAAAACAAATAAATTAATTAAAATAAAAATACAGGATGCCAGTTCAATGTGATTTTCAGGTAAACAATGAATAATTTTTAGTGTATGTCCTGCAATATTTAAAATAAATGAATACTAAAAAGTTATACAGGGTCTTGTATTTTTACCTGGCAACCCTACACTGAATGCAGCTGAAACCCTAGACAAAATACCTGGGGAAGTTATCTGAAGACAGAAAAGGAAATGGTAGCAGACAGATTGAGGAAGGAGAACTCAAAATGCCTTCTTTATTTGCCCTCATCTTCTAACATTTCCTTCTCTCTTAGATATAGCTCATTAGACAGGCTTATCTTAGTTCCCTTTCTCAAAAATTTATTCTTTTCAAAAAACTGATTTTCTAAATGAACAATTTGGTGGTGAATTTGCCAAGTTGCTTGTTTTGTTTTTACTTCTCTTTCCTCATCTCCAAGGCTGGACTGAAAAGCAACCCAAACCCCAGAGCTGTAGAGGGCAAGGGCTCCAAGAGAAGCACCCCTTTCTGGTCAGAGGAGTGAGAAATGGGGCTCTGTATGGGACAGAGAGAATGGGAGAGACACCCTGCTTTTCTCGCTCCCTCCCTTCCTTCCTTCCTTTCTTTCCTTTCCTTCTTTATATTCTTCCTTCCTTTCTTCCTACCCTTCCTCCCCCTCTCTCTCCTTCCTTCCTTTTTTCTTTCCAAACCAAGACCCCAAGCAAGCCACAGTGCCAAAGCTGCAAAGCAGCTGGGTCAAGACTGTACAGTGACTATGAAACTGAGGAGGGAAACTCCTTCCCTCTGGCAATAGAAACTGTGATCTGAATAACACAGGAGGAACCCCATTTTATACACGTACTCATCACTTAAATGTGGAAGCAGACCCAGCTGCAGGAAGTATATGGCCAAGTGGGGATACCAAATTCCCTGCTTTTTAGCCAAAGGACCAGAAAGAGATACTCCTGGATGGCAGAGGGTGTTGGGGAGATAAAAGAGAGGAAGCAGCTCAAAAAAGGATCCTATGTAGCTGTGATGAAATTCTGGGCAAACCCTTGACATGTGCACACATGGAGATGTTGCTAAACAGTATACTGAAACTTGAGAAGTGAACTATGGGATGGAACATCACCCAGGTTCCAGGTTGCCTACTGGGTGGCACATACATGGGAAAGACTCAAATAGCATTGCAAAGGTTTTGAAAATTGAGCTGAATTGGAAACACAGTCCACAGAAAGCAGCTAGGAACTTGCAGCCTAAATATAACGGGTTTGAACGCCTAATGTGGTAGCCAGCCTCCAAGGTGGCCCCCAACACTCCCACATGCTGGTGCTCACGCCCTTTCCTCCCACACTGTACCAAGGTCAGTCTGCATGACCACTGGAATGTGGCAGAAGTGATTGCTTGTCTCTTGCAAGGTTACAAAGACTGTGGCTTTGGTCTTGGGGTCGCTCGCTCTTGATCACTCCATCCAGGGGAAGCCACATCATGAGCAACCCAATGGAGAGGCCTACATGGCCAGGAGCTGAGTCTCCTGTCAACATCCACCTAAGCAATGGATTCTCAAGATCCGGTCAAGCCTCCAAAGACTGCAGCCCATGCTAACACTTTGGCCAACATGTTAATGCTTTGACCGCAGCATTGTGAGAGATCCTAAGCCAGAACCACTGAGCTAAGTCACTCTTAGATTTCTGTCCCTCAGAAACTGCGAGATAATGTTTACTGTGTTAAGCTACTGGGTTTGGCATAATGTGTTATGCAGCAGCACATAACTAGTATGCCTACCAAAACAAGCAAGCAAAAAGCAACATTCTCCATAGGATTCAAGCAAGACCCAGAGTCTTAGAACAATCAAAATATCAGTGATGTGATCCAAATTACTTGACAAAAGAAGAACTGAGAAAAATCTCAACAATTTGCAAGGGAAGTACAATCAACAATAAGAAACAAACAGCCCAATTTCAAAGAACTGGCAAGGATGCTCGGTTTACACCCATTTCATTTTTTATGGAAAGACTAAAAATTCTGTTTTTGTTTTATTTTCCAAATGTTCATTGCTAGTATATAGAAATATAATTAATGTTGACCTTGTATCCTATAGTACTGCTAAATTCATGTATTAGCTCTAGGAGCTTTTTAGCAGATTTCTTAAGATTTTCTAGATAGATATAATTATGCCAAATAAAAATCCAATCTCCAAATATTACATCCTATATGGTTCTGTTTATATGACAGTCTGAAAAGGGCTAGAGATTAGGGGTGGGGAGCAGGTTTAACTACAAAGAGTTAGCACAAGGGAATTTTTGGAGTCATGTAAATGTTCTTCATTCTGAAAATGTGTTGGTTTACATATACAATATTTATGTATATATTTGTATATACACATAAATCTATATATGTGCTTAATTTAGAAGTGTGTGCCAAAAAATTCAATGTGTGTAATTTTTTAAAAATTGAAGGTAATAAAATTATAAAAATGAGAGAAGATGTTTATAATACATATTGCTTACTATAAAAAGTCACAGAAGTTGTTATATAGTATGAATTCATTATTATAGGAAAAGCGTTTGTGTGAATGTGTATGTATGCCTATGTGTTTGTGGGTATGTATCATTTCCACATAGAAATATCTTTAAGGATCCAAAGGGAATTCTTAAAAGAAGTAGAATTGGAGAGGAGTGGAAAATCTTACTTGAATTGAGTAAATTTTTTATTTTGTTTGTTACAACAAACTTGTCTAAAATTTATAACATCACTTAAATTAAATTTTGTGTGATGAGGGAAACTGAGGCCCTGATACATTGTCTTGTCCAAGGTCATACAGTGACAGAATCAAAAGGATCCTAACATCACATGCCTAATGCTCTTTCCAACAAATCAGAGGCAATGAATTCTAAAAAAAGTCAGAAAGGGGAGAGTGGGTAGTCGGGAAAGGTTTTATGGAGGAAGAGGCATTTTGAGTCACACCTTAAAGGACTAGAACAATTTGAAAGGTGGAGATGATGAGAGAACATTCTTGGTGAAAAGGATGTCTTGAGCACAAGAGCAGGGGCAGGAGAAAATGCAGCCTGTTCAAACTAGTCCAGATTAATTAGATCAATTATATAGCTATACATAAGGCATTCGTACAAAATGATGCATAGATGTCACAGAGCATGAGAACTTTGAAAATATCCTATGGGGTTTGATAATTAGAAATATATTAACAGGTTTCAGAAGAACTTCAGGGGATGTAGAGGGGAAAGAAGCCAGAGTACAGGAGGTTAAAGAAGTAAATGGTGCATAAATAAGACACAGGGATATGTTTGGAATGTGGAAGAAAATTACAGGAAAGTAATTTAAAGGGAAAAGAGTATCAATGAAAGAATTAAAAGGAGGGTAAGTTTTATGAAAATGGACAATGAGCATGTTTCAGACAAAAGGGAATATGGGCAGGTGGAAAAGGAAAGAAAAACATCAAAGAGGCAGCATTGATGAAACAAGGGCTGATAAGAGAGTGAAGGCAGAGATGAGGGTGTTAGCCTTGCCTTTGAGGCTTGTTTCATTGATTTCATTGATTGTTTCATTGATGAAACAAGGGCCAATAAGAAGTGAGAGTAGAGATGGTGACTTTGAGACTGTGATCAAGTACTAAAAGGGAATTTTGGAGGTAACAAAGAGAAAATGTAGGAGATGATATGGCAGTTTGCACTTTCCTCAATTGACTGCAACAATATCTACCACCCCACGTGCTCTTCTTGCAATTTGATTTTTGACATTTCTCTCTGGGAAAGGTAGGGCCTATGGCCTTCCCCCCTTGAATATGTGTGAAATTGGTGACTATTTCAACCAATATGGTGCAGCAGATATGAAAGCCATGATAGAGGCTAGCACATAAAAGAAATGCAACTTCAACCAGGCTCACTGGAACACTCATACTCAAAGCCTTGACCCACCATTATTTAATAAGGCCAAGGACTTTGAGTCTACCATCCTATGAGAAAGCCGACCCATGTGGAGAAGCCACGTGCAGGTGCCAGTCAGCAGAACTTGTGTTTGTTCCTCCTATCTCGTCCACCAGACATGTGAGTACATGAATCTGCCAAGAATTCCAGGTTCCTCATCTTCCCAGCTGAGACTCTCAGATGTAATGGAGCAGAGGGAAATCGTACTCACTGTGCTCTTCCCAAATGCCTGACTCACAAATAATAAAATAGTTGCTGTTTTACACCACTAACTTTGGAGTTCAGTGTTGTGCAGCAAAAATCAGAATAGATGACCTCAATGTATTAGAAAATCATTGTTCTATGTTTCATGGGTTATGATGCAGGTCGAGGGGGGATAGTGAAAGATGAATTCTGGCCTCAAGAAGTTTATAGTCAGAAGGCAAAATAAGACATGTACATAACCACCCAACAGGGTGGAAAGTTGGTAGTGCTGCTAGTGACAATTCTCTGCTGCTGAGAATAAGGAAGCTCAGGGTGGGACTAGGGTTTGGATGAGTTAAAGCACTGGAATAAACTATGATAGTGAATGTTCCAGGAAGGCAGCAAGGCATGTGACTAAAAAGATTGTCCAATAGCAATAAGGACCTAGCTGGGTTTAATAGCATGAGTTTGAAAAGAGCCACGTCAGCTCCATTGGATCATGTCCTCTAGCAATGTTCAAGAGTTTGGTGGAAAAAGTTGGAGACTCAACAGTGGGAAAGATCTGAGTTTTATCTAGCATTACAATTACTTGAACACTCCTTAATTTATTTTGCAAACATTTATTTAACTCCTACTATATTCCAGGTATTATGCACAATAGAATGAAAGGGGGAATGTATAACTGAATATAAAAGTATACTGAAATATGATGGCTTTGAGAAGTTTTTTTCAATGGAAATGAGATAGACCTGCCTTTTAGTAATAGCATTAAAATGAGCATGAACATCACAATTAGAAGGAAGTAAGCCTCAGATAAATTAAGGCCCTCTGCACTCTTGAGATTCTATAATTAGCTAAGGCCTGCCTGAAGTTTAGTCAAATTAAATTTTACCTTCCTTTTGGTTCTGACTTACTTTCTTCTGAGCCGCTTAACACCTAGTTAGTTTGAGGACGGACAGTGGCTGGCTGTGATTTTTGAGAATAGGTAGTGAATTCACAAAACTGTATTTCAAAGTTTGGCTGGATTTCTTTGCAAGAAAGCTTATGTTTACACCAGCTAAGGACTGGTATCTCACATGTTTATGGTTTTAAAAAAAAACCTGTGGTGCTTTAAAACTAAGGAGAACTATCCTGACATTATCCTTCTCATCAGTTTTTTTAAAATAATCTCAGCTGTTCTGGAATGCTTGTTCCAAATCTTCCTGGTACATGATAGTGACACTATGTCCTATGAACTAAATACAAGTGATGCTTCTAGCCATGGGTCTATGAGTTGTTTTAAAACAGGATGCAAGAGTCCGTCGGTATTTTTTAGTAATAATAATTAGACTTGTAACTTGTACTTGGTTTTGGTGGACTGAGACAGGTTTGATAGCTAAGTCTGATCACTTGACTGCAATGTGCCTATATGTCCAGCTCATTGTAAGAGACCTGGACCAGGAACAGTTTCTGGGCTTCCTGGTAATGAGATGCTTTGCACACACAGTTGCGGTGGCTTGAGACCTGGAGACAAAGCATGTCTTGTTCAAACCAGCAATGGAAGGACAAAGAAGCCTGGATGTGAAATATCCAGATACTTTAAATACATATCCTATTCCCAATAATGTTGTCCTGTATCCTTTGCTTGTAATAAAACTGTTCCATGAGTATAAATAATTTGAGTCCTGTGAGTCGTTTCAGCAATCACTAATGGAACATTTAAAGTAATTGATATAATTAATGCACAGAACATGGAGGATAGGAAGGCACAAAGAAGATATCTGAGGGGAAAACTTATTTATTTATTTATTCAGCCTTTACTGAGTGTTACTGGTCTCAAAAATCTCACTAGGCAATCAGCAGACAAAAATAACTCAGGCATGACCCTTGATCATAAGATGTTCCCACTGTGAAGAAAAATATAGACATGCAAACAAAAGGTCACAACTAATTATAATAACTTCCGAAAGAGGGGTGTGTAAAAGCAATGAGAGAGAATAAATCTTTTTGAGGGAATTTGTTAGGGTGTTGTTTTTAAGCTTAGTCATGAGAGATGGGCATTAGTTATCAAGAAATAAAAAAGAGAAAGGCAAAAATATATATATTCAAAGAAATAGAAGTGTTATATTGTTCATAAATTTTCATTAATAAGGAGCTATTTAAACAAATTATAGTAACACTTGTGCAAATGAATACTATAGAAACACTAAAAAGAATAAGAACATTCTCTAAATACTAATGAAGAAAAATATCTACCACAATGTAGTATACATCTCTACACTTTTCATCCTAGAGGAAGACTATGTTCAAGAAACATGACTCGGTCATAAAGACTACGTACTCTTGGACATGGTCAATGAGACAGAAGCAATATAGGCAGAAATATGGGTGGGCAATTTTCCAAAACAGATTAAAAACATGAAGCCACAGATTTAAAATGCTTATGACTACCAAACAGAATAAATATAAAGAAATCCATACTCAGGCACATAACAATAAAATTGATAGAAAAAACATAAACAAAGAAAACTCTTTAATGAGACAGATAAGACTACCTTCAAAGGGGCAACAATTTGACTGACAAATGACTTCTCAACAGAGATCACAGGAGCCAGAAGATAATAGATTTGTATCTTCTAAGTGTTGAAGGAAATAAACAGCAACCAAAAATGCTACAGTGAGAAAAATTGTCCTTCAAGAAACGGGAACACTCTTACACTGCTGGTGGGACTGCAAATTGGTGCAACCTCTGTGGAAAAGAATTTGGAGATACCTCAGAGATTTAAAAATAGAAATACCATTCAATCCAGCAATAGCACTATTAGGTATCTACCCAAAAAAGCAAAAGACATTCTATAATAAAGACATCTGCACCCAAATGTTCATGGCAGCACAATTCACTATAGCAAGGATGTGGAAACAACCCAAGTGCCCGTCAATTCATGAGTGGATTATTAAAATTTGGTATATGTATACAATGGAATATTACTCAATTATAAGAAATGACAGTGATCTAGCACCTCTTATAATTTCCTGGATTGAGCTTGAGCCCATTATCCTCAGTGAGGTATCACAAGATCGGAGGAATAGCCTCCACATGTACTCACCATCAAATTGGCACTAACTGATCGACATTATGGTGCCCACACGGTAGTAATATTCTTCAGGGTTTAGGGGGCTCGGGGGGCGGTAAACTCACAACTAATGGACACAGTGTGCATTGTAGAGGGGAAGGGCATGCCTCTAAGCTTCGCTTGGGTGAGGCAAAGACATAAAATGTAACCAAAAGTTTTATACCCCCATAATATCCTGAAATAAAAAAAAAAGAATTCAGATGCAATAGACTAACTAATAACCACTCAGAAAGAGTAAAACGCAACCAAGCTAATAGAAGGGAAAAGGCAGAATGATAAAAAACTATTCAACACAAAAGAAGGCAAGAAAGGAAAGAAAAAGGAATACAGGAAAAAAGAAACAAATGGAAAAAAGTGGTAAAATTCAATAATAAAACCAAATATATACTGATAATTAGATTAAATGTCAATGGCTAAAATGTTTTAATTTTTTCAAAGATGGATTTTTTTAGGCTGGACTAAAAAATACCAGCTGTATACTACTTACAACTAACACACATAAAATATAAGGTATGTCCAAAAATGTGATTCTCATTTCCCAGTATGCATGCCCTTTTGTAGTATCCTCTTCCTGACTCCTTGAGTCTGGGATGGATTTGTGATATGCTTTGGACCAATAAAATGTAGTGTAAGTGACACTTTGTGACTTTCAAAAGTAGATGAAAAGAACTCTTACATCATCCACCTTAATTTCTTGGAAAATGAGCTCTGAGGAAATATAGTAACCATGTAAGAAGTCTAAAAACTCTAAAACCACCATGCTTTCAGAAATATAGATTGAAAGGAACAGTACCCCAGTAATATACCCCAGAAACTTCATCTGTACCTGAACATAATTCAGATGACAAGATCCAGGGCTTTAAGCCTGAGCCTGATGCCACAATAGAGAGAGACTATGGAGACTATGGGGGCCTTGGTGGAGAAGTGAGTGTATTTTGCATTTGGGAGGGATAGGAGCCATTGCAGGACACGGAGAAAATTTTAATAACCAGTTTTCAAATACCCTTCTACCACATCATGTCTCCCAATATTAACATTCCTGTGTAGCACCCTCCCCCTTAAATATGAGCCAGCCCTCTCACTCTGGACTGACAGAATATGGCAAAGTGGCACAACACGACTTCCATAGTAAGATCATAAGAAGTCTGCAGTTTCTGCCTTAGTCTCTTGGAAAATGCACTCTTGGGGAAGCCAGCTACCACACAAAATATCCAGCCACTCTGAGCCTGTCATGCTATGAGGAAGCCTGAGCTAGCCATGTGGAGAGGCCCTGTGGAAAAACAGAGATCAATGGTCATCCCTCAGCTGCTTCAGCCATTCCAGCTGTGATGTCAAACAAATGATTGGAAAAGATATTTTGGCCATCCAGCCAAATAAAGTCTCCAGATAACATCAGCATCAGTTAACTTATAACTACAACTGCCTTAGGGATCTCCACTCCCAAATGAGAACTACTAAGCTACCAAGTCAACCCACAGAACTATGATGTAAATAATACATAGTTGTTTTAAGCTGCTAAGTTTTTGAGTGGTATGTTATGATCAGTAGACAACTGAAACAGGATTAAAAGTTTTTAAATAAAGAGATGCAAATTAAATTTACTACATAACCAGCAGCTAAAAGAAAATTGGTATAATGATAATAACAGCAGGCAAAACTTAAAAAGACAAAGTGGAAATTTTCAAATGATAAAAGATTTAATTCACTAATGAGATAAAAATTTTAAATGTGTATATACCTGATAAAATCATCAAATATATATAAAACCAAAAGTAATAGAACTCTAAGGAGAAATAGACAAATTGACAATCATATTGGAAGATTATAACTCTTCTCATTAATTTGTAGATTAAGCAAAAGCAATTTTAAGCAAAAGGAACAAATCTGAAGACATCACATCACCAGACTTCAAACCATACTACAAGGCTATAGTAACCAAAACAGAATCATACTGGCACAAAACAAGAGATATAGACCAATGGAACAGAATAGAAAACCCAGACACAAAACCATCCACATGCAACCAACTCATCTTTGACAAAGCAGACAATGATATGCACTGGGGAAAAGAATCCCTATTCAATAAATGGTGCTGGGACAACTGGATAGCCACATGCAGAAAAATGAAATAAGATCCAAATCTTTCACTGTTCACAAAAATTAATTCAAGATGTTCAAGATGGATAACATACTTAAATCTAAGACATGAAACCATAAGAACTCTAAAAGAAAATGTTAGAAAAACTCTTCTAGATATCAGCCTAGGCAAAGAATTTATGAAGAAGACCCCAATAGTAATCATAACAACAACAAAAAATAATAAATAGGACTTGATTAAGTTAAAAAGCTTCTGCAAAGCCAAGGAAACATTCAAGAGAGCAAATAGACAACTGACAGAATGGAAGAAAATATATGCAGGCTACAGATCCAATAAAGGGCTAATAACCAGAATCTACAAAGAACTCAAGCAAATTAGCAAGAAAAAAATCAAACAACCCCATTAAAAAGTGGGCAAAAGACATTAGCAGAGTTTTTTCAAAAGAAGATAGACAAATATCCAATATATACATGAAAAAATGTTCAATGTCACTAATTATCAGGGAAATACAAATTAAAACCACAATGAGATATCGTCTTATCCCAGTTAGAATGGCTTTTATTAAAAAGTTCAAAAACAATATTGCTGACATGGTTGCAGAGAGAAAGGTATGCTTATACACTGTTTGTAGGACTGCAAATTAGTATAACGTCTATGGAAAACAGTATGGAGAGTCCTGAAAGAACAAAAGTAGGCCTACCATTTAATCCAGAAATCCCACTACTGGGTAATTACCCAAAGGAAAAGAAGTCATTTTATCAAAAAGACACCTGCACTCAAAAATTTATTGCAGTAAAATTCACAATTGCAAAGATGCTGAATCAACCCAAATGCCCATCAATTCATGATTGGATTAACAAAATTTGGTATATGTATACCATGGACTACTACTCAGCCATGAGGAAGGATGAATTAATGCCTTTTGCAACAACATGGATGGAACTGTATGTAGATCATTATCCTAAGTGAAGTATCTCAGGAATGGAAAAACAAACACCACATGTACTCACTATTAAATTGGAACTAACTGATGAGCACTCATGTGCATAGAGGGAAGTATAACTCAATGGAAATCAATTAGGGGGAGGGGAGAGGAAGGGATGGGTGAAAACCTACCTAATGGGTACAATGAACACTATCTGGGTGACAGGCATACTTATAACCCTGACTCAAACATTACAAAAGTGATCCTTATAACCAAAAGCATTTGTACTCCCATAATACTTTAAAATAAAAAGAAATAAATTGGTTGTAACAAATTCAATCAACAAATATTTATTGAGTTGTAAAAAAGATTGTAGATTAAGCAGAGGGGAAAAGTCATTAATGTTATAAGATTTGAGGAACATGATTAATAAATTTGATTTACTGGAAACATAAAGAACACTGAACTCAACAACTACAGAATACACATTCCTTTCAATTGTGCATAATACATTTGCAAAAAAAAAAACTGATTATAAACTAAACCACAAAAGATTGAAATTATATAAGATATTTCCAGGACCACAGTATAATTAATCTAGAAATCAACAAAAGGTAACTGAAAATCAACATAACTTTAGATATTAAAAAGTATGGTATAAATAAACCATGTGTGAAAGAAAAAAATCATAATAGCAAATATTTACACCAAATAGCAATGAAAACATTATACTTTAAAACTTTTAAGATATGCTCAAAACCATGTTTTAAGGGATATTCATAAATTTAAATGTAAATGAGAAATTTTTAAAATGCTGAAAATCAATTATCTAAGTATCTATTTCAAGAATTAGATAAATAACTTAAATTTAAACATGAAAAAAGCAAAAAGAAGGAAATAAGACAATAGAAGATATTAAGGAAATATATTTGAAATGTACAATTATGAATCAAAAAAACTAAAAACTATTATTTTCAAGAAAAGCTAATAAAATTGCCTAAAAACCTTGTAAGATCAGCAAGCTTGCAGGACACCAGATCAATAAACAAAAATAATTGTATTTCTGTAAACTAGCTACGAATATCCCAAAAATGAAATTAAGAAAAATCCATTTACAATAGCAACAAAACGAATAAAATACTTAGAAATAAATTTAATTAAGAAATGTAGGATGGACACTGTGGCTCACACTTGTAATCCCAGCACTTTGGGAGGTCAAGATGGGAGGATTACTTGAAACCAGGAGTTTGAGACCAGCCTGAGCAACACAGCAAGACCCCATTGCTACAAAAAAGTAAAAAATTAGTCGGTGTGGTGGCATGCACGTGTAGTCTCAAATACTAGGGAGTCTGAGGCAGGAGGATCACTTGAGCCCAGGACTTTGAGGTTGCAGTGAGAAATGATGATGCCACGGTACTCCAGCCCAGGCAACAGGGTGAGACCCTGTCTCAAAAAAAAAAAAGAAAAGAAAAGAAAAAAGAAAGACCATAAGCATGTGCTACCACATCTGGTTAATTTTTTTTTTTGGTAGAAATATGATCTCACTATGTTGCTCAGGCTGGTCTCAAACTCCTGGCCTCAAGCAATCCACCCCAGCTTCCCAAAGTGCTAGGATTACAGGCATGAGCCACTGTGCCCAGCCTAGATGTGCTATACTTTAATATGACTGGCAGTACAATAGATTTGTTTACTCTAGCATTGCCACAAAGACTTGAGTAATGTGCTACACTAATATGTTACAATGGCTATAATATCAGTAGGTGGTAGAAATTTTTCAGCTCCATTATAATCTCATGGGACCACCATTGTATATGCAATCTGTTGTTGACTGAAATGTCATTATATGGTATGTGATGCTGAAAACTTCTCACATCTTGGAAATTTCTAGATCCAGGAAACTCAAAGTACAATAAATAAGATGAATTCAAAACAACCCACACCAAGATACATCATAATCAAATTGTTAGAAGACAAAGACAAAGAAAATTTTGAAAACAGCAAATGTGATTTGTCATGTATAAAGGAATCTAAATGATGCTATAAGTAGATTTTTTAGCATAAACTTTGCCAGTCAGGTGGGAGTGGGATGATACATTCAAAGTGCTAAAAGAAAAAAAAAAATTCTGTCAACCAAGAATACCATACCCAGCAGAATTGTCTTTCAAAAATGAAGGAGACAAAGACTTTCCCAGACAAACAAAAGTTGAAGGAATTCAAAATCATTAAGCCTGCCTTACAAGAAAGGCTAGGGAGAGTTCTTCAAGTTGAAACAGCAACACAATGGCATAAAAAAGTATGGAACTCATTGGTAGAAGTAAATATATAGATAAATACAGAATGTTCTATTACTGTAACAGTAGTGAGTAAATCACTTTTAATCCTGGTATAAAAGTTAAAAGACAAAAGTACCAAAATATAACATAGCTAAACTTACATTAATGAATATTCAATATAAATCAATATAAATTGTGACATCAATAATATATAACGTTGGGGGAATGGTGAAAGTGTAGAGTTTTATATGCAAGTGAAGTTAAGTTGTTATCAGCTTAAAATAGACTATTATAACTATACAATATTTAATGAAAACCCCATGGTAAATACAAAAAAAAAAAAAAAAACCTACAGAAGTTACACAAAAGAAAAAGACAAAGTAAACAAAACATGCCAATTTAAACACACACACACAAAGGAAGACAGCAAAGACAAAAGGAAGGACGAAAACACTACAATACAAACATAAAACAGTTAAGAAAATGGCAATAGTAAATCCTTCCCTATCAATAATTAATTTAAATTATTACTTTAAGTAAGAACAAACCAAATCCAACGTTAGCAGAAGGAAACACTAAAGATTAGAGCAGAAATAAATAAAATAGAGAATAGAAAAACAATAGAAAAATCAATAAAACTAAGAGTTGGTTCTTTGAAAAGATAAACAAAATTAACAAACCTTTAGCTAGAGTAAGAAAAAAGGAGAGCATACTTAAATAAGTAAAATTATAAATAAGAGACATTACAACTGATGCCACAGAAATATATAGCATCTAGATATATAAAGAGTCTATTATCCTATAAACAATTCCATGCCAAGAAAATGGATAACCAAGAAGAAAGAGATAAATGCTTAGAAACAAACAATCTACAAATACTGAATCATGAAAATATAGAATATCTGAAGAGATTTATAACAAGTAAGGAGAGTAAATCAATAATCAAAAACCCCCCAACAAAGAAAAGCCCAGGACCATATGGTTTCACTGGTAAATTCTACCATTCAAAGAATAATTTATATCAATATTTCTCAAATTCTTCTAAAAAATTATAGAGGAGGGGACACACCCAAACTCATTTTAAGAGGCCAGCATCACCCAGATACCAAAGGCAGACAAAGACACCACAAGAGAAGAAAACTATAGGCTAATATCCCTGTGAATATAAATGAAAATCTCCAACAAAATACTAGCAAACCAATTTCAATAGCACATTAAAAGGATCATGCACCATGGCCAAGTGGGATTTATCCTTGGAATACAAGGATGGCTCAACACATGCAGATGAGTTAATATGATACACCACATTAACAAAACAAAGGATAAAAAACTATATAATCATCTCAACAGTTGCAGGAAAAAGTATTTGATAAATTTCAACATTCTTTCATGATAAAAACTCTCAACAAATTAGTAGTAGAGGGAAATTACCTCAACACAATAAAGGCCATAGATAACAAGCCCACAGCTAATGTCACACTCAACAGTGAAAAC
This sequence comes from Lemur catta, assembly GCF_020740605.2. Lineage (NCBI taxonomy): Eukaryota > Metazoa > Chordata > Mammalia > Primates > Lemuridae > Lemur > Lemur catta. The sequence continues at coordinate 86,661,400 of NC_059133.1, read as the reverse complement.
CTGAAAGTTTTCCCATTAAGATTAAGAAAATCTTAAGATGTTTTCTAAAGATCTTAGGGTAAATACCCACTTCTGTGCATTTATCCAAAAGGATTTCTACTCTTGACACTTCTTTTTAACATAAACTAGAAGTCTTAGCCAGAGCATTTAGGCAATAAAAGAAAAAAAGACATCCAGATCAGAAAAGAAGTAGTAAAACTGTCCTTTGTCTTAGTCTGTTTTGTGCTTATATAACCGAATACCTGAGACTGGGTAATTTATAAAGAACAAATATTTATTTCTTACAGTACTGGAGGCTGGGAAGTCCAAGCTCAAGGGGCCCACATCTGGCGAGGCCCTTCTTGCTGCATCTTCAGGGAGGGGGTGGGGGCGGAGAGGCAAGAGAGAGCAAGAGGTCAAACTTGCAGCCTCAAGCCCTTTTAAAAAATCGGCATTAATCTACTCATTAGGGCAGAGCCCTCATGACCTAAACACCTCCCATTAGGCTTCATCTCCAATACTGTTGCTTTGGGGATTAAGTTTCCAGCACATGAACTCTGGGGCAAACATTGAAAGCATAGCATCCCTGTTTGCAGATGACATGATCTTACATATAGAAAACCCTAAAGTCTCCAAGAAAAAAAAAAACTGTTAAAACAAATAAATGAATTTAGGAATTGCAGGATACCCAATCAACATACAAAAATAAGTTGTGTTTCTATACTCTAATAACAAAATATCCAAAAAATATTAAGAAAAAAAATCCTGGTTTGGCTTGCGAACTGGTGCTGGAGGGGGGACGGGAGCTTTTCCAGTAGTACCTTCCGGTGTCGTCCACTCTGTTTCCCGTGGTGCACCACTGTCTCTCTCTCCCAGTCGCAGGCACTTCGGCAGCTGCGGGTTATGACACAGACATGGCCAAGTCCAAGAACCGCACCACACGCAGCCAGTCCCGAAAGTGGCACAGAAATGGCATCGAGAAACCGCCCATCACAAAGATGTGAGTCTCTTAAGGGGGTGGACGCCAAGTTCCTGAGGAACATGCGTTTTGCCAAGAAGCACAACAAGAAGGGCCTGAAGAAGATGCAGGCCACAACGCCAAGGCCGTGCATGCACAAGGTGAAGCTGCCAAGGCCCTCGTAAAGCCCAAGGAGGTTAAGTCCAAGAAGCCAAAGGGTGTCAGCCACAAGCTCAGTCAACTTACCTACATTGCCCACCCCAGGCTTGGGAAGCAAGCTCCACCATGCATGGTGAAGGGCCTCAGGCTCTGCAGGCCAAAGGCCAAAGACCAAGGCCAAGGCCAAGGATCAAACCAAGGCCCAGTCCACAGCTTCAGTGCAGCTCCAGCTTCAGTTCCAGCTCAGGCTCCCAAAGGTGCCTGCCAATGTGAGGACAGCAGGACTGGTGTGATCCCTGGGCTGTTGTCTGCATGAGGCTGCTGTCCTCTTGTGCTATTTGTGCAAATAAACCTGAGGCAGGAAAGATAATCCCATTTAAAATAGCATCAAAAAGAATAAAGTACTTAGTTATAAATTTAAATAAGTGAAAAACTATACAATGAAAACTACAGATCATCGATAAAAGAAATTAGATACAAACAAATGGAAAGACATTCCATGTTCATGAGTTGGAAGATTTGATTGTTGAGATGTCCATACTACCCAAAACCACTTACAGATTCAAAGGCATCCCTATCAAAATCTAAATAGCATTTCTTACAAAAATAGAAAATAATTATAAAATTTATATGGAACCACAAAAGATCCTGAATAGCCAAAACAATCTTGGAAAAGAACAAACATGGAGGTATCACATATCCTTATTTCAAATATATTATAAAACAATACTAAAACAGTATGGGTACTGACACAAGAAAAGACATGTAACTGTTTTGTCTGGATGCTTTCTGGACAGCTCTTGTATTAGCAAATAGTTTAGAATAGAAAGCTCAGACAGCAATCCACACATGTGTGGTTAATTGATTTTCTACAAGGATGCCAAGAACACACAATGGGGAAAGGACAGTCTCTTCAACAGTGCTGTGAAATCTAGATATCCACATACAAAAGAATGAAATTGAACCCTTATCTTATACCATGTGCAAAAACCAACTCAAAATGCATTAAAGACTTAAACACAGGCCTGAGATTGTAAAACTTCTACAAGAAAACATAGGGGTAAAGCTTCCTGACAGTGAACTTGGAAATGATTTTTTTGCATATGACAACAAAATCACAGACAACAAAAGCAAAATTAGACAAATGAGATGACATCAAACTAAAAAGCTTCCGCACAGAAAAGGAAACAGTTAACAGAATGAAAATGCAACCTATGAAATGGGAGAAAATATTTGCAAACCATATATCTTAAACTCCTATAACTTAATAATAAAAATTAATAACTCAATTAAAAAATAGGCTAAAGACTTCAGTAGATATTTCTCCAAAGAATACATGCAAATGGACAACAGGTGTATGAAAAGATGCTCAACATCAATAATCAGGGAAATGCAAATCAAAACAACAGTGAGATATCATCTCACACTTGTTATGATGGCTATTACCAAAAAATTAAAAGTCAAAACTATTGGTGAGGATATGAAGAAATAGGAACTCTTGTACACTGTTGGTAGAAATATAAAGTCATGCCACCACCATGGAAAACAGTACAGAGGTTCCTTTAAAAATTAAAAACAGAACTACCATATGATCCAGCAATCCCACTTTGTATTTATTCAAAAGAATTAAAATCAGGATTTCAAAGAGATACTATCGCTTCCATGTTCATTGCAGTGCTATTCACAGTAGCCGAGACATGGAAATCACCCAAATGTCCATCAGCAGATCAATGGACAAAGAAAATGTGGTACTCTATATACATACAATGAAATACTATTTAGCTTTTAAAAAGAAGGAAATTCTGCAATATGTGACAAGACATTATGCTAAGTGAAATAAGCCAGCTACGAAGGACAAAAAATACTGCATGATCCCATATATCTAAAGTATCTAAAATAGTCAAACTCACACAAGCAAAGAATAGAATGGCGGGAACCAGGGGCTGGAGAAAGGAGGAAATGAGGAGTTGCTAATCGACATGTATAAAATTTCAATTATGCAACATTAATGAGTTCTTAAGATCTGATGTACAACATTGTTTCTATAGATAACAATACTGTATTGTCCACTTAAAAATACATTAAGTGCATAAATCCCATATAAGAGTTCTTACCAAAGTTAAAAATTATAACAATAATAAAAAGAGGAAAAATTTATCATATTATGTTATATTAAAATTAAGGATTTCTGTTTATCAAATGAACCATTAAGACGGTGAAAAAGAAAGACACAGAGTGGAAGAAAGCATTACATCACATGTAAGTAACAAAGTGCATTTATCCAGAATTCATAAGAAACACCTACAAATTCAATAAGAAAAAGACCAATAAGAAAAAAATTGGGAAGAGATTTGAAGAGGTACTTCATAGATTAAGATATCTAAATGGTCAGTGTAATTGACCATTAAATATAACTTGAATAAATATATTCAAGTCATTAATCTTCAGGAAAAATGTCAATTAAATACATAATGATATTCTCCTATGCCTTCCTCAGAATGACTAAAATTAAAAATCTATTAATACCAAACTGTTAGCATGGATATGAAGCAACTGGAACTCTAACACACTGCTAAGGGGATTGTGAATTGGTACAACTGCTATGAAAAAGAGTCTGGCATTATCTATAAAATTAAGTATAACATGTTCTTTCATTCAGCATTTTCTTTCTTAGGTATATAGTCAAGAGGATAGGAACAAAAATATTAAGCATTAGAATTAGCATTAGAATGTAGAAGCATTATTCATAACAGATAAATATTGTAAACTGATAGACATTCTACAAGAAGACTGGCATATTACTTTTTAAATGCCAAGGTCAGGACACTTTGGGAAAAATTGAGGAGCTGTTTCAGATTGAAGGACATTACAGCAACCTGACACCAAAATGCAAAGTGTGATCCTGGATCACATGAATGCCCTTACTAATGTAATAGAGTCACGTCCCCTTTCTTAACTTTTCAACTGCCACTGCTTTAGTTCAAACTCTACAGATACTTCACCTGGACAAGCAGAGCAGCCCTCTAACTTTTCCCTCTACTTCACTCTCATACTGAGAGTGAGCTTTCTAAATACAAATCTAATGATAACATTATCATTATTCCCCCATACAAAACTTTTGTGAGTTCCATCACTTATAAGATAAAGTCCAATTTCCGACTTCCTTTACCCTAGTCCTAGCACTGCTAGCCAAGATCAGCAAAGCTGCCTGCCTGCCTCACAGCTTACCCCAGACAAATGAGGGCGCCCAGCTGAGACCAGGACAGCCACCTCGCTGAGCACAACCCAAATTACCAGCCCCAGAACTGTGAGCTAAATAAATTTTGTTAAGCTAATGTTTTGGAATCCTTTGTGATGAAACAATAGCTAACTGCTACAATTCTCTTTTTCAACACCACTTCCTAAATCCTAAATGAGTACAGAATTCAACATCACATTGTTTGGGTGTGTAAAACTGTCCAGCACCAGCAATAGGTACAAAGTTACAGTTAGAAAGGAGAAGTAAGTTCTGGTGTTCTATTGCACCATAGGGTGACTATAGTTAACAATAAAGTATTATATATTTCAAAAGAGCTAGAAAAGGGGATCTCAAATGTACTCACCACAAAGAAATGACAAGTGTTTGAGGTGATGGATATACTAATTACCCTGATTTGATCATTACACAACATATGTATATACATGTATTGAAACATCACATTGTATCCCATAAATATGTACAATTATTGTGTGTCAATTAAAAACAAAACAAAAAATAACTGTCCAGGATCAAGACTAGCAAGAGGTGAGTGAGGCATCTGCCTCAGGTACAAAATTTAAGGGGATGCCTAAAACCTCTGTTATCGAGATAAATAGTATTTTAAGGCAATATTCTTTAAAAATCAAAGTCAATTTTAAAAATATAATGAACAAAATATGGAAAGAACTCCTTTCTTATTTCTCAGACTATTTAACATGAAGCCTTGATTATAAACTGACTTTCTCTATAACATTAAAATCGTGTTTCACTGCAAAATATAATCAGCAATAACAATACACAGCCCTTTCATTTTTCCCCCACCACCTGATTAATGGACTTCACTAGCACATCTGTGAAGGAACAGGAAGGGCAGCTGTTGAGACTAGTCACAGATGGAGATTGCAATGCTAGTAAAAAACCAACTTAAATTTAGACATTGCTTTTAGCTTTAAAATTACACAGACAAGACTACATTAAAGAACCTGTTATAAGAGGCTGATAAAATATGTTCATCTTTAAACTCTATGACCAAATGTTTTTAATGGTCTCACCACACTTTTACTAAGATTAAAATAAAACTTCAAAAAGCTATTCCTGATTCTTTTTTCTAAATGGATTTGAAGCAAATTATTGGGGAAAATGTATTGTTATGCAACACACTTGTTCTTAATACAGCCTCTTACGTATTTAGCAATTAATGAAGTTTAAATTTCTCTAATGATTAGTCTTGGGTCCTGCCTATGAAGTGAAAAGAATTTGCCATCTGTGTCCTTAATAGAGACCTTAAAATATAAATAAGACTCACCACACATCAACTCAGCTGGAACAAGTTATGTTGAGATAGTATAAATAAGGAAAGGAATTTTAAATATATTAAATTGGGAAAAAAACTTTAATTCATAACTACTGTTTCTTTGGGAGTTGGACTAATTTTAATAATATCGGATGCTCTATGATATGAACTTATTGCTATTTCTGAGACATCTTTCACACATAATGTGAATATAGTATATTCCTCAATATTACAAATGGCTGTGCCATTCAATTCATTAAAATTAGAAATATTTTCCTCTTGCCAATTAAATGTAAAAGCAAACAAGAAGATCTACATCTTATGTACAAAAAAGAATAGCCAATATTTGTATAAGGAAAACACTTATTAAGCTGATACTACATATTTTAATCATCAAATTTTATCCTTGAAATGCTGTAGGACAGGGAATGTATTAGTCAAGGAATTTGAATCCCTGAGTTCATCCTTTCCTTTTACCATTTTGTCCAAGAACATCACAAGCAACCAACCAATATCTTTATATTCCTTAGTTTTCCAAAAATGTTTTAAAGTATCATATACAAAGTCACCTAGCTCCTTGCTTCTTATAAGTGGTTGGTTAGGAACATCCAATGGAGACATTTTGCATATTCCGATACAGTTCACACCATATTCTATCAGTGCTCTCTTCATACTTGAAATAGAATCATTACCGTCTTTAAATTTAATTAGAGAGCCAATCCCAGAAAACTCAGAACCAATTCAGAATATTCAGCCTTAACATTCTGTTCCTCCAGAATCACTCTTGGTACCAAAGTCAGTTTTAGTCAGGATTCTCCAGAGAAACAAAACACACACACACACACACACACACACACACACACACACACACACACAATGAGGAATTGATTCACATGACTATGACAACTGAAAAGTCCTACGATTTGCCATCTGCAATCTGGAGTCCCAGGAAAGCAGGTGTTGTGATTCCAGTCTGAATCCAAAGGCCTAATGACCAGGGAAGATGACAGTGTAAATCTCAGTCTAAGGACAGAAGAAGACCAATGTCCCATCTCAAGCAGGAAGGCAGGAAACAAAAGGGACAAATTCCTCCCTCCTCCACGTTTTTGTTCTTATTCAGGCCCTAACCAGACTGGATGGATGCCCACCTACATTGGGGAGGGCCATCTACTGAGTCCACTAATTCAAATGCTAATCTCATCTGGAAACACTCTCACAGCCACACCCCGAAATGATGTTTAATTTATAGAGGGGAAGTAAGTTGACCAAAGTTACAAATGATGTTTAATCTGGCACCTCATGGCACAGCTAACATATAAAATTAATCATCGTAAGTATTACTAACCTCCTTTTACAAGGAATTTATAGAGGTGAAGTAAGTTGACCAAAGTTACAAATATACAGGAAAGTCTGGATTCTAACCCAAGTCTTCTGGTTTCATTCACACTGCACAGGATTTCTGAGTAGACCACGGAGAATGATCCCCATTTTCCTCCACAGTGGAGTCCAGCCAAGGCTCTGATCAGTTTGTTTTTTCTTCAGTGTGTGGGATGTGATGATGATGGAGAGGAATTCGGTGGATTCATTGCATTGATGTTTCTTCACTCCCCTGTATCAATGCCACTTTGCCAGGTGACTCTGCCTTGATCAAGGCTCGGCCATGTGACCTGCTTTAGCTCACGGGAGGTCAGCAGACGTAATGTACACAGAAAGTCGAAGCAGTGTTCTTGCTCTTGTGTGTCAGCTCTTGCTGTGACAATGTGCCTGCGGGGCCCTGCGGGGGTGTGAGTCTGGTGGCTCACCTGACATGGGTGTGAAACCAGCAGAGATCAGCATAATTGGCCAGACAACCAGTCTCCACCCGACTACTCATGAGGAAAGTGAATGAGTATTGTTTTAAGCCACTGAGTTTGGGGGTCGTTTGTGACTGTGGCAGCAGGCTACAGATACAGACAGACTGTCACAATGAGAGGAAACCAACATTAACTCTGGGCCTATCCAGTTGGTCAGTACACGAAGGCTGTCTCAGTCAGCTCAGGCAGCTGTCACAAAATACCATAGACTGGGTGGCTTCACCGACAGACATTTATTTCTCACAGTTCTACAGGCCGGCAAGTCTGAGATCGGTGAGCCAACATTGCCAGGTTCTGGTGAGGGCAGTCTTCCTGGTTTGTAGACAGCTTCCTTCTCACTATATCGTCACATGGTGGAGGGAGAGACAGCCAGTTCTTCAGTCTCTCCTTATAGGGGCACTAATCCCATCATAAGAACCTAATCCTCATGATCACATCTCAACCTAATTACCTCCCAAAGGCCCCACCTCCAAGCACCATCACACTCCGGGCCAGGCCTTCATCATATGAAATGGGGGGAGGAGAGACACACAAATATTCAGTCCATAACAGAGGCCTTCGGAACACAAAAACGGGTCCCCAACCAAATTTGGAAACAATAAGAAAATGCAAACTCTAAACTTAAAGCAAATCGAAATAATACAAATTCCTTGAAATGTACAAAACTATGTCACTTCCCCACTGCCTAACACTTCCTTGAATAACAAAAATGGTATTAGAACCAGTATCCACTTTTGTCACTAAAAATTAGCCCCTTGGTTGAGACTCCTATCACATCCTAAAAAGCTGAAAAGAAATTATCTTTTGCCCAAAATTGTATGCAATTCCTTTTTTACCATAACTACATATGGAATTATCAGTAGGTTCTCAAAGAAAAGACGTGGGAGCATCTTCTGTTTTTGTGACAACTGCCACCTTTGACGACAGCCAGAGTGCACACAGGACAGACTTTGCTTCTTTCACAATGATGATGAAAAGAATCACGAAGTGTGCAAAAGGTGTCTCAGGGAAAAGAAGACAAAGTCCTTGTGTTTTAATCAATGGTGAGGGAAAGTCTGCCGTGGCTCATGCATGAGGGAGACAGTGTGTGGGATGCAGAGGCGTGACGACCCATCAGCTATTATTCTAGAGCACAAAAATGCACAGTCTATGAGGGAGGACAGACATGGAAACCAGCAACTGTAGCACAAGGTCAAACTCACCAGCGTACAGAGCTGTGGAGGATATAGAACACCTAACCGAATGATACAGATACCATTACACAAAGCCTCCAGTAGAGTGGAAAAATATTTGAGGTAGCTCAAGAATTACTTTTCCCTTGTAGAAGGGGGGAATAAGAGGGGAACTATTATACAATTTTAAAATAAGAAAGTCAAATTTTGTTTAAATGGTGCTTGATTCCTCATTGCCTTGTACATATCTTGTTCTCTATAAAAGTAAGATATAAAGCATTAAGAATAACTAAATTATCATTACTTTCAGGTCTCGGTCTCCCAACAATGGAATGACATAAAGTTGTGAGTGAGAAATAATTTCTTTTCAATTTTTCAGAAGAGGGATGGGCAATCTAAAGCCATTCTCTCCTAGACTGTGCACTCCTTAAGGGGGGAAACTGTGGCTTTTATTCTGTATGTCCAGTTTCCAACAATGCCTAGCACGTAGACAATATTTAAGTTTGGTATGAGAGATTAATATTGTATAGTGACAGGCCCTAGCTGTTTTAAAAGCCCTGTTTAAAGTCTGTGGTTTAAAACTCAGAACACATTTTCCCGCAGAAATAGCTGTAATAATAATTGATAATGTTTCCTAGGTTAGACTCCCCATTTCATCTCCAAAAAAGAACCATTAATGTAGATGCAGCATAACTTTGTGTGGGACCAACAGTGCCATGGAGCTTGTCCACTCGAGTGCTCACATCTCTGTCCAGTGGCCTTTGGATCAGAAGCCTCCTGCTACTTTCCTGTCCCCAGGCCCATCCGAGTAGTGCAAATGCAGGACTTTGCTAAATCCAAGACCCTCTTAACAGGCCCCAGAGTGCAGGACAGGGAGACGGTGCGAAGGCTGGGCCTCAGTCATCTGTTCATTTATTCACCAAACGAATATTCTTGAGTATATGACGTGTGTTAACACATTATTATGGGTTGGGGATAGAATAGTAAAGGAAACAGACATAGTGCCTGCGTCCTGGAGTTCATATTCTAGTGGGGGACAAGTTTTTTTAGGTAGATAAAAAACTACAAATTGCGATAAAAGCTATAATATAAAGGAGTCTAGCAAAGGCTGGGCCTGGGGCTACACATGGGGACTGGAGCTCTAGTGCTCAGGAAAGGCCCCCCGTGAGGAGGTGGAATTCACACTGAGTCCTACAAAATTATCCCCCAAATGAGTGCTGCCCGTATGGGGAACAAGAGGGACCTAAAGGGTGAACTAGAAAATAAGCCCCTACTCTGCTCAAACCAGTGGGAGCTGGTTCCTTCCTGCCCCTTGGGGAAATCTTGGACACATCCCACGACTTTCCCAATCTCACCTAAATAATTAAATGTCCTCAGTCTCTTAAGCCACATCAAGTCACACTATACTCCCACTTTGGTAATTAAAATGATTATTTCTACCGCTTATTGCATTCTTATTTTGTGCCAAGCCCTGGGCTAGATGCTAGAAGTATTAAAATGAATAAGAAATGATCCTTTGACCTACAAAACTCCTCTCCTAATTGACAAATAACTAATAGGCAATTGCAATTGACTGCACCAGGTCCGCATTCTGGACCAAGTTACTTCATCTCTATGTGTTTTACTGTCCTTGTCTCTATACTGGGGACATGAACAGTGCTTACTTCACAGGCTTGTGAAGACTTAAGAAGAAAATATTTGTAAGGGCCTTAAAACATAATGAGTGCTCAATAGACAATTAAAAAACAACTAGTCCTGCATAATTATCAAAAATTCTACACCTCAAGTATATATAAAAGTAGAAAGAATAGCACAATGACCACCTTATATCCATTACCTAGATTGAAAAGAATTGAACAACCAGTGTGGCCACACTGCTGCGTCCAGGCTAAATATCAGTCCTGCGCCCAGGTTAAAGGGTGGGGAGTGGAAGGAAAGAGCAGGTGGACAGAGAGGCCAAGGTGGTGCTCACCACATATTCCACATGCTCCCCCTGCTCGTGTCCAGCCTCCTAACACTTTGGGCCAGATAATATTTCCCGGCCAGTAACTGTCAGTGGAAGTGACATGTCACTTCTGGGTCAAGGCAGTTAAGACACCATGTGGCTCCTCCATCCACACCTTCCCCTGCCATGGAATGGAGGGGGGCAACCTCACCCGCCCAGACTTTGTGTCAACACAAGCAGAGCCCACACTGTGAGATGTAGGGGCTCATCTCTTACCAGAGCCAGCCCAGCTGGCTGCACCCCAGACAGGGCAGGCCTGATTTCACTGGTGCTACTGTGTGTTGGTGTGATGCTCTCTGGGACTGGCAAGAGTTTAAGACATTTCTTCTCGGTTGCATTTTCATGAGCACATCACAGATGCACCCAAACACCACTGGAGGTCATTTACCTGCAGTTCCCTTGAAGTGAGAAATGCATCTCCTCAGATTGGTCGCTAAAGTTTCCTCCTTCCATGTTTGGACACCTGGTGTCACACTTTCTGCTGCAATTTCCCACCCCTTCTGGGTGGCCTTCTCAGGCAACATAAATCAAAACCCTCTGGGCACCTTTCTCTCTCAGCAAGGGCCACATCTGGTACACATATGATCTGAGGACCACATCTGGTACACATATGATCCCTATACTCTCTCATCTTTGTGCTTGGACAAACTCTGCTCCCCACTCCCCCAGCCTCCCCTGTGGGCCACCTCGCCATGTTCTGCCAGCTTTGCAAGCAACTCCAGCCACAGCCACTTACCTTTATGTTTCACAAGCAGGAGGCAGATGCAGCTACAGTGTTTCCACTGGAGCCCCCAAACTACCCTCAAGTGGAGAGGAATCACCCTCACCCCTCCCCACTGGGGAGGTGGTAGCCTGTAAAGGTATAGAACACTGGTTCTTAAACCACTGCTTGGGTGACTTGGCACCTCATTTTAGAACGTGGAGATACTTTTGCCCGATTGTTTTCAGACCTATTATAGGCCTACTTTTTCAGGTTTCAGGTAAAACAGACATTAGAGGAGTCCCATTTTTATATCCTGTGATACCAGGACAGTCCAGGGTACCTTTCCCTGGGTTGGGACTAGGTCAAGGTAGGAGAAAAGAGACCAGACCTGCTGGGGAAGACAGCAGCCCGGCATTCACCTACTGGTTCAGCAGTACTGATCGGAAAGGGTGCTGGGTACAGAAAGGTGAACACTGCAGACAAGTTTCCACTGCTTTCATGTTCCTTGTGGAAAAAAAAAAGAAAAAGATGGATGAACAAGCAAATTATCAAGAGAGGTTTGTGGAGAGATGGGTGACATAAAACAAAAAGAGGGCTATGTGCTAGAAAATGACACAGGGTGGGACTAATGGAAAGCAGGAAGTCAGACAACCCATCACTGAGTGCGTTGGTCAGGGGTCTCAGAGAAAGAAACCAATAGGATATATGATATTATGTAATATATTATATATGTACAGATATATAGTATATATGTATGTACATATATAATGTGTATATGTGTATCATATTTATACATTATATACACATGAATATTTATATGTAAAGAGATTTATTTCAAGGAATTGCTGGTGTGATTGTGGGGGCCGGCAAGTCCAAAATCCGCAGGGCAGGCCAGCAGGCTGAACTCTTGAGCCAGAATTTCTTCTTCTTCAGGGAAACCTCAGTTTTGCTCTTAAAGACTTTCAACTGATTATATGAGGCCCACTCACATTATTGTCTTTACGTAAAGTCAAATGAGCACTATAGCCTAGCCAAGCTGACACACAAACTAGCCATGACACTGGGCAAGTGCACAGTAAGCCGAGATCTAGATGACAAGGCAAAGCCAGTCACACAAAGAAGTGGGATGGGGCACTGCAGGCAGGGCGAAGTGCCAGTGTCAAGGCTCCAGACTGATGAGTATTAGCATATCAAGGAGCAAATGCAGGGTCCAAGTGAGCAGAGCGTAGTGGCTGAAGAGGGAGAGATGAATTAAGAGAAGCAGGCAGGGGCTACATTATGTAGGGCCTTGTAGTACATTATTTTAAAATTGTGTTTTATTCTAAGAACAATAAGAAGGTGACATCTGGTATTTATTTTAAAGACCACTCCAATTGCCAATGGAGAACTGATTAGCACACAAGAATAGAACAGCCAGGAGACGATTTAGAAATCTACTAAAGTTGTTGAGGCAAAAGATTATGCTGGATTTGACTACTGCAATAGTGGTAAAATGGAAAAGAAGATGTATTCAGGTGTGCTTTCGTGGTAGAACTGACAAGACTTGCTAACGGTTAGCGTACGGTGAGGGGGTGGGGTAGGAACCAACGTATATGAGTATGGAGCACAGGAAAGATTTTAGGCCTAAAGATATAAATGTGGGAGTCATTGGCATATCGATATTATATAAAGCAATATAAAGCAATCAAACTAGATACAATCACACAGGGAGAGAGTGTAAATAGCAGAGAGTCAAGAGCCTAGAATAAAGCCTGTGGTCACTCCAGCTTTTACAGCTAAATTTAAAGAACAGTGACCTGCTGTGGCAAAGAGAATGCAAATAACCAAGCTGAAGACATTCTGAGTCAAGGGGAAAAGCAGGCTTGCTCAGGCCACCCAGCTGGGGCAGACTTCCTCAGATGAGTATTTGTTCATAAAATATACTTATAAATCAGGTTGGTGATGACCACTATTAGATGCTCGTCTCAATTTAAAAAAAAAAAAAAATCAATATAGACCCTGCTGTTAAGGGACAAATTTTCTTCTAACTGCAATTGCTAGAAATACTTACACCAGCAGTCACAGTTATATGGACCAACAATCCTATGACTGAAGGGGTTCTCCTGAGTTGGAAAAAGAGAAAAAGCACTGTTCCCTTCCTAGATGACCTGGCTCTAAAAATACCCAAATATTCAAAGGAACTTACTGTTCCACCCTGGCAAAGAGGGAGAAAGTGATAGGGTGGTGGGGAAGGGGGGGGTGAGAGAGAAAGAGGAGGGGTGAAATGATGCATCAGAGAGGTCAGTGAAATCAGAAATACAAGAAAAGTGAAAAACAATGAGTTGCTAGACTATAGGGTATAAGTCTGAAATCAAGTTTCATAGTGAAAAAGCATATTATTAATATTTCCAGATGCAACATTTTGGGCTTATTCTCAAATAAGCCCATTTCTTTTAAATGAACAGTGAATCATTAATTATCACTATTCTTATCTAAGGGGAAATTCACTGTTGCATTGAATCACGAGTTACATATCATTTCATCATTCAGTCAGTCCCCTTAATAATTCTGAGTGTGGTGAGCACCATCAGAGTTAGTGAAGAATTCCACCTGCATTTGTTGGGTGAGAATTCAGGTGGCACAGAAAGTAAAAATAAGCAAACAAATGGAACACGAGGTTGAGTGTTCAGTCTACCTTAGGTATGAATGTGGCTGTTCTATATTAGCTCACTCACTTAACCTCTCTTCACCTCAATTTGCTCATCAATCAAAGGAATGTTGAGGATTTCTGCTTCAGAGAAGATGGAGAACACATACTTTTCCCTATTCCTCTTTCAGAGTACAACTGAAAACCCTCCACATTGTGTATAAAACATGAATAAGACAACACTGAGAGGTGGAGAGAAGACAGATCAGCTAGGGACTTCGGGACTTAATGAAAATCACAATGATGAGTTCCCTGGGTTTTCAATTTGCCTCACACATTCCAGACTTGGAGCCAATAAAGCTTGAAACACCAGTAGATGCAGACAACATAAGCTCTAACAAATACCTGCTGTATTTAACCAAAAGGCCTGGAAAGGAGCAGACAGGCAAGACATGAAACTTTAAGACAACATTGCTCAACTTTAACCAAACACCACAGAAAAGGCTGTAGCTACCTCATACCCATGCCAGTTAAGTCTACGTGGGAAGCCTAGAGTTCTATCATCACTGGGCTCCATTGAGGCATCCCAACATCCCCAGCAGGATGTCAGAGAAGGTGTGAGAGAAGGCCAAGTGGGAACCCAGCACTTTCGTCTTTGCTGGAAGGTAGCAAACCACCCCCCTTTTGGTGTCAGTAGACTGTATCAGGAGCCTGGACTTCTTCCCCACCTCGCCACAACGAAGTGGCAACCCCTCCTTTCCCCTGCTAGAGCAGTATCAGAGAAAGCCATCTAAAATAGGATATTTAAATAGGATCCAGAGTCTTATAACCTAATACCCAAAATGTCCAGATTTCAACTGAAAAGTATTTATCACACCAAGAACCAGGAAGATCTCAAACTAAATGAGAAAAGATAATCAGTAGATGCCAATCAATGACAGAGATGCTAAAATTATCTGAAAAAGATTTAAAGGCAGCTGTTATAAAAAATATTTTAATGAGCAATTACAAATATGTTTAAAATAAGTTTAAATATTATAATCTTCTGTAAAGAAATAAAGTGTCAGCAAAGAACTACAAGACATAAGGAAGAACCAAATGGTTATTTTGGAAATAAAAAATACAATAACCAAAATTTTAAAAAAAAACCTCAATGGATGTGGTAGCACACACCTGTAGTCCTAGCTACTCAGGAGGCTGAGGCAGGAGGTTAGCTTGAGTTTGAAGTTGCAGTGAACTATGATGATGCCACAGCATTCCAGCTTGGAAGACAGAGCAAGACCCTGTCTCAAAAAAAAAAAAACTCAGTGGACAGACTCAAATGTAGACAATAGAAATTATCTAATACAGTCCAGGTATGGTGGCTCATGCCTGTAATCCTAGCACTCTGGGAAGCCAAGGTGGGAGGATCACTTGAGGCCAGGAGTTTGAGACCAGCCTGAGCAAGAGCGAGACCCCATGTCTAATAAAAATAGAAAAAATTAGCTGGGGGTGGTGGCACATACCTGTAGTCTCAGCTACTTGGGAAGATGAGATAAGAGTATCTCTTAGGCCAGGAATTTGAGGTTGCTGTGAGCTATGATGATGCCACTGCACTCTAGCCCAGGTGACAGAGTGAGATAGTGTCAAAAAAGAAATGAAGAAAGAGAGAGAGAGAAAGGAGGGAGGGAGGGAGAGAAAGAAATTACTCAGTACGAATAAAAGAGAGAAAATAGACTGGAAAAAAATGAACAGAGTCTTGGAGACCTGTGGGACTATAAGAAAAGTTGGAATAGTCCTGCCATCAGAGTCCTCAAACGAGAGGGGAAAGAGGGTGGCACTGACGAAGCATGCAAAGGAATTTGGCTGAAAACTCATCAAATTTGGCAAAAGACATAAACTTATGGATTAAAAAAAACTGAATAAACCTCAAATAGAACACACTCCAAAAATCCACACAAAGATACATTATAGTCAAACTTGTGAAAACTAAAAACAAAGAAAAAAATCTAGAAAACAGCTAAAGAAAAATAACACCTTCCCTAAAGGGGAAATACAATTCAAAAGACAGCAGATTTTTCAACAAAACTATAGAGGCCAGGAAAAAAGTGGCACATTTCTCAAGTGTTGAAAGAAAAATTTATAAATCCAGGATCCAATATCCACCAAAAATATCTTTCAGGAATTAAGGGGAAATCAAGACATTGTCAGATGAGGGAAAACTAAGAGAATTTGTTATACCCTAAAAAAAAGTATCAAAAGAAGTTCTCTAAGCAGAAAAGAAGTTATTAAAAATATAAACCTGGGAACATCAGGAAGGAAGAACGTATGCAGTAAAAAAAAAAATAGGTAAATACAATAAACTTTTCCTTTTGTGTTTTGTAAATTATGTTTGATGGTTGAAATAAAAATTATAGCATTGCCTGATGTCATTCTGAATGTATGTAGAGGAAATATTTAAGAAAATATATTATAAATGGATTAGGGTAAAAGAACATGATGGGAAGTAAGGTATCTATACTCCACTCAAATTGATAATATGATGATACTAGTAGACAGCGGTAAGTCATGGATGTTCAAAAGCATTACAAATAAGTCAAGCTAAAATTCTAAAAAATTTCAAGTAACCCACAGAAGACAGAATAAAGAAAACAGAAAAAAAAAACAGAGATACAAATAGAAAACAAAAAAATAACATGGCAGACATGCCCTAATTTATCAATAATTATATTAAATGTAAAAGAGGCAAAGAAGGACATTAAATAATGATAAAATAGACATACTACCAAGACGACATAGTAATCCTAATGTCCTAATATATGCACCAAACAACAGAAATTAAAAATGTTTGAAACAAAAACTGATAAAACTGAAAAGAGAAATAGACAAATCCACAATTATAGTTGGAGACTTCAACATCCCCTTCTCAATAATTGATAGAGTAATTATTGCATAGAAAATCAGCAAGGCTGTAGAAGAACTCAACAACACCATCAACCAACAGAATCAATCAACATTTATAGAACACTCTGCCGAACAAGAGAATGTACATTATTTTCAAATGTCCATGGAACATATATTAATATAAAACAAATCTTGGGCAATAAAATAAACCTCAATAAATGTCAAAGAATTAAAATCAGAGTGTGTTCTTCAAACAAAATGGAATCAGACTAGAAATCAATAATACAGATTACAGAGATTAAAAAAATACAAATACTTGGAACCCAAACAACATACTTCTAAATAATACATCAGACTGGGCATGGTGGTTCTTACCTATAATCCCAGCACCCTGGGAGGCCAAGATGGGAGGATTGCTTGAAGCCAGGAATTCAAGACTAGCCTGAGCAACATAATGACACCCCATTTCTACAGAAAAAAATTTTTTAATTAGCTAGGTATGGTGGTGTATGCCTGTAGTCCTAGCTACTTGGGAGGTTGAGGCAGGAGGATCTCTTGAGCCCAGGAGTTTGAGGCTGCAATGAGCTATGATGGTACCACTGCACTTCAGCCTGGGTGACAGAGCAAGACCCTGTCTCTAGATAGATAGATAGATACATAGATACATAGATACATAGATAGATACATAGATAAATAGATAAACAGATAAATAAATAAAACATTATTCAAAATGGAAATCTCATGGGCAATTTTTAGATAGATAGAACTGAATGAAAATGAAAACATAACATACCAAAATTTGTGGGACACAGCTAAAGCAGAGATGAGAGGGTAATTTATAGCACTAAATGCATATATTAGAAAAGAAGAAAGTATCAAATCAATAATCTAAGTTCTCACCTCTAGAACCTAGAAAATGAAGAGCAAAATAAACTCAAAAGCAAGTAGGAGAGAAATAATAAAGGTCAGAGCAGAAAGCAGTGAAATTTAAAATATAAAAACAATTAAGAAATTCAATGAAAAAAAGACTTAGTTTTTGAAAAATCAAGAAAATAAAATTGGCAGGCCCCTAGCAAGACTGAAAAAGAAAAAAAGAGAGAAGATATAAATTACCAGTATCAGGAATGAAGCAGAAGATACTACTACTGACTCTACAGACATCAAAAGGACAATAAGGGAATACCACAAACAATTCTACATGCAAATTTCACAACTTAGGTAAACTGGAACAATTTCTTTTTAAAAAAAAAGGATAAACTACCACAACTCATCCAAAATAAAATAACGTGAATAGACCAATAACTATTAAGAAAATTGAGCTTATAATTTGAAAAACTCTGAAAACAGAAATCTCCAGGCCCAGATGGCTTCACTCAAGAATTCAACCAATAACTTAAAGCAGAATTAACAGCAATCTACACAATCTCTTCCAGAAAATACAAAAGGGGACAACACTTCCCAATTCAATCTATGAAGCTATAATAGAATTAGCCTGATACCAAAACCAGAAAAAGATAATTTTAGAAAATTAAAGGCCAATATCTCTCATGAATATAGACATAAAAATCCTTAACAAAATATTATCAAATAGAATCCAGCAATATATATAAAAAATTGTTTATCTTTACCAACTGTGGTTTATTCCAGGGATGCAAATTTGGTTCAATATTTGAAAATCAATAAATTTAATTCAGCAATTAGGCTAGAGAAAAAAATTACATGACATATCAATCAAAGCAGAAAAATGCATTTCACAAAATTCAACACCCATTCATGATTTAAAAAAACTCTCAGGAATATGGAATAGAGAGGATCTTCTTCAATTGAATAAAGAGCATCTACAAAAAAATTTCAACTAACATTATGGTTAATGGTGAGACTGAATACTCTATACCTAAAGTCAAGACCAAGGCAAGGATGTCCACACTCATTGCTCTTATTCAACATAATTCTTGAAGTTCTAGCCAGTGCAATTAGACAAGAAAAAGAAATAAAAGGCATACAGATCAGAAAGGAAAAAATAAAACTGTCCCCATTTGTAGATGATGTTGATTGTGTGCATAGAAAATCCCAAGAAATTTACAAAAAAATCTGCCTAGAACTAATAGAATTTATTAAGGTCATAGGTCATAGAATACTAGATAAACATACAAAATTCAATTGTATGAATATATACAAAGAATGAACACATGAACACCAAAATTAAGAATACAATGGCATTTACCATTGCTAAAAAAGAAAAGAAAGACTTAGGTTTAGATCTAACAAAATATGTGCAGCATTTGTATGCTGAAACCTAAAAAACATAGAGGAAATAAATTAAAGACCTAAATAAATGGAGAGACATATTGTGCTCCTGAACTGAAAGACTCAACATAGTAAAGATGTTAATTCTTCCCAAGTCAATATTCAAGCTTAACACAATTTCTACCAAAATTCCAACAAGAGTTTTTGGTAGGTATAGACAAAATTATTCTAAAATATATATGGAAAGACAGAAGAATTAGAATAGTTAATATGATTTTGGAAAGGAAGAATATGGTGGGAGAAATAAGTTAATCTTATTTCAATGTTTATTTTATAGATACAGTAATTAAGACAGTGCAGTATTGGCAGAGAGATAGACACATAGATCAGTGGAACAGAATAGAGAACGCAGACACAGACCCACACAAACATACCCAGCAGATTCTTGATAAAGGTGTGTAAGCAATGCAATGGAGGAAAGAGTTTTTCAACAAATAGTGCTGAAACAATTAGACATCCATAGGCAAAGAACAATGATAATAATAATAAAAAATCTGTACCTAACTCTCACTCCTCATGCAAAAATAAATTCAAAATGGGTAACAGACTCAAATGCAAAACATAGACTATAAAACTTTCAGAAAAAACCGTAGGAGAAAATCTTCAGATCTACCGCGAGGCAAACAGTTCTTATACTTGGCTGGTCCAAATGCAGTAGTGTTTACAACTGATTGATCACAACCAGTTACAGTTTCGTTTGTTTATTCTCTGCTATCACTGCTTCACCTGACTAGGCTTTAAAAAAAAAAAAACAGTTCTTACACTTGACACTAAAAGCATAATCCACAACAGAAAAAATTTATAAATTTGACTTTATCAGAGTTAAGAACTTTTGCTCTGTGAAAGATCCTACTAAAAGGATGAAAATACAAACTATAGACTGAAAGAAAATATTTGCAAACTACACATCAAACAAAGAAATAGTCTCTAACATAAATAACTCTCAAAACATCAACATGCAAGTACCATATGACCCACACAATTGCAATTCTGGGTATTTATACCAGACAAATAACATATTCACACAAAAATGTGTACATCAATGTTTATTGTAGTTTTATTTATGATAGCCACAGACTGGAAACAAATACTACTCAGCAATAAAAAGGAACAAGCTGTGGGTGTATATAGTTCTCCAGAGAACAAGACTGACTAAAAAAAAAAAAAAATCCCAAAGAGTTACACACTGTATAATTCATTTATGTAACATTCTTGAAAAGACAAAATCAAAGAAACAAAGAACAGATTAGTGGATCCCAGGGATTAAGGAGGGGATGGGGCAGGAGGGAGGTAAGTGTGGGCATAAAAGGGCAACATGAAGGGTCTTGCGATGATGAACATGTTCTGTATCTTGACCATATCAGTGTCAATATGGTGGTCATATTTTACTACGGCTTTGTAGGATGTTACTATTAGGGGAAACTAGATAAACGGTACACAGGATTTCTCTTTACTATTCCTTAGAACTGCATGTAAATCTACAATTATCTTAAAATTAAAAGTTTAAAGTAAAAAAAAAAAGCATTCAGACATTTGATATCTTCAGATCCTTCTGAAGCTGACATTGTAATTGTCACCATGATTTATGTGGATGCTTCTGCGGTGGTTTTCCAGAATATGATACATGGAACATGGGTCCACCTCAAGACACTAGTAAGTGGACTATGGTTAAGGAGTTGGTTCTGTGGTCAAGTATGTGTGGAACAAGCATTAACACAGTAAAGACAATTTAAAAATTTAAAACCTAGTTAACTTTAAACCTTCATTTCTAAAACATGACACAGAGTCCTTTTCTTTTCCTTAGATTTCCTTTCCCTTTCCTTTCCCTTCTTTTCTTTTTCCTTTTTTCTAGAAACACCTATTAGCATCTGTCTGAGTTCATTTGGACTGCTATAACAAAATACCATAGATTAGGTGGCTCATAAACAACAGAAGGTTTTTTCTTACAGTTCTAGAGACTGAGAAATCCAAGATCAAGGTGCTGGAAGATTCAGTGTCCGGTGAGGGCCCATTTTCTGGTCCATAGATGGTACCTTCTCACATGGTGGAAGGGTTGAGGAATCTCTCTTAGCGTCTTTTATAAGGACACAAATCCCATTCATGCGGACTTCTTCCTCATGACCTAATCACCTCCCAAAGGCCCTGCCTCCTCATACCATCACCTTGGGGATTAGGATTTCAACATATGAATTTTAGGGGACACAAACTTGCAGCCCATAGCAGCATCTAATGAAATGCTGGTGCTCCACAGAACCCAATTTGGGATACATTGTTATGATTAACAGTTAATGCCTTTTACATGCGGTACATTTTTTTTTCATTTTCAGTCCTCTCTCAATTCCTCTCTGGCTATATTCCTGTATCCCTGGGATTTCACCTGTCTTTCTCTTTGTACTCTTAGTCCTTTCTCCTACACTGAATTCAGAGCTCCCTGAGGGCAAGAACCTTGTCTTCTTCCTCAGAGTCAGTTGAGCACTTGCTTTGTACCTACCTCTGCATCTCCCCACTTGCTCTTCCAAGTGTCCAGGCAGTACTTTTGCAGATATTCTTCTGAAGTGAACCTCTCTTATTTCTGCCTTCCACCAGCATTCTGTCTTCCATTGGGGAACTGATCCTCTCTCATTTCAATCGTGTCATTCTGGCGACTACCCATCTGAGTTACCTCTCTGACATAAGACATAACATGGTCAATGATAGGACCCTGTTCTCCTGGCCAACGTGATTGACTCAGGGTCAGCATAAGACCCAAAGCAGACCAGTCAAAGCCTTTTCCTGGAATATTCCAATCTGGAGTTGGAAAAGAAGGATTCTTCCCTCTTGGGTCACAGAAGCTGGAAAGATGTAAATCTGAGACCATGTTACCAATTTGGGGAAAGCCTATCTGTGGTAAACAAGGATAAAGCCACTCAGAGACCAGCAGAATTAAGGAACAGTGTCTTAGTCCATTCGTGCTGCTATAAAGGAATACCTGAGGCTGGGTAACTTATAAAGAAAAGAGGTTTATCTGGCTCACAGTTCTGCAGGCCATACCAGAAGCATGGTGCCAGCATCTGATTCTGGTGCAGGCTTTAGGCTGCTTCCATTCACAGCAGAAAAGGAAGGAGCCTGCCTGTGCAGACATCGCAGAGAGAAGAAGCAAGAAGGGGTGGGAAGGTGCCAGGCTCTTTTTAACAACCAACTCACATGGGAACTAATAGAGCTAGAACTCACTCATTACCATGAGGCTGGCACTAAGCCATTCATGAGTGATCCACCCCTATGACCCAAGCACTTCCCATTAGGCCCTACCTCTAGCATTGGGGATCAAATTTCAAGATAAGATTTGGAGGGTCAAGTATCCAAAGGACAGCAAACAGGAAGAGTGCAGATGCTAGCTGTTGAATTTCTTGGATCCCTGTGGATAGCTCCACTCCTGGACTTCCCACTTACTTTAGCTAATATATTCCCTTTTTTGCTTAGGTGAGTTCAGGGCGGATTCCTACCACTGCAACTAATACACTCCCATTCCGCTTCTCACTCATACCTCATCACCCTAATAAGCAGTAATGATTGGAGCTTGTCATGAGTCATTTTAGCCCATTTGGAGCCATTGAACACATTTATACATTTTGATGTAAATCTGATTAGCTATCCAGACACATACAGGGCTCTTCATGAACAGGATAGAAAAGATGTGCTTTGATGAAAAGGAGCCAGGAAAGGTCTGAAGTGTAAAAAGATGCCATGTGAGGACATGACACAGCCAGTGAGGAGAATGAGAACTGTGGAGAGAAAAAGAGATCAAGAGAAATACAGGAGAGGGTGGCCCCTAAAATATATGTCAGGTCTTTCAAAACGCTGTCTAGCAGTAAGCCTGCAATGTCGACCAGAGGCCTATGATAGCAGGGAGGAGCTAAAGAAGGAGGTGACAGGGAAATTGGGGAAGAATTGGACAAGATTAACATTTATTCAGTGCCTCATACATGCCAGACACTGTGCAAGCTGCTCTGCACGTGTTATCTCTTGCAGCCACACAGCAGACTCAAAAATATTAAATAACTATTAGCCCAAGGTGGCAGTTGGTTCAGGGTTCAAACAAGTCTGTTTGCCTCAAAGCCAGTGTTCTTCACACTCTCGTACGGGTCCGCATCCCATACCAGAGTGTCCCAGGGTCTGCAGATTGGGAGAGGATGGAGCTTGAGGTGATGGTAGAGAACCAGGTCTGGAGCCTGGGGCATTTGAGCACCTGGTTGGAGGGGGAGGAATATGTCTATGGAGCTAGGCTGTCAAAAATTGGAAGAGTGTTCAAGAGAGGTACTACTGTACACAGAGATGGGTGTGATTCTAATCTTTTCTTTTGGCCCCCAGCAAAGCCAACCGAACCTAGGCTGTTTGCGGTAGGCGTGGGGGGTGGGGGGAAGTAAAAGGGAATAGCAATTTCATGAAGACTGGTTGACTCCGGAAGTAAGGAATCTGGTTCCACATTATATAATCTAAAAATGCCCCCACCACCTACCCCCACCCCCACGCACAAGAGAAGGAAAGGGGAAAAAAAACTCCCAGAAATCACACAGTCAAGGCAAATGCAGCGAAATGGCTCATTGGTTACTGTGGCAACCGACTCTTCCCTGCTCCGGCTGCTTATCCCACGATCCCTCTGTCACCCTATTTTTAGACTGGAGACAACGAATGAAAATGGCTTAAAAAAAATTTTTTTTTTCTTTTCTGTATGTCTAAGACATGCATAACCTTTGAAAAAGACTCAGAAATCAGAGCAGTGGTGTAGGGGCTAATTCCCTAGCCCTAATACCGCTGTGACCCTCGTTTCTCTGAGACCTGAACCGCTGGGTGAGGAGGGTGCTGGGCTCCCTACATGTTAAGTGGCAACAAATAAAGAGAAGCCCTGAGGGGCTGGACCAGGCATAAGTAGCGCAGCTACACATGCAAAGTAAGGTGGGAAACCAAAGTCATTAAAAATAAATTAAATGACAGTTCCGAAGAATAGGAGTTTTGAGTTATCTGATAAGAGTGACTTACCACCTCACCTCCTTCAGCTTTAATTTGCTTCAACTGTAAAATAAAGGGGATGATGGTCTTTCAGAATTTCAATGACCTCCAAGACTCTTTAAAGTTCTAAAATCTGTGATCAGATCACTTTAAATGTTGGTTTCAGCAACCTTGCAAGGGAGCCAACTGGTAAGAATTGACTACAGTTTTCCTGAGAAACAGCCCCAAATCTTCTTACAATTTTTATTTTCAGTTCTGATATTTGGGAAATGTTACTGTAGACTGTCTCCATCTTTTATTCTAAAGGAAAGATGCTGTTTTTTAAAACTTCCTCTGCTGATAAAGATCGAAAATGAAAAAAAAAAATGTCAACACCTTTCTTCTTATAAAACATTGAATGAGTACAACACACAATTAAGATGTTTTTAAGAGAAAGATGACCTTCTGCAATTCAATGACAAATACATTATCAACTGAAACACAAAGTAATAGGCTTGCTATGTGGCAGAAAATAGAACAGGGATGGAGGCAGGGAAAAGTTGGAAAATGCTCACTGAAGGAGGAGAAAAACCTAAACCAGATATAAGCCTTGTGTTTTACTTAGTTGATTCAGCACAGTGGTGGCAAGGGGGCCCAGTTCTAAGGGGCTGCATGAGAAAGCAGGGCTGAGAGAGCAACGGGGGAGTGGTCTTCCCTACGGGTGGATGATGGGGAGACTGGGGGACACTTTGGGCCAGTCGAGGTTCCAGAGTGGGGACTCTCAAAGTCCAGCATGCAGGAGCATTGCCAAAGTGCTTGTTAAAAATGCAAATTCTTGGCTGGGCGCGGTGGCTCACACCTATAATCCTAGCACTCTGGGAGGCCGAGGCGGGAGGATCGCTCGAGGTCAGGAGTTTGAAACTAGCCTCAGCAAGAGCGAGACCCCGTCTCTACTAAAAATAGAAAGAAATGATTTGGACAGCTAAAAATATATATAGAAAAAAATTAGCCGGGCATGGTGGCACATGACTGTAGTCCCAGCTACTTGGGAGGCTGAGGCAGAAGGATTGCTTAAACCCAGGAGTTTGAGGTTGCTGTGAGCTAGGCTGACGCCACGGCACTCTAGCCCGGGCAATAGAGTGAGACTCTGTCTCAAAAAAAAAAAAAAAAATGCAAATTCTCATACACAAGGCTGGTTTGGAATAATCTGGTCTTTATACTCCTCACCTAGCTAAGACCTATTTTCTTCTTGGTTTCAGCTCAGATGTCCCGTCCACAGGAAGTCTTTTTTTTGACCACCACCACCACCCTCATCTCAGATGTGATAGGTCTCTTCTCCTGTGATACCATTGCACCCAGGGCTCCTCCCTCTTTTGTAATTTTTATTGCACTTACAACCATTTGCTTAATATCTGTCTTCTATACTGGACTGTAAGGTCTGCACGTTCCATAAAGGACATGTGTCACGTCTGTCACCACTGTACCCCTAATGACTCACACAGGGTCTAACACACAGTAGACACTCAATAAGTATCTGTTGAGTGAATGAATGCTATAAGACATAGCTGTGCTGGATTCAATAGTGTCCCCCAAAATTCTTGTCTACCCAGAACTCAGAATGTGACCTTATTTGGAAATAGGGTCTTTGCAGATGTTGTTAGTTTAGACGAAGTGATACTAGATTAGGGCAGAACCTAAATGCAGTGACTTGAGTCCTTATAAGAAAGCCATGTGAAGACACACAGGGAGCAAGGCCATGCCAATGACAGAGGGAGTGACTGGAGTGATGCATTTATGCAAAGGAACTCCAAGGATTGCTGGCAACTCCCAGAAGTGAGGAGGGAGGTAAGGAACAGACTCTCCCTCAGGGTCTCCAGGAGGAATCAATGCTGCTGACATCTTGATTTTGGACTTCTGGCTTCCAGAACTATGAAAATATAAAATTCAGTCTCCCAGTTTGTGGTAATTTGTTATAACATCCCTGGAAAACTAATAAATAGCCTACCTACTCTCCTTGTAATCTACTCATACCCCCAAAATTCTCATATTTCCTACTCCAATCAGACAGTTAAAAGTAATAGAAACACAAAATAGCTTTAACAATAAAAGAGATTTCTTGCTCATGACCTGGAAAGTACAGAAGTGAGATGGGCTTCATTGATGGCAATGAGGAATCAATTTCTTTCCAGCCGCTCTGCCTTGCTTTACAAAACGTGAGCTTCACCCCAAGTTGACTCCCTCCCCTGGTCACAAAATACCTACTCACAACTCTCTGGGCTATAATTTTTTCATCTTTTGTGTTCATTATTTATTTCTCCCAACCAAGTACTAAGCAGGCCCAACCCTGATTAACATTCAAGATCAGACGAGATTGGGTGTACTCAGGGTGGTATGTCTGTAGACGATTATTTATTTGTGCAATGAATTACACCAAACCTGGTACCTCAAAACAACAATGATCATCTGTTATCTCTTGCAGTTAATGTGGGTGTGGAATTCTGGACTGGCTTAGCTGTAGGATTCTAGTTAGGTACCTCTCTCAGGAGGTTGCAATCAGATGTCAGTTAAAGTTGCAGACACTGAAGACCTTTCTAGAGCTGGAGGATCTACTTCCAAGTTGGTTTACTAACATGGCTGATATGCTGATGCTGGCAAGTTGGTTCTTGCCCACGTGGGCTTCTCCACCAGGCTGCAAGGATTGTCATGACATGGTGGCTGGCTTTCCCCAGAGCTAGAAATCTAAGAAAGCACAAAGAAACCTGTAATGCCTTTTAGCTGCAAAAATCACATGGCATCACTCCCACAGTATTCTATTGTTTACACAGTCAGCTCTGATTCAATGTTAGGAGGTGACTACAAAAGGCCAGGGATACCAAGAGACCATCTTAGATGCTGGCTACCACATCCACATCCTAGAAAAGCAAGTTTGGGTTGCATCCTGGAGATTTCTCAGAAAAGCAAGGAAACTCCTTTCCCAGATGTCTCCAGAAAACCTTCTTCCTGCCTAATTGGCCCATCTTCAAACTAGAAATTGTAGCTAGGGTTTGGTATTGAGCTTAATTAAGTCTGAGTTACATAACCCATCATTTGGGATATGCAAGGTTGAGGGGTATAAACACTCAAATAAAAATCCGGGTAGATACCAGGAGAAGGGAGAGTGTGTTAGGGAGACAACCACAACACAATGTTCACTAAATCCAGTCACTTGACCTCAGGAACTTCTATTTCAGCAAATCGTATGTTTGTCTGAAGAAATAAGGACTTCTAAAAAAACATAACCACAATACCATTATCATAGCTTTAAAAATTAATATTATTTCCTTACCATCATCAAATATCCAACCAGCATTTAAATATCCCTCAATACTTCATTATCCTATAAAATGTTTATATTATTTATTTTGTTTTGATCAGGATCCACACAAGGTCCAAAAACTGCATTTTTTTAATGTCTCTTAAGCTTCATTTGACCTATAAGTTTCTCATTTATATCTTTTTTTATTGCAATTTGTCTGTTAAAGAAACAGGTCATTAATCCTACAGAATTTCTCACAGAATGGATTTTGCTGATTGCATTTGCCTGGTGTCATTTAACAGGTTCCTCTGTCCCCTGTTGAGCCAGAGGCATCATCTGACTCAGGCTTCGTGGAGGATTTATTGTTGTTGTTGTTGTTTTCACCAAGAATATTTCATAGATGTATGTATATGGTGATCTGCATTTTAACAAACTCATATCTAACAAATATGCTCTTTTGAAGTAAGGTGTGTCTTATTATCAATATTCATGGAATTGGGCCAGGCACAGTGGCTCACGCCCATCATCCCAGCACTTTGGGGGCCAAGGTGGTGGGATTGCTTGAGGCCAGGAGTTCAAGACTAGCCTGGGCAACATAGCTAGACCCTACAAAAAAAATAAGAAAAATTAGCTAGATGTGGTAGCATGTGCCTGTAGTCCCAGTCACATGGAAGGCTGAGGTGAGTGGATTGCTTAAGCCTAGGAGTTTGAGGCTATAGTGAGCTATGATGGTGCCACTGCACTCCAGCCTGGGTGACAGAGCAAGTCCCCATCTCTAAAAAATAAATAAAAAGAAAATTCCTAAAGGAAAATTATTCACAGAATTGACATTAAATATTTATATGGAGAGGAGAAAGCTTTAAAGCTGTGATTGTAGAAGTCTAATTTACATGAGAATCAACTGGGAAGACTTATTTAAATAGATTGCTGAGCCCCAAACCAAAAGTTTTTGATTCAGTGAATATGAGTGAGATAAGGCCCAAGAATTTGCATTAATAACAAGCTCCTAAGAGGTGTTGATGCTGCTGTTCTTAGAACCACGCTTTCTCTGCTTTAGAACACAGTGGTTCTAATATCTAAGGAAGGCTCTGATATCTGAATATCCAAGGTGAAATTCTGGTTTTGCCACATGCCAGATGAACAGTCTTGGGAAACTACATAACCTCTCTGAGCCTCAATTTCCTCATTTGTAAAATGGGGTTGATAATACTACTACCCACCTTAGGTACAGTGGTGAAAGGATTAAATGAGTTAATACATGTAGACCTTAGCATTGAGCCTTGTCAATAATGAACAGTCAATAAATGGTGGTGGTAGTAGTAGTAATAATTATTATCAATATTATTATTCAGTTGCTGGTTTTATAATCTATGATCAGGGCCTAAGAAATTATTGCATTCCTGGGGGATCTGCTAGGACATCCGCAGCCCTGGAGACATGAGTCTGTGGGCAAGTTGTGGCCATGAATTATTTCAAAGTGGAAAATCAGGAGGACAATGAAGAAAAGTTCTGCTTCTATTTAGAGTCCGAGGTACTCTTCCAAATGGGGCATCAAGAAGCCCGTCCTTCCGACCACAAACATTAGTTCTGCCGTGTGGACAACTTGGTAACTTTTCCCAATATCCCAGTGAAGGAGCTCATCTCTCAACCATCAACAGAAGAGTTTTAACATTATGCAGGATGTGCAGACACAAAGACAAGCAAACCAAAAAAATCAGATGAAGATAATTAAGAGAAATTAAAAATAAAGGGGGCAGAATGAGTATTGTGAAGTTAGGATTAAGAATATTTTAAACATGGCCAGGCATGGTGGTACATGCCTATAATCCCAGCTACTTGGGAGACTGAGGCAGGAGAATCCCTTGAGCCCAAGAGTTCAAAGCCAACTGGGCAACATAGCAAGACCCCACCTCTGAAAAAAAAGAATATTTTAAACTTCACTGGTCATTACCAGTAGATGCTTAGGATTCCCTGGGCTGCCGTACCTCTGTAACTTCCCTGGTTCCATCATTCTTTGATTAAATCATCAGCCTAAAGCAAATCTAAGGGGACTTGGGCCAATTTGGATGAGGATAGTACTGAAGAAGAAAGAAGGCACAGGAATAGAAATGAAATCTTAAACTGGGCTGACATTTTTTTAAAAGTTGCTAATCCCTAGCAAAAACAGATAAGAAGTCAGAGTAAGAACCCCTGATATATATATACATATATATATACACACACATATATATAATGCATATTTATGAAATTGAAGTGGAAACTACTATTGGCAAAATAATACAGAATAATGACTAAGACTTAGTAGGCCAAAGTTTTAACTATGTTTCTGTCATTCATGGGCTGTGTGACCTTGGAGAAGCTGTGCAATCTCTCTAAGCATCAATTTTTTCATGATGGTAATTTCTTTCTCATGGCTGAGTAGTACTCTGTGTGTGTGTGTGTGTGTGTGTGTGTGTGTGTGTATCCACGTCATATTTTCTTTAGCCACTCATCGGTTGATGGGCACTTAGATTGATTCCATGTCTTTGCGATTGTGAATTGTGTTGTGAGTCACAATTCTTACTTAGGCTGAAGAATATGATTCCTGATCACTGTGATCGTAAAGAAAGTAAACAGAAAATAAGCTTACTAGTTAGAGGAAACACTCCTAGAGCTAATGATGATAACAGATCTATCTCAAGAGGAAGGAAGATTGGGGTGCGATGACTTAGGGGAAGGCTATCAAAAGCTGCAGAGCCAGAGATTTTACCCTGCTTGAAAGCTAACAAGATAGTCTACCGCAGTTTCATGGACAGAAGACAAATGATTTGTGGGCCAGGGACAAAGGACTTTATCACTCAGTGGGCAACATGAGCATCAGCATATTTAGGTCAGTTCCCCTTCCCCCCAAGTCCAACAGGATATGATACAACCAGTGATACCTGCACACACAGAGGGTTGATTTACAGCAAAGGAAACCAAACCCTAGAACCCAGAAATTTTTGATCAAGCAGCAAGCATTGTAGCAAGCAGAAAATAAATCAATCCCCCTCCCCCTAGGGAAACAAGCTGTTACAGGTAAGTCACACAGGAGTCATCCAAACCTACTTAGTTGCTTGTGACTAGCTACAAAACTGTTCAGTATCAAGAGATGGATAAGCCTTGCAAAATGGCAGACTCAGCAAGAAAGTGCAGAGAGGTTTGGAGTCCATAGCAAACGGCCTCCCAAACACAGGGCGCTCACCCTTCCTAAGTGCCTCTAAGTCCCAAGCCGTCTGCTAGGTGCGTTATTAACATTTTTGCAGGTATTTTTTTCATTTATCGAAACTTGAGTGCTCCATCATCAGGATATAAAGTCTGGGTCTTTAAAATGAATCATAAAACATCAACTTACCACATCTCCAAAGCATGTGAACATTATTTCAAGCAACACAAGATACCTGGAGTTCAGGTAACCTCAATTCTGAGGTGTCTTTTATAAGTTCCTAACAAAAACTTAGTTTTGACCATGGATGCTTAAGAAAGATGAATTATAGGAATTTTAACTTTTTATTCTTCTTTTCTTTTAAAATTTCTAAGCTATGTCAGGTCCCCTCACTAAAAAGTTACACACCTGAATGCTGCTCTAGTTCTTTACAGAAATGGCTTCACAAACTGGGATTTAATACTATGCCCTCATTTTTCTATCAAAAATTTGTATAGATAATGCTAAGTAAACATGTTATTTTGTTGAAGGTATGTCCACTATGTTGACCAACATCCCCAAAGATTCACAACATAAATTTTTTTTGGAGTTCAACTTCAGGAAGACATTTGTCCAATATACTAACTCATATTAGATGTGAGAGCTACATAATCCAACATGCTTCCTTTTTTTCCCTCAGCTACGGGAAAACCCAGAACTAAGTCTTGGACTTAAAAGTC
Source organism: Lemur catta (assembly GCF_020740605.2). Classification (NCBI taxonomy): domain Eukaryota; kingdom Metazoa; phylum Chordata; class Mammalia; order Primates; family Lemuridae; genus Lemur; species Lemur catta. The sequence continues at coordinate 86,630,060 of NC_059133.1, read as the reverse complement.
GACATTTCCAGGCTGGTTCTCCTCTGCACATGGCTAGTCCTTGTCTGCAAGGGCTGATTCTCTTCTGCAGGGAGGGCCAGCTTCTACTCTGTCTGTGAAGTAGACTTTCCACAGTTTCTGCAGGGGGCCGGTTCTCTTTTGCAGGGAGAGCTTGTCTCTGCTCTGTCTGTGGAGTAGACTTTCTAACTTTCTATAGTTTCTGAATAAATCTCACTTTCACTTAAAAAAAAAAAAAAGTAGATATTTCCAGCTGTGAGGAGTGGCTCACGCCTATAAACCTAACACTTTGGGAGGCCAGGGCAGGAAGATTTCTTGAGGTCAGGAGTTTGAGACCAGCCTGAGCAAGAGTGAGACCCTATCTCTAAAAAAATATAGAAAAATTAGCCAGGCATGGTGGCATGTGCCTGTAGCCCCAGCTACTTGAGAAGCTGAGGCAGAAGGATCACTTGAGCCCATGAGTTTGAGGCTGCAGTGAGCTATAATGACGCCACTGCACTCTAGCCCAGGCAACACAGCAAGACCCTGTCGCAAAAAAAAAAAAAAAAGTAGACATTCCCCTTAACCTGAGCTTTCTGGAATAACTATTCAATGCCCTTCATTGCTTGGTCCTTATCTTTGCATATTTATTTCAGTGCTCTTAAAGAATTATGATACATTCTCTCAAATCATGTTTTGAAAGTAGTTAAAGTAATAAATAAATGAATGAACAAAACTACCCAAGTTTTGGTTTTTCATTTCATTTATGATTATTAATGTTTTGCCAAAGTACCCATAAAGCTTTTTTAGTTTAAGACAGAATCCTCAAATTAGTTTTAGCCTTACAAAATATAAATTGAGCTTCCAAGAGTTAGTTAGCATGCCTTATATTATGAATTTTCCTGACTGTGCTTTTATTAGGGTTTAATCAGAGACCATTGTAAGAATTTCTAATCTGGGTTCTCAGCATTTGACATTATTAAACAGCTGAATGAAAGAGAACAGAAGGGTTGCAAAGTAGAAAATACATTTATTTTTAAATTGAATAACATTATAAAACGTAATAACACTGAACGCTAGGAAGTATTAGGCAGCTCCATCAGTTCCTGCTTCCTAAGGTCTAAATGAAACTGGAGAGCAATTTCTGAGAAGCCAAGGGGGTCAGGATCTGGTGTCCACCCCAGGGCGATTCCCAGGAATAGCGAGGCAGAATTTCCAAGGTACAAGCGAAAGACTGAGAGTCCGTGCCTTGCCCAAGGGCATCAGTGATAATAGGTTAGTCATAGGTGGGTCATTGCACAGACACACTTGTCATCGTGGAAAGGCCTAGGATGTGCCTGGAACTACTGACAGGAGTCATGAAGGCCCCTTTGGAGGACCACATCCGGCCCAGTTCTTCTCATCTGGACTCGGACTTGAACAAGCTTCATCCTGTAGCCCAGAGAGATGAACTGTCATGACTGTGCTCAATCAGAGAACACCAAAATCCTCAGTGACACACAACCTCTTCCTAGGACCCCAGATCCACCCCTGAGCTGTGGGTGGCCTGAATGAGGAAGAAGACTCAGCCATCAAAATAAAAAGCGGCAAACACATCTGCTTGCAACAGAAGAAAGGAGAGCAGTCATTCAATCCCGTTTCCTGACATCTCCTGAGTCTTTAGTTCCACCTGAGGATTTAGGGGAAAAAAATTAAATTCTCAGAAATGACTTTAATAATTTTAACCTTTAATTTAAATAGTAAATATTAATCATCCAATATATAGGTTGCACTGTGTGGCAAACCAGAAAAACAAAACAAAATTTAAAAACCAACAGCTCACTTTAGAATGGTTGAGAAGGCCGGGCGCGGTGGCTCACGCCTGTAATCCTAGCACTCTGGGAGGCTGAGGCGGGTGGATCGCTCGAGGTCAGGAGTTCGAGACCAGCCTGAGTGAGACCCCGTCTCTACTAAAAATAGAAAGAAATGATCTGGCCAACTAAAAATATATATAGAAAAAAATTAGCCGGGCATGGTGGCACATGCCTGTAGTCCCAGCTACTCGGGAGGCTGAGGCAGGAGGATCACTTAAGCCCAGGAGTTTGAGGTTGCTGTGAGCTAGGCTGACGCCACGGCACTCACTCTAGCCAGGGCAACAAAGTGACACTCTGTCTCAAAAAAAAAAAAAAAAAAATAGAATGGTTGAGAAATTACCACCCTTACAGCAAGGGAGGCCGCCGGCACAGCACCCTCTGCTGGCGAAGGTCCTCACAGCCCTTTCCAGCACTGCTAAAGCTGGGTGCAGTAGATTGACCCTCCTGGTTACTTTGGTCACCAAAGCAGAGTAGCCAGTGACAGGCTTACAGCTACTTTCCAGCTTTGAGTATGAGCTCAAGAAATAGACGTGAGAAAAAGAGAAGAGCAAAAATCCAGACCAAAGGAGAGAGAACAAAAGGCATTTTTCTGCTTCTCTCCACTTTGCACCAACTACTGCTCACAGAATAGAACTAGAACTATCACTATCGGGAAGAGAATAGTTTCATTTACTGTATTTGAAATGACATGAAGTGCTGGTTGATTCAACTTGGCAAATATGTACGGAGACCCTCTTAGGAGCTGTACTGTGAGATACTAGAGTGTACATAAGTGAGTAAGACACAATGCCTAGCCTCAAAGTGCTCAGTCTATTAGAAACAAACAGACAAGTAAACAATAATGCAATGAGGTCCATGCCGTAATAGCTTCACTTGCAAAGTGCTATCATCAAGAGAGCAAAAAGTGAAGGAGGCCTCTTCAAATCAGTGAGTATGGAAGAGACATCTTCACTCTAAAAACTCTGAGGTCACATATAAATTTCTTTTAATGAGGCTAGTAATAGATAAGGGAAAGAAATGGAGAAATGATGCAAAAATGAGGGCTGTAAATTCAAGACCTATTGCAAAAGGACTTTTGTTTTTTCCTTTTAAACTAGAAGCCATTTTGGATGCATAATTATTAACTGTATCACAAGAATGAAAAATAAACAGAGCATGGAAAATGATAGTACACATTGATACTAGAACTTAATACCCAGGAGTCCTTGGCCATTCAGTATATTTAGGGTTAGGGCCAAGAAACCGGAAGGTGGAAAGAAAGAGAAAATTATAATATAGAAGGAAAATCAGATGAAAGCATTACTGAATATTTCAATAGAAATGGAACTAAGGCAATAGCACAAAAGGCAGAGCTGCAGAGGTAAATGATTTATTAACAGAGCTACTAAATTCTGTGTCAAGGATAATTCCAAGTTACAAAGTCTGAAGTTAAGAAAGAATGAAATAGAAAATACAGAGAATGGGGAGTTTAGAGAGCAGATTCTAGACTTAGCTGCACTGTTAGCAAATAAGGAAACTTCTTTGGACCTTGGTTTCCATATCCGTAAAGAGATGAGGTATACTGGAGGCTCTTTAAGAAACAATGGTAGTGCTGAAACATGGGTAAAGTATAGTACTCATTCATTCATTCCATTCCAACAAATATTGAGCACATACATAGCATGTGCCAGACACGAGGGATGTATCAGAGAATAAGGAGCTTATACTCTTGCCAGGGAAGACAGTCAAATGAGATGAGAAAGGGTAGGAATAGTACCTAAGAATATTGTCAGTTTGGCTGGTGAGCGCTGTGGTAGCCACTTCCAAGATGGCCCCAGTGATTCCTGTCTTGGGTATTCACATCCCTGTGTAATTTGCTCCCACACCGTACCAGTGTTGGTCTATGTGATCAACAGTATATGGCAGAAATGATGGCAGGTCACTTCCAAGATTATTAGATTATAAAAGACTGCAGTCTCAGTCTTGAGTACCCTAGCCCACCCCACCTATCGAGATCTGCATCTTATCTCTGTTGGACCTCTTGCTCTGGGGGAAGCCAACTGCTATGTTGTGAGAAGCCTTATGGGGAAGAACTGGGGAACTGAGGCCTGCCAACAATCACACGAGTGAGCTTGGAAACTCAAGATTTTCCAGCCCCTAATGGAACCTTGAGATGACTGCAGTCCTGGCTCAACCTTGGAAGAAACTCTAAGCCAGGACTTCCTAGCTAAGCCCTTCCAACTCCTGACCTTTAGAAACAGTGTGAGATCATAAACTGTTCTTTTAAGCTGCTAAATCTTGGGGCAATCTATTATGCATTAATAACTAACTAATCCAAGTACCCTACACATACACACTCACACGTATACACATGCATGGTTTTTGTTTGAGTTAAGAGTTAATATACATAGAATTTCAGAACTGAGGCTTGAGGAGATTAAGATGGTACCACTGACAATAGACCAGAACTACCTTTTGACTTAATGTTTGATGCTCTTTTCACTATACTCTGCTGACTCCCATAATGGATTAATTTCATAGATAAAGAAATAAAGTTTCAGTGGATTAAGTAATTTGCTCAAGAGCCTACAACAAGCAAGTAGCTGAGCCTCCGCACTAACCTATTGAACACGACCTCATTCTTTATAATAATCTTTTTCCTACTTTCAAGCTTCACTGACCTTGAGATAATTAGCTGAATGAAGATTAAAAGAAACTAAAGGTGTCCTTAAAGGTTTAGCTGGGGTGTTTGCCTCACGTCTTCCAATTCAAGGTGAGCCCTATGTTGGTGATTTGTACTTAGCAATATATTCATCCACTTACTCAACAAGTATGTTTTGACACCTATTCAAGCATAGCATAATCTGTGGGTTGCAGGAAATACAAACCACTGGGATTTAGTAATCTAATCAGTAATAAATGACAAATATGATGAAAACTTATAATAAAATCAGTATATGTCTGCCTGATGAATGAATGGTAGGAATAGTATATGCAATAAACATTTTAAAAGAATCTAAAAAATAAAAGAATAAGGGAAATTCAGTGTTTCCTGGTAAAATCATACCCCACCCTCAGGCAATGAAATCTAGACCTAGAACCCCCTGATTCTTATTCCCTAAGTTACTTTCTCTCCTGGGGATATCCCATTAATTAGCAACCACTGCAGATACCACCAGCCCCCACGAGACACTGCTTTCTCCTTTATTGTTTTGGGGTAACTTGGTCCTCAGGTTAAAGAATTTATTACTCTATAGTTGTTTTTGAGCTCAGGTGGCATTGGGGATGAGAACTGAGGTGTCAGAGGCAGGGGGATTCACGCAGGGTCAGCTGGGCAGGACTGCCACCTTGTGACAAGGATGGACAGCATGCCCTCTGGAGTGGCAGCTCACAGTGCTGGACTGGCTGGCAGCTAAGGGCTTTTTCATTTCTGGCTTAAAGTGACCCTGTTTTAGCGTGGCGGAGAGTAGAGATAAATGTGGGTGTTTTAAGAAGCTCAATATGGCCCTAGGTTCCCATTATTTTCAGCTATCTGGCTCTCTGGTTACAAAGTCACAATAAAGATATCAAAAACTATTTCCTCACCCAAGCATATTTTTATTTTCACAGAGGATTTTGAGGAAAGGACTGGCAAAAATAAATAGGGCAAATTCCAAGCAGTAATGGAAAAATTATTCAAGCTATGCAGGTTCTTTTTCTTTTCTTTTCCCCAAATCTCTTTTTTTTTATTTCAGCTTATTATGGGGGTACAAAAGTTCGGGTTATATATATTTCCTATGCCCCCCCATCCCCCCGAGTCTCAGCTTCAAGCGTGTCCATTCTTTAAGTCAGCAAGAGCCCCTCTTTGCCCCTAGAAGCCCCACAGGCACCTTGAATGTCCTGTGTCCCAAAGTGTTATATATGACTTCTTTTCTCCTTAGTACCTGTCCTTCCTTCTGCACTCTGTGATTCCATGACACCACCACCTACCCACTTAGTCCCAAAGCCAAAGAGCCATTCTAGATTCCCTCCTTCTCTCTTTGTCCTCCTCATCCTCCAATTGGTCACTATGCTATCAATTCTGCCTCCTGAATATCTCTTCAATCTGTGTGCTCACTGTCACATGTACTGTGCCAGTCTTGGTTCAAACTCTCATTGTCTCTGCCCCAGATCGAGTGTGTTCCTTGAAATTGACAGGTGTTTCTCAAGGAAAGCCTTCCACAATTGTATCAGTGAGGAAACTGTGTACACACTCCAAGGTGGTAGCTGAAGACACTTGAATAAAGGGACTGTTTACAAAGGTGCAGACAGGCTAAGGGAACCTGCAAGGGATGACAATGCTCTCCTAAGTTAGCAACAGCAGGAAGTTGTCACTGTTAGGTCTGAAAAGACAGAGGAAGGAGAGAACTATATGGTAGAACCCAGAGTGAGCTGTAGCTATAGAAAAGGGACCTCCCATTTTCACTACAAAAAATATGTGAAGTGACACATATATTAATTATTAATAGCCTAGTTTAGCCATCCCACAATGTATACATATTTCAAAACAATTTGTTGTACACAATATATATAATTTTTATTTGTCAATTAAAAAGGTAAAAATAATAACAAATACACAAACAAAAGAGAAAAGGGGCCTCCCAGCCAGAACTGTAAGCTTAGGTAGAGCCACTGGGCCAACTGGAGCAGGTTATAAATTTTCTGTCTTCTCTCTCTTCCCATCCTCTGAGCCCCTGCTGGTGCCAACCATGAGCGGAACCCAACAAGAAGCCAGAGGGCAAGGAAGTCAAGTTGGGATGTTTCCAGAAGGTCAACCTCTGGGAGTCAGGGTGGAGAAGGGTGGGGAGTGGATCTGGGGTGGCAAAGGGAGAATACCCACCACAAAGACATTTCACCATAATCATGTGCCCATCAAAACCTTTTTAAGAGACTTCTGGCAAAGAAAGCTCTTCAAATTTGTTTCATTCAGTGTGTTCCTGATCTTTCTGAATTTAATCTTGCCCAGCTGTATCTACTTCCTAATTGCCACCCGATATGACTTCTTCAAGTACAAATCTTAGCAAGTTACTCCCCTGCTTATAAATCTGTCAATGGTTCCCATCACCCATCACATGAACACCTCTCCCTGACCCTCACACCATACGCCCACCCGGCACACCCACACCCCGCACCGTCACTCACTCCTGCCTGGCTCTCCAACTTCATGTCCCTCCTCTTCCTCCCAGCAATTTGTATTCCAGGCTTACCGAGCTGCTTATGGCTCCCTGTTTCATGATCCCATGCTGACCCTCTACCTGGAATGCCCCATGACCCCAAGGCCTGCATTACTATGATCAAGTGTGTCCCCTTCACTAAAACCTTTTCTGATAAGCCAGACTGGATGACATGGGTTGTTGTGACCCTGCTATTCTTTAGGCTTGCACTTGTCTATCACAGAGTATGAGCTCTTTGTTTAATATTTGTCTCCTCAATTAGGCTGAAGAATTTGAGAGTAGGGGCCATGAGTAGTACAGCTCTGTATCCCTGGTACTCAGCTCAACAACCAGCAAACAATAGATGCCCAGGGAATCAGCTGAATTGAATTCTTCCTCTATGTTAAGAACCATATGGACAGTGAGCAATCAGAGGTGGGCTCTTTCCATAACATACCCCTGAGTCATGAGCAGAGGGGATACCAAAAATGTCTGCAACTTGGGCTCCATGTGTTTGGTTCTATTATTCCTCCTTACAGATGTCTAAGCGACCGCTAAGAAAAGACATTGAGATTAAACTAAATGTCCCAATTCACAAAGAACTTATTTCCTGAATAACTTCTAAATACCTGTGCACAAACACCAATACCGGGCATTGTGGTAGGGACTCCTCTTGAATAGGTCAGAACACACATGCCCTGAAGAGCTATTGTGTTTTCCCCTTGGCCTTTCTTTGAGTTTCTTGCATTAGACTAATCATAAGCTCAGATTTTCCCAAGCAGATCTGTCCAACAAAATAACCAGTCCACAGGGTAAGACATGGATTCAAATTCTTCCAGATGTTTTTCTGGAAGCGTGACTAGCCTGTTACAAACACAACCCCAGACACCTTCACAAGGAGTGAGAGTATTTGCTCCAGCCGGCTACAGTTGCAAAGATCTCACTGTAGTGTAGAGCTATGGGAAAAGCACTGCATTACTAATCAGACAAAAAAAAAAAGCATTGGGACAATGCTTTAAATCCTAACTAATCACTCACCAGCCAGGTGACCTTGGCCAAGTTGCTCAATACCTCTAATTTTGTTTCCCCTTCTGCAAAATGGGAGCAAAACCTACCTCATTGCCAGGATTAAATGAGCTAACATGAAAGAAATTAATAGAAATCCAATAAATTTTTGTTTCCATTTCTACTACCTTAATTATCTCTTCCTATCAGAGACTGCCTAATTTTAGAAGGAGGCAGGTGATTTGGATGGGTACAGTGAGGTATGCTACCTTGTTTGTTTAAATTTTTTTTTAAAAAAAAACTTAATTTCAAAGGTTCCTTATGGCAATAGTGTGACAGAAATAAAACTAGGCAGTTGTTGCTATGCAACATCAGTAGTTTGCCGAGGGACTGGATATATCTCTGCTGTTACTTATCTTTAGTTGAATTTTGAGCAACATTTTTCTGACTAGCAGTGTTATCCTGTTCTCATTATGTAAAGAAACAGTTGAGACAGAAAATCAGGAAGGAAGTCCTGTCCTGAAATCCACTGGATAACGGCTGGTCCACACACGGCCACCTCAATACCAGACTTTCTGGGTCCTCTTTCCATTTTTGATTCTTTTTCTTAATCTGCTTTCCTTCCATCTTCACTTTCATAAAAGAAAATACTGTTTTCTTGATGGTGGCCTTCTCAGCTTAGGTTGGGTGTTGGATTTTGCCCCTTTTAAAGCAACAGTACTAGGATTTATCTAAAAATGTTATTAATAGCTAGTCCATCCAATAAATGTCTCTACCTTTCACTTAACTAAAGACATGTCAAAGTTAATGCAAATGCCTTCTGTAAAATATTTAACTTTATGCTCTTAAGTTACTCTTGTCCTCGCTTGTGTGCCGGTGTGCAATCTTCATACTTTCTTTCAACACACTCCATCCTTTAAAATGTCTGCAGTAAAACTTCTACATGTGTCTTGTTCCTAAATCCTCCCGTTTGTCCATGTCCCTTTTTCAATCCACAGCTCTCACCAGTTCCTCCTTTTCTATTCCTCTCCTCTGGCTCTTCTGCTCTCATCATAGTACATGCTTGAATTCACCTGACCCCTCTGTCGTCTCCCATTCTGATCTCACTGGCAGTAACTTGTTGAAATTCTGGAGAGGTGCAGAAAAAGACTGCACAAGAATTCAAAGGGGTATATTCTAAAGAATTATGTGACCAGATTTGAGGAAGATGTTCCAGCGTTAGGGAGCATTGTGGGAGAGGGATAGGATTCTGAACAAGGTATTGTGTTTTGAGCTCAGAGGATTTTCTCTGTCCTGGGAGAAATGATTAGACAATAACGACATGATGCTCTCATTTCAAAGAGAGCATTAGGGCTTTTGTGCTGAAAAATGTCCTACCCAGCCCTCCACCCCATCTCCTGTCAGTGTTTCTACTGTCTGTCTTTTGCCCCGGCTGAAATGTATTTGCCTTGCATTTGCCTCACTAAGCTTTCCCAGCATCGACTGTGTTGAAGAGAAATGTTCACAGCTGAGGGAGATCCCTGCGAATACCTACTCAATTTAACTCAGAGACATTCCAAAACCTAAAGCCCAGAGACTAGGACAGGTTGGCTAAAGTCACACAGCTTGTTGGTGTTGGAAGGAGAGAGGGACCTGGAATCACAGGCTCTGGCTTTTCAGCCCATGGACTGATTAGCTAAAAGAGAGTCCTAGAGGGTGGAAACTTTAAAGCAAGGCCTTGTTTTATTGTCTAATTAATGACCAGAAGATGGTGAAATATTTTTAATCTTGGAGCAAGGGGATGGAAGACTCAAAGCAATAATGGGCATAGTTCTAGGTTAAACGGATTGTAAGTGAGTTTTAAACCAGACAGTACAAACAGGTTCCTGTTTCCCTTATCATTGTATCTTGCCCTGTGGTCTTCAACAAATATTCATGTAGCAAACGTGTATTTAGCGCCTGCTGTTTCCACATCCGGCATTGGGCAGGGGGGTGCCAAGATGCTGAGAAAAATATGATTCTGATCCAGACCTCAAAACACCTGCAGACTAATGGTAGACAAAATCTCAAATGAAACAGAACAAAAGACAGAATCACGTGAAAAATGCTTTTTTTTTTCCTGCACAGAGAAGGAATGATTAACCCTCCCTGTGAGGAAGAGGTCAGAGATGGTCTCACAGAGAAGGCAGCTTTTGAGCGGGGTCTTACAGGGTCAATGTGAACGCGGGAAGCGGGAAGACAGGAGGCAGCATGCGCAAACAGAAAGCGGCCATGACAAACAGGGTGTTTGCGCTTCCATTTCCGGGTCAGAGGTTGAGAGGTGCTGTGGCGCACCTGGCCTGCGGGGAAGGGAGGCAGGACTAGGGTGAAAGGTCAGACTGGGGCTGGACATGCAGGAGAGAGCTGGTACACCAATGACGGGGTTTTGATTAATACAGCCATTTACATATTTATGGTGCAGTTGGATAGGAAAAAGATTTGCAGCTGTGGCATTTGGACGTTATCCTGTGAGCCACAGGGAGTAAAAAGATTTTTAATAACAGGAGCATCGTGACTGAATTTGTGTGTTGGAAGGCTTTTCCGATTTTCACAACTGACCCTTCAAATGCTAGGTGAAATGAGCAAATGTTGCATCTTTCCGCGGGTGAAAGAACTGCAAAAGCTAAGCTATATTTACAAAGTGAGGAATATTTCAAGAAGACTTAGCTTGTTATGTCTGTCGAATTCTGAGTAACAATGGCTGTGGGTTAGGATAAGACCTGAGGATGAAGAGCACATCATCTTTTCCTCCGCAGGAGCCCTTTGAAGAACTGTGTAAGCTCCTAAACCTATTAAGCCATATAAAGTCTTATTTATAATACACTGTGACCCCCTACCTAGACACCCAGATAATAGTAATCACTAACATTTGTTTAACTCTATATTCACAAAGGACTTTTATTCCATTTTCTGTCTTGAGTGCCACAAAAACTTGATAGAGCAATGCTATTCTTGTCCCCACTTTATAGATGAGAAAACTGACAATTGGAAAGGTAAAGTGACTTGCCTAAGGTAACAGTCAGTCAGGGATAGAGTTGAGAATTGAACCTGAGTTCTCTGACTCCATATTCTGATGTTCTTTCCATTGTATGCTGCTGGTAATTAGTAGAGTGACAGGTGTCACAGCCAGATCATTTTCACAGACATAAGGGACTGCACTCTGCACCACCAAAAGCTGCCACCAGTTTCCTGATGACCTTGGACATGTCCTCATCCATCTAATAGGAATAATAACACCTGCTCACTGATGGTCAGGATCTTGTAAGAATATGATACCACTTTGCAAAGTGTGGAGTGCTAGACAAGCATAATGCTCATCTATATGCATTTAGTATAATAGCCTGATCCCCGAAAGCCTAGAAACCATCCATATATTAGAGCTGACAAAATATTTTTACCTGATATCTGCCACTATCACATGGAGAAGGGAAAACAGAAATAGGTCATATCTTTAATGTGTTCTTCTTCGAGATTATGAAAAAAAAATGTAGGCTTACTTTTGTAGCCAGTCATAATGACATATAAACCAGGCATTTAAAAAAAATCAGTTTTAAGCTGGAAAATTAGTGGGCAAAGTTACTTCCCCTCACAAGACCTGAGAGGCCTTATCTGTAAAACGATGCACTCAGACCTGATGAACTCGAGGGTCCCTTCCTGCTCTAAGACTGAATTATTCTATGAATAAATGAAACAGGTTTGTGTAAGATCTGATTAAGATCTTTTTGAACCTCTAGGGGAGATTTGGTTTTTAAAGCCTGTTTCTTGCTGGAACCTCACACCATGACCTTCTACCCCCAGGGGCAAGAGAGCCTGAACTGATTCACTGACAAACAGCCTTAGGGAGAAGGTGAAGACAAGTTCGTCCTCCTTCCTCTTCTCTGTGATAGCTGAAAAAGAGGAAGGAGCAGGGGAGGGAGCGAGAAACTCAGTTCAAAAATGGACAAAGGACTTGAATAGACATTTCTCCAAAGACATACAAATGGCCAATGAGCCCATGAAAACGTTCTCAACACCACTAGTAGTCAGGGAAATGCAGATGAAAACCCTGGGGCCTTTGGAGGGTGATTAGGTCATGAGGACTCCACCCTTGTGAAGGAGATTGTGCCCTTATAAAAGGATTCTCAAGGGAGTGAGTTCGCCCCTTCTGTCTCTTTGGCCATTTGAGGATACAGCGTTCGTCCCCTCCAGAGGATGCAGCAACAAGGTGCCATCACCAAAACAGAGAGCTCTTATCAGACACTGAATCTATCAGCACCCTGATTGTGGACTTTCCAGCCTCTAGAACTGAAAGAAATAAATTTCTGCTGCTAATAAATTACCTGGTCCCAGGTATTTTTTCATAGCAGCAAGCACAGACTAGGATAATGTTTTAAAATAAAGAGCTTATAAACTGGAGCAAGACTGTTTTGAATGGCCTAAAGTGGACAAAGTACAAGGAATCAGACTCAGATATCACCAGGGGAGCTGGTTCCCAAAAGAAAATGGTGGTCTGGCAGGGAAAAGTTGGTGCAAGTCATTGGGCAAATCAATTATTCATATTTGTACCACAAAATAATTCAGTCAATTTAATAAACAAGTGGCATATTGTGGGAGATGTGTGCCAATGTCTCCAGCATCCAATGTCTTCCAATTCTTTCACAGTAATAAGGTTTGCAGTTCTCAGCTGAGCATGTGTCCACTCCAAATGAAGAACGCACTTTCTATCTTGCATTGCAGCTAAGGTTTGAATATGCCTAAATTCTAGACAATGGAATATACATGGAGGTATCATGTGGCAGCTTTTGGAGGCCTCCCTGAGGGGCCACTGTCTGACACCATTTGCTTCCCCCATCCACCTTGTTCTCAAGCATTCCTCTATTGTACTTCTTAAGCTATAAACTTAGCATCCAGAGCTACCGCTGATGTTCTGGATCGTGAGGATAACAGCCACAGCATCAAGACGAAGGAGGGACAAACTGTAAGGATTATGGATTCCTGGAAACTTTTTGGAGTAGAAAAGTCACACCAGCCCAGCCTACCTCCATATACAAAAAAGGAAAAAAGTCTATATTTTTAAGGCCACTGTTATTTTAGGCTCTGTAACTCACAGCTAAACCTAATTTTATATGAAACATATACAAATTATATTATCACAAATAATCTATAAGTCCAAACATAGAAAAAAGAATTGTATCATACTTTACCTCATGTTAGTCAAAACAACATAGATACTAAAAACCAACATTTTTGGAGACCTTATGCAAGGAACTTTACCAAGGGCTTCATATGCATTATTTCTTTCATTTTCTCAAAAACAACACTATAATTCTATAATAAAGACATCTGCACTTGAATGTTTATAGCAGCACAATTCACAGTTGCAAAGATGTGGAAACAACCCAAGGGCCCATCAATACATGAGTGGATTAATAAAATGTGTTATATGTATACCATGGAGTACTACTCAGCCACAAAAAACAATGGTGATCTAGCACCTCTTGTATTAGCCTGGATAGAGCTGGAGCCCATTTTACTAAGTGGAGTATCACAAGAATGGAAAAACAAGCACCACATGTCCTCACCATCAGATTGGTATTAACTGATCAACATTTATGTGCACATATAGTAATAACATTCATCGGGTGTTGGGCAGGTGGGAGGGGGTAGAGGGGATGAATAAATCCACACCTAATGGGTACGGTGCACACTGGGGGATGGACACACTTGTAGCTCTAACTTGGGCGATGCAAAAGCAACATATTTAACCTAAACATTTGTACCCCCATAATATTCTGAAATAAAAAAAACAGTACTATAAATAGGAATCATTGTATATACATCTTAGAGATGAAGAAGCTAACACTCAAAGAAATTAACTTGTCCAAGGTCGCACAGCTAGTATTTGTAGAGCCTTGACACAAACCCACTGTCT